>NC_058080.1:511079860-511405063 GCF_014858855.1 Bufo gargarizans
AGAGACGTTGTCCAGCTTTCTTAGGAGAGTCCTATCTTCTATTAGAGCGCTCTCTCCTCATTCACAGCAAAGGTTTTGTAGAATAGCAATCACCATGTCTGAGCTACAGTAAGTGCCAAGTGGTGAGCTCACATAGTTTTTCAAAGCAGCATGACCCTAAATGAGCCCCTTGGAGCTTGGTAGTAAAATGACCCATTAGTCACACCTTGACTGCGGGCAGGATGTCATGTGGATTCAGTTGTGATCACTGACCTGAATTCCAAGACACGTCTCCCTGTGGTGTCTTCAATCACATGCAGTTGTTTTGTCCTGAGTTTTGTGGATTTTCTGCTAAGATAGTAGTTATTTTTTTTTCTCTCCTTGAAATGTTCATTTTGCAATGTTGGGTGTTGTGCCTGCTGCCATAGAATCTGCTCTGCGTTGAACTCTACAGTGCCCTCTTCTGGGACCTTTTATAAGTGCAAAGAGGTGTGTTTTATCTATCTCTGATCCCTATTTATTTTTTTTATTTTTTTAAATAGCACATGCACCCATTAATTTCTATGGGTCCGCAATAAAAAATAAAAACAGGCTGTCCACATCCATGTTTCCGTTGCGCTAAAAGATAGAACATGTCCTATTCTTGGCCGCAAAATATGAACCACTGACCCACTAAAGTCAATGGCTCCGCAACAAAAAAAAAAGATGCAACACGGAAGTCATCTATATTTTGCGGACCGCAAAAGGAATACGATCATGTGCATGTGGCCTAAAGGTATTTTGGAACAAGTCCTAGTCCCCTAGTCAGACTGCGATTCTTACAGTAGAATCATGCAGCGTGCCTGTGGCCTGATGCTGCTTCCATAGTGTTAAGTATAATTAATCTTGGTGGTGGGGGAAAAAAAAAAATAGAGATATATAGAATATATATATTGCCATAAAATTTTGACTTAGTTACTTTTATTCAACCAGCAAGTAATTTTTTGATGGGAAATGACAGTCAGGTTTATAAATATTGGAACATCGACACAATTCTAACATTTTTGGCTCCATACACCACCACAATGGATTTGAAATGAAAGAACAAGATGTGCTTTAACTGCAGACTGACGGCTTTAATTTGAGGGTATTTACATCCAAATCAGGTGAACGGTGTAGGAATTACAACAGTTTGCACTTTGCATATGTGCCTCCCACTTGTTAAGGTACCAAAAGTAATGGGACCTAATAATCATAAATGAAACTTTCACTTTTTAATACTTGGTTGCAAATCCTTTGCCGTCAATTACAGCCTGAAGTCTGGAACGCATAGACATCACCAGACGCTGGGTTTCATCCCTGGTGATGCTCTGCCAAGCCTCTACTGCAACGGTCTTCAGTTCCTGCTTGTTCTTGGGGCATTTTCCCTTCAGTTTTGTCTTCAGCAAGTGAAGTGCATGCTCAATCAGATTCAGGTCAGGTGATTGACTTGGCCTTCGCATAACATTCCACTTCTTTCCCTTAAAAAACTCTTTGGTTGCTTTTGCAGTATGCTTTGGGTCATTGTCCATCTGCACTGTGAAGCACCTTCCAATGAGTTCTGAAGCATTTGGCTGAATATGAGCAGATAATATTGACCGAAACACTTCAGAATTCATCCTGCTGCTTTTGTCAGCAGTCACATCATCAATAAATACAAGAGAACCAGTTCCATTGGCAGCCATACATGCCCACGCCATGACACTACCACCACCATGCTTCGCTGATGAGGTGGTATGCTTAGGATCATAAGTAGTTCCTTTCCTTCTCTATACTCTTTTCTTCCCATCAGTCTGGTACAAGTTGATCTTGGTATGATCTGTCCATAGGATGTTGTTCCAGAACTGTGAAGGCTTTTTTAGATGTCGTTTGGCAAACTCTAACCTGGCTTTCCTGTTTTTGAGGCTCACCAATGGTTTACATTTTGTGGTGAACCCTCTGTATTCACTCTGGTGAAGTCTTCTCTTGATCGTTGACTTTGACACACATACACCTACCTCCTGGAGAGTGTTCTTGATCTGGCCAACTGTTGTGAAGGGTGTTTTCTTCACCAGGGAAAGAATTCTTCAGTCATCCACCACAGTTGTTTTCCGTGGTCTTCTGGGTCTTTTGGTGTTGCTGAGCTCACCGGTGCTTTCCTTCTTTTTAAGGATGTTCCAAACAGTTGTTTTGGCCACGCCTAATGTTTTTGCTATCTCTGATGGGTTTGTTTTGTTTTTTCAGCCTAATGATGGCTTGCTTCACTGATAGTCACAGCTCTTTGGAGCTCCTCTTAAGAGTTGACAGCAACAGATTCCAAATGCAAATAGCACACTTGAAATTAACTCTGGACCTTTTATCTGCTCATTGTAATTGGGATAATGAGGGAATAGCGCACACCTGGCCATTGAACAGCTGAGAAGCCAATTGTCCCATTACTTTTGGTCCCTTAACAAGTGGGAGGCACATATGCAAACTGTTGTAATTCCTACACCGTTCACCTGATTTGGATGTAAATACCCTCAAATTAAAGCTGACAGTTTGTAGTTAAAGCACATCTTGTTCATTTCAAATCCATTGTGGTGATGTATAGAGCCAAAAATGTTAGAATTGTGTCGATGTCCCAATATTTATGAACCTGACTGTAGGTGTCTCCCAAAAGACAAGAAGACTATGTAGAAGAGGCATTATTGTGGGAAAAATATTTCTCAGCTTTTATTTACATTTCAGCAAAAAGTGTCCAGTCCAAAATTATTCATACCCTTCTCAATAATCAATAGAAAAGCCTTTATTGGCTATTACAGCAATCAAACGCTTCCTATAATTACAGACCAGCTTTTTGCACGTCTCCACAGGTATTTTTGCCCTTTCATCTTTAGCAATGAGCTCCAAATCTTTCAGGTTGGAGCGTCTTCTTGCTGTCACCCTGATCTTTAGTGCCCTCCACAGATTCTCAATTGGATTAAAGTCTGGACTCTGGCTGGGCCACTCCAAAGCGTTAATGTTGTTGTCTGCTAACCATTTCTTCACCACTTTTGCTGTGTGTTTTGGGTCATTGTCATGCTGAAATGTCCACTAGTGCCCAAGGCCAAGTTTCTCTGCAGACTGCCTGATGTTGTCGTTGAGAATCCTCATGTATGGTTTTTTTTTTATGGTGCCGTATACTGTGATTAGGTTCCCTGGTTCATTGGCTGAAAAACACCCCCAAAGCATTAGGTTCCCACCACCATGTTTGACAGTGGGGATGGTGTTCTTTGGGTTGAAGGCTTCTCCTTTTTTACACCAAATGAAGGAAACATCATTGTGACCAAACAATTCAATTTTTGTTGTTTCATCTGACCATAACATAGAAGACCAGAAGTCTTCTTCTTTGTCCAGATGAGCTTTTGCAAAGGCCAAGCGAGCTTTTGTGTGCCTTATCTGGAGAAGCGGCGTCCACCTTAGTCTGCATCCGTTGAACCCAGTAGTGTGCAGTGTGGTTGGATTGTCTGCCTTGAGACATTACCACCAGCAGAGCTCAGATTCACCAGGATGGCCTTGGTGGTGATCCTTGGATTCTTTTTCACCTCTCTTAACTATCCTCCTGGCCAGCACAGGTGTCACTTTTGGCTTCCGACCACGTCCTCTGAGATTTTCCACAGTGCGGAATAGGGCTGCACGATATATCGCAAAATTAATCGAATTGCGATAATCGGCAAATGCGATATGGCGATTTGGCCGACCCGAAAATGCAGCGATTATATATGAAGGGGCCCCGCGCACATAACTGGCTTTGTGTGTAAAGTATTTTACTAGTGTGTGTGAAACAATCTCTCCTATTGATAACGGGTCCAGCCTCTGTACTCACTGTAACTATGAATGCACTGCAGCGAGCTGGCCGGCTGGCGAGTCACTGACGTCACTTAGTAACGCTCCTGCTTCCTGAAGTGGGAGGAGCCTTACTAAGTGACTTCAATCACGCACCGGCCGGCTGGCCAGCTCGCTGCAGTGCATTCATAGTTACAGTGAGTACAGAGGCTGGCCATGTTATCAATAGGAGAGAGATTGTTTTACACACTAGTAAAATACTTTACACACAAATCCAGTTATGTGCGCAGTTTAGGACACACAGGGCCATGAGGGGGACCAGCATAAGATGCTATATGTCTTATGCTGGCCCCCCTCATGGCCCTATGTGTCATAGCGCACATCCCCCATGTAAATAAAAGCTGAGAAATGTTTTTTTTTTCCCACAATAATGCCTCTTGTACATTGACTTGTTATCTTTTGGGAGACACCTATGTAATTTCCCGTCAAAAAATTACTTGCAGGTGGAATAAAAGTAACTTTAAGGCCTCATGCACACGACCGTTGTGTGCATCCGCGTCCGTTCTGTCATTTTTCACAGTTCACATAGTCCTCCGTTTTTTTTTCTTCTGTGTCCGTGATTCCAGTCCTTCAAAAAAAAAAAAAAAATATATAACCTGTCCTATTCTTGTCAGTGGAGGACGGACCCATTCAAGTCAGTGGGTCCGTAAAAAAAACAACTGCACAACTGGTATGTCGTCCGTGTCCGTTTTTTTTTCTCCAAGACCTTGGCGCAATAAAATTACACTTTTCATTAACCTTCCTTTTTTTTTTTTTCCTGTCAGACAAAAAAAAAAAAAAAAGGAAGCCACAACTGAAGCAAAATCGGACACAGTCCATTGAAGCCAAATCGCTGATGGTGAAAAAAGTCTTGTGCATGAGGCCGAAGTCAAAATGTGCCGTGTGTGTGTGTGTGTGTGTGTGTGTATATATATATGTATGTATGTATATATATATATATATATATATATATATATATATATATATATATATATATATATAATTTTTCGCAGTATAAGACGCACTTTTTCCCCCCCAAAAGTGGGGGGGAAATAGCAGTGCGTCTTATACGGCGAATGTAGCTGATTTTGCCCAGTTTTCAATGATACACCCACCGCGATGCCATGCGGCGGGTGTATCAGCTGTGAGGGAGGAGGGGCTGGGGGCGGCATCTGCATTTATAATGACAGCGGGGCCCGTGCAGTGACTGTATTCTACTACACGGGCCCCGCTTACTGTATAATCATATCCCTAATAGTTAATTGTTGTATGCATGTAATCGCATAATGAGCGCTGTGTATCACCGTACTTACAATTAGAAGCGCTCGCCGTTCGGAGCAGAGAGGAGGGAGGAGGCAGGCCGGGAGGATGGGCGCTGGCAACGTGAGTCATACGTCATGCACCTGCGCCACCCACTAGTAGAATACAGTCACTGCACGGGCCCCGCTGTCATTATAAATGCAGATGCCTCCCCCAGCCCCATTATAAAAGCAGATGCGACCCCCACACTTATGGAGGGGATCTGTGGATGACACATAGCATAAGATGCTATATATGTGTCATCCACAGATCCCCCCCCCCCATAACTGTCATACACAGATCCTCATAACAGTGCCGTCAGAGAGGATCCCCCATAAGTGTCACCCACAGATCCCCCATAACAGTGCGTCCCCAACAGTGGCATAGACATAAAGTGCGTCACTCACAGATACCCCATAACAGTGCGTCACTCACAGATCCCCCATAACAGTGCGTCACTCACAGATCCCCCATAACAGTGCGTCACTCACAGATCCCTCCATAACAGTGCGTCACCTCACAGATCCCCCCATAACAGTGCGTCACCACAGATCCCCATAACAGTGCGTCACTCACAGATCCCCCATAACAGTGCGTCACTCACAGATCCCCCATAACAGTGCGTCACTCACAGATCCCCCATAACAGTGCGTCACTCACAGATCCCCCATAACAGTGCGTCACTCACAGATCCCCATAACAGTGCGTCATCAAAGATCACCCATAACAGTGCGTCACTCACAAGATCACCCATAACAGTGCGTCACTCACAGATCCCCCATAACAGTGCGTCACTCACAGATCCCCCATAACAGTGCGTCACTCACAGATCCCCCATAACAGTGCGTCACTCACAGATCCCCCATAAACAGTGCGTCACTCACAGATCCCCCATAACAGTGCGTCACTCACAGATCCCCATAACAGTGCGTCACTCACAGATCCCCCATAACAGTGCGTCACTCACAGATCCCCCATAACAGTGCGTCACTCACAGATCCCCCATAACAGTGCGTCACTCACAGATCCCCCATAACAGTGCGTCACTCACAGATCCCCCATAACAGTGCGTCACCCACAGACCACAATTAGTTCAAAAGCGCACCTTTTGGTTCAAAATATTTTTTTTCTGATTTTCCTCCTCAAAAACCTAGGTGCGTCTTATAGGGCGAAAAATACGGGGTGTGTGTGTGTGTGTGTATCTCTCTCTCTCTCATTTGCTGAAGTGAGTCAACCCCTTTAAGACTGAATGAAAAATGTTACATTACTGAATGCTTGTCCTACTCTCCTTGTATTACACTGCAGACTTGGGAACACTGTTATTTAGTCACTCATTTTTTTTTTTTTTTTACACTAAACCTCAGTCCTATTGTACTGTTTCAGCCTGTGAGGACGTGATAAATGATCTTTAATTGAATAACAGACTTGTAGTACTGAAAAATGTCCCCATGATCTGCTTGATCATTCACATCTTCAGTTCTCACAGCAAAAAAAAGTTGTGTGAATGTACATGTCTTAGGGCTCATGCACACCAACATTGTTTTGCGGTCCATTTTTCACGCATCCGTTGTTCCGTAACTGAGTTTTTTCCCCCTTTCATTTAAGTCCTCTTCCGTTCCGTTATTGCACAAAACATATCTGTGTGGTGTCCGTATGCGATCCTTTTTTTGCGGATCGGAAACAGTAACTTATTAATCACCAAGCACATGAGCAATATGGGCTGCACATAGCATTTCTACAGTATGGATCTGCAAAATACGGATGACATACGGATGTGTTCCGTATTTTTTGCGGGCCCATTGACTTGAATGGGGCCTCGGACCCTGATTTGCAGCCAATAATAGGACATGCACTACTTTTTTGCGGAACGTAAATATGGAAACTGAGGGCACATGGAGTACTTTCCGTTGTTTTTGTGGACCCATTGAAGTAAATGGTTCCGCATACGGTCCGCAAAGAAAAGGAATGGAAGCAGAAAGAAAATACGTTTGTGTGCATGAGCCCTAGTGGTCCATTCACATGTCCGTATGACTGGTCTATATCCGTTCCGCAATTGTTTGGAATGGGTGCGGACCCTAGTTAAGATTTACTTTCTTTAAAGAGTACCTTATATCCTTTCAGAGGAAGTAAGTCAACTTGTCCGGACTCCAGGCTCAAAAAATTACTTGGACGCCTTGGTTCCTAAGGCCTCATGCACACAACCATATGTAGTTTGGGATCCGCAAATTGCAGATACTGTCTTTGTTGCAGCCACATTTTTTTGTGGACTTTTTGATTTCAGTGAATCCCCAGTCCACATTTTGTGGCCAGATATAGGACATTTTCTATTTTTTTTGCGGAATGGACATACGGATACGGAATGTACATGGATCTTCTACGCGGTCCACATCCATATGCCCATTTCTCAGGACAATAGAATACCTGCAAAATGCAGAAAACAGACTCAGAGGTCAAGAGGTCTGTGAAAAAAAAAATGCAGATGCGGAATGGACTGCATCCGTATTTTGCAGATCAGCAGTTTGCGCACCGCGAAGATTGACATTCGTGCACATGAGGTCTAAGTCTTGGGCTACATGCACACGTCTGCGTGCATTCCGCCATTTGCGGAATGGCACGGACAGCCATTGATATAACTGCCTATTCTTGTCTGCTAAACGGACAAGAATAGGACAGGTTATATATAATTTTTTTGCTGACCATGGAACAGAGCAACAGATGCTGACAGTACATGCTATTGGATGCTATCCACATCTTTTGTGGCCCCATTGAAGTGAATGGGTCCGCATCCAAACCGCAAAAACTGCTGCTCTGATGCAGACCAGAACAACGGTTGTGTGCATGAGGTCTTAAAATGTAGGAGCTAAAATAATAGCATGTTCCTTACATCTAAAATAAAGCTTTCGGACTAGACTAGGCCATTCTCCGGATTTACACTAGACCGCCTCTGCCCAGAGTCTCATTGGATCAAGTGAAGATCACTTAAAACACCTGCTAATCATTTTAGTGTCATTAATGATTGAAGTTCACAGTTTATTGCTTGTTTTATATTTTATTAAGAATCGTGGTGCAATAAATCAAATAATCCAGAGGGACGTAATCTTCGCTTGAGCCGTTTGTTTTCTGTAAGGGCTTCAGTCAATGGGGGAGGTTTACTAAGCTTTACACACGACTTGACGGAAAGTGGTGTGGCTAAGCAGGAAAAGGGCGAAAAGTAACCCAAACCAATAGGTGGTGTAAAGTTATACAAGTGTCTAAAAGATCCACCAAAATGATCATCCAGCCTCAGTTGCTGATAAATTTCTCGTATCTTTAGACTGTCTAGTCTTAAAGGGATTGTGCCAAGTTTTCAAGTTGTATATCTGATCCAGGCCGCTCCACCAACAATCAATCAAGGGACCAGGTGCACTATCCAAATGGCGACACCTGCTGAGTACATGAAATACAGAGGGCAGTTTATATCCACCTATGTTCTAATGGTTAGATTTTATCAGCCAGTCAACTGTTAGAGATATTCTTTGATGCATAGGTAGCGTTCAGCAATATCATCTGCTATGATTCATATAGGAAATTCTGTATTCGGCCCGTATGGGATTAATGGCCGCAACACACTGTTGTATATGCAGTGTTGCTTTCACTTTAGTAAGACAGTTCTCGACCAGCAATATGGCATAGATTGAGGAGGGGTATAAGGGGGTCAGTATTTACATTACTACAACTTGTTCCAGATCAAGGTGGACCGCGGTGTATTTCATGTACTTTCTCTCCTTACTGGTCTTGGCGTCCCACATGTGCTTAAATCGCCGGCCCCCACACCTCTTCGTTGACTTATTCTTTTAGAATTGCAGAGCGCTCCTATTTGTTGTAGGTAGTTATCTTCTGCAATGGATCCAACATGTAGTCTGGTTATGCGTGCATATATTAACTGTTTAAAACCCAGATGAGTTTAGGAGCATCCTGCTCCTTTATCAGTGGGAGTCCCCTGATGTTTTCAAAATAGTCCTCTGTCCTCTGGAACCCCCACTGATTGCAACAACAGGGGTCCTGTCCCACCTTCCTGATGGAACATGCACATGCGGCCTACTGCCCCGTTGATTCTCTATGGGACTGCTGGAGACCGCCGTGTACAGCGCTCACCTATTTCTGGCGTCCCATAGAGATTTATTGGAGCGGCAGGGTGCAACTGCACCTCATCAAGACGGGGGAATGGGACCCCTATTCACCAATCTGTTAGCTCCTATCCTGTAAAAATCTGAAAACTAGGTACAAAGCCTTTAAGTTTTCACTTAGACCATCTGCACAAGTTGAGGAATATGTGTGTTTTTTTTCAGCGCAGATTCATGTACAGAAATTCTGCAGCATGTCAGTTACGTTTGCAGTTTAAGCTGCAGATCGCACCCTTTTCCAAAGAAGGGGACGAGATCTGCTGCAAAACCACATCAAATCTGCACCAAAAACGGTTGTTAGGAATTGAGGATTTTGCCGCAGAAACGTATGTAAATCCATGCAGAAATTTGCGTGGACTCATACAGATGGCCTTATGTTGAACGGTGAATCGGTGCACTTGCGTGACCACTGCTCCATTTAACTGGGGGGAACTCAGAGCCCCCTTTTGCCATTATCTGCATGGGCCCCAACGGTCAGACCCCTGTGGATCAGATATCCCCCCTATTCTGTGGAGAGGGGGTAAGTGTGATGGGACAACCCCTCTTAAATAGGCGAGGGCTGGCACTGGGGGGGGGGGGGGGGGGGGGGGGGACGAAGGGTGTTGGGGACGGATGGCAGGGGGTCTGAGTTTTTATAAAGGAAACCAGTCTATTAATTAATTTTTTTTTCTTATTAGATTAATCAATAGAATACTCTATTTCTAAAATGTTCGTTTACTGCAGCCCTAATTTGAACAAAACGCCAGGAAACTGTCTTTAAAACGCTGCTGCAGAAAAAAGGGTTTATAAAAAAAATATCAGCCAGCATGAAATATCTGCATCCCCCCAACCCCCCAAAAAACAAATAAAAAAAGGCAACAAAATAACCCTGCATGTGTAAAAAAAAAAAACAACTGTGTGCAAACACCCTGGCGCAGGTACGTTTAGACAAGTGTCTGTAAGGTCATCATTTTCTGCCATGACGTCCCACTGTGTGGCTGACTAATTGATCAGCTGCAGCCATGCGGCATTACTGTTAGCATGATGGCAGTATGATGTGGTTTAGAGCCTTGTAATAGAAGCCACAATCGCTGTCAGGCTTTATGCCTTTGACTTGTATGTAATGGTGTTACACACTCTACACCGCAATTTGTAGAGCAAGGTAAGTATTTCTAACGTAAGTGAGCATGGGGAGAAATGTGGCTGGACAGATGAATGGGATGAGTTGGTTGTGCTGTCACGTATGCAGGCAGGGCTTATCTCCCCGCACCTTCCCCCTCCCCGCCTGTGTCTTTTATCCTGTAGTCTCCTTTCTGCGTCTCTCGCCCTGCGCCCCCCCCCTTGTGTCTGTGAGTGATGAGGCCAGGCACAGATCCAAGTCCCCCATTAGCAGCTCCCGCTCTGTTGTGGATGGAACATGTGCTGCGGCATCTTCTCACCAATTGGTTGCAGAGAGGCACATAAAGCACAGCAGCGAGCCGAACAGGGGGGCACTACCGCCACTGGTTAACTGCTTCACTGCCGCTGGGAACCCAGACAAACGTGACTTTTCACTGAATTCTTACACCTCCAACGCGTTTCGTTGTATTTCGACTTATCCTAGCAGGCAAGATAGGTGTACTGTAGTGCTTTCCGCGGCTCTGTGAAAAATGATAAAAAGATTCAGAACTGACTTTGCCTATTTTGCAGCCACGTTGTCTTTTACGCTGTTGATATTCAGCATGTCGTGCACTTTGTAATATCAGATCTTATGGCTTGTAAATGATGAGTAGTAATATTTGCTCACTTGTAATTCTGGTGCTGCCAGGAGGAAATGACAAGTGGTGGCTGGCATTTACAGAAAAGGATGCACTGAACTACTTACCCGCTGCTTACCATTTATTTGTTTGGAATCCAGAGCTGCAATTTCCAACCTGTCGGCAGTACTTTTACAGCAGCAAATGTTCACTGACTGGCATAATACAGTCCTTTAAAGGAGTGTCTCTCTTCAGTAAGTGGAATTTATCATGTAGAGAAAGTTAATACAAGGCACTTACTAATGTACTGTGATTGTCCATATTGCTTCCTTTACTGGCTGGATTCATTTTTCTATCACATTATACAGTGCTCATTTCCATGGTTACAGACCATCCTGCAATCTATCAGCGGTGGTCGTGCTTGCACACCATAGGTGAAAGCAATAGCCTATGTGCACTCCGATGGTCCCGGCAACCAGAGAGACCAGCACTTTTTCCTATAGTGTGCAAGCACGGCCATTATTGATGGATTGCAGGGTGGTCTGTAACCAGGGAAACGAGCAGTGTATAATATGAAGGAAAAATGAATCCAGCCAGCAAAGGAAGCAATATGGACAATCACAATACAATAGTAAGTGCCTTGTATTAACTTTCTCTACATGATAAATGCCACTTGCTGAAGTGAGACAGCCCCTTTAAACAATGCAGAAACTTCGACCTGCGGGTTATTTATCTGATAGACTTGGTGATAAAGGATTTGTCCACCTTTCCAACTCCTTTTTTCCCCATATGAAGTAAACAAAACTCTGGTTAGACATAGCCTAAGGGGGCATTTACACTACCGTAGTTTCGATCCGCATCTGTTCTGCATATTTTGTGGATCGGATGCAGATCCATTCATTTCAGTGGGGCTTCAAAAGTAAGTCCGTTCCGCTGCCCAACAAAAAAAAATAGAGCATGTCCTAACCTGAGGCCGACCCTCCGTTTTCCCCTGTGGTTTTGCAGTTTTAATGCTGCAGATACAGGTTTAGTCCCATTTAATAGGGCTAATGTGCAGGTAGACACGCGTGGAGATGCTCACCGTATGAATCTGCGATAAAAAAAAAAAAAGCTGTGTGGACATACCCTTAGGTTTGTGCAGACCTATGTGTTTCCATAGTGGTTAGTGCACACAAGCCCTCTGTAGTCTGACTCTACAGTCGTACTTCCTTATGTCTGTGCTTCTTGCTGTTTAGGACAGATGGGCGGGAGAAAGATCCCTTTTAAAAGTTTGAACACACGTTTAATTGCAAGTTGGTAAGAAGTGTGCAAACATGCATATGTTAATCGGCGGTAGTGTGTGTGAGAAAGGGAAATGGCAAAATATGTGAATGAGATTTTATTATGGGATCTCATGCCCTTTTGCTGCTACTGTAAGTGCAGTGGGTTTTCTGCTGGCAGTTCTACAGTCAAAAACCCATATAGTATACGGCCAATGTGAACATGGCGAAGGCTCGGCATGCACATAGGCGTTATAGTACCTTATATAAAATAGGCTGTGTATGCATGTTACACTTTCTATTTACACTTCCTGTGATTTACAACCTCTTCTCAGGGGCGTTGTGGGGATTTCTGGATTCCTCATTATAAGTTCTGCAACTTCGTAACAAACTGCTTTCACCTTCAGTAAATAGGAACCTGAACTGGCCTGAGTCCTGCTGACACATGCCGCTCTGTACACCCGTGCCTGGGCGCTCATCTGCCGCTCTGTACACCCGTGCCTGGGCGCCTCATATGCGTCTGAAAGGAAACTCTGTTGACTTAAGATTCTCTATTTTTAATTGAACTAACCCAAGACAGTCCTATTCGCCAGACTGTTCATTGTGGGGCTGAATCTCTACATAGCTTTACAGTTGAAAATGCAGCTTTAGGGTCCTTTCAGTAGGAGACATTGAAGGCCACAATTTTACTTATGGCCCTATTACACCTACAGATTCTGCAGGCGATTGTCGGGAGGGAATTTTTCCTTCCCGGCAATCGCCTGCTCGCTAGTGGAGGAGATGGCTGCTATTGTTACATGCAGGGATCTCCTCTTTGGTAAGGGGACAAGCAATCCCCAATGCCATCGCTCGTCCCTATACTGTCTCATTGTTTGTCTGCAGCAGATTCCACAGCACAATCTGCCGCAGCCAAATGATTTTTAAACCTGTTGAAAGATTCCAATTACCTGATGCACGAGCGTTTCCTCATTCATTGGGTAATCAGCAGCAGTATTACACTGCCAGATCATCACTAACAAGTGTTACTACAAACAAACATCGGTATTATCTACAGGTGTAATAGGGCCCTTACTTAAAAAAAAAAATCTCAATGGCATCTAAATAAATATTGAGGCACTGCAAGTGATCAGCAGCATTTTACTTTACAAATTAAAGTTGTCAAATAAAATAAATTGAAATGTATTTATCTGTAAATCTCAAACACCATTCCGTAGGATGTAAGTGGAAGTGAAAAGATCTTACCCCCGTCCCCTCTAAATCCGTTTCCTACTTCCAAGTAGTCAGTCAGCGGCCACTAGATTTTGTAAAGCAGAGATGCTGCAGTGTTCTGTGGGGTACTAACTATATAGCCTAAGCCTTTAAAGTTCTGTTGTCAGGTCTGTACCCTTCACAGAGAAGACTGGATGAAAAAGAAATATATATATATATATATATATATATATATATATATATATATATATATATATATATATATATATATATATATATATAAATATCTAACATATGAGATAGACTCATTACATGCAAAGTGAGATATTTCAAGCCTTTATTTGGTATTCGGATGATTATGGCTTACAGCTCATCAAACCCCAAAATCGCAATTTTGAGGTACCCTTTGCTCAGGGGGTATGGATTAATTAGCTGACTAGAGTGTGACACTTTGAGCCTAGAATATTGAGCCTTTTCACAAAATTCTAATTTTAAGCTGCATTAATGCAATTCCTTTTAAGTTGCATTACTGAAATAAATGGACTTTTGCACAATATTCAAATTTTTCGAGTTTCACCTGTACATATACTTAATAAAGAAAAAAAAGTTTAAATTATTTTTGCTCTGGTTTCTTCTCTCCAACATGTGTTCTTCTATGCATTCAACTGCCCCATTTACATCCTACTAAGCGTAATATTCTGTGTTTCTTTTGTAGTGCAAGAAGAGGGGCTGTGGGACAATGGTCTATCCTATGAGTGTCGGACACTACTTTTTAAGGCCATTCACAACCTGTTAGAAAGGTAAGAGGTTTATGTATTTGATAATTGTCTTGCTGTACTCAGCTCAGTGTTATAACCATAGCTGTTACTGATAGGAAGCAGATACTATATTGGGATTCAGGAAGTATTTTGGGTTTCTTCTGTTTGAGTACAGTATAACAATGCCCTATCAATTGTGTGTGTGTGTGTATATATGTGTGTATATATATATATATATATATATATATATATATATATATATATATATATTTTATATATTTTATATATTTTTTTATTTATTTGTAGTTAAAGGGGTAGTCTAGTTTTTCCATATTGATCAATATAAGATTGGTGGGGTCTGACTCCCAGCACCCGCTTGTGGGAGCTCTGCCTTCTCTTCACTGTTTACCTCCTCATCACGATACTGCATCAGCGGTGCAGGGTAACTTTCGCTCGGTCCAATTCAATTGAACGGGATGGAGCATCTGTAATAACGCAGCACTGTCCCATTCACTTGAATAGGATGGAGCCGTTGTAGTTACACTGCAGTGTTTATGGCGAGCAGGTAAAGAGTGAAGAGAACAGTGCTTGTACAAGAGCTGTGCTCTCTTTAAATAGCTGATCGATGGGGGTCCCAGGAGTAAGACCCCCTGCCGATCTGATATTGATGATCTATCTTGAGTCATTGGTGTGGAAAAACTGGCCAGCCCCTTTACTATGTTATAAATTACCCTGTGAATTGCGCAGGCTCATCATGGTATGTTTTTCCAGGGTGACCTGTTGCTCATAAGGAACATGAAAATCTAGTAAAATGAACACTGTTTATTTTCCCTAGGTGTTTGCTTGATAAAAGCTTTGTGCGAATTGGAAAGTGGTTTGTGAAGCCCAGTGAAAGAGAGGAAAAATCAGTCTCAAAGAGGTAACTTTTTATATCTTTCTTTGTATCATTATTGGACAGGGTAACCTGCTTGACTTCTTTCGACTGTCAGGTCATGGTATTAGCAACTTGTGGCCCATATAATTTTTATTATCTTGTGATGTACAGTGGCATCACGATACTCCGATCTTTGGCCATGCGTCGTGTTTTGCAGTGTCAGCCTAATTGGCTCTTTATTGTGTTCAGCCACTGTTTCAGTTTTGAAGCATTATCACACCGTAACACTTAAAAGGGTGTTATCCCAGTTAGTTAAACACATGGCAAAACCCATAAAATGAGCCCATAGACCCTTGTTCCTCCCCCATTTCCAACCTTGCAGGTCTTGGTCTCCCCACCAGTGTGTGTGTACAAGGTTCCCAGGGTGTTTTTGCCCCAGACTGCTGAGGCCAGTGGCTGCAGTGGTCACGGGCAGTATACAGCTGTGTTGCACCTGCAGCCTTGTACACAAACACCAGCAGGGAGGACCAGATCTGGAAGTGCCTGGAGAGTAGCAGGTGAGTATAGGTTCATTTTTTGTTCTATTGTATTTAAAAAGGTTTTCCAAGATTTAAATACTGATGACCTATCCTCTGGATATCTGATTGTTGGGGGTCCGACACTTGGGACCCATGCCGATCAGCTGTTTGAGAAGGCACCGCTGCTGCTGTGTTTACTGTGGCCATCTCCCTGCACACCAAGAATAGTGCTGTACATTGTATAGCAGATGTGCTTGGTATCCTGCTGAGCCCCATGACAGTAAGGCTTAGTCACTGGTCTAGGGTAAAGCAGAAAGAAGGCTGTGAGCACTGCTGCATTCTTGAATAGCTGATTGGTGAGGGTCCCTGGTGTCGGACCCCTACTGATCAGATACTGATGACCTATCTTGAGGGTAGTATTAAAATCTCAGACAAACCCTTTAATAAAAGGATATCTGTAAAATAAGGGTTAGAGGAGTTTTCAAGGAGTTAAAAATGTTTTGAGTAACAATAGCAAATGTAATAAACAAAAAGGGTTATCTGAGAGTGCTAAAAATGGTGAAATTATAATGATGAAAAAACACTCACCTCATCAGATCACCCAGCTTCCAGTACTGTGGCTCCTGACCCCCGCTGATGAACTGGGAGTGTGATGCGCCATCTACATTCACTTGACTGTCACCAGCCATTCAGTGGCCTCAGCAGTAGTACGTCCAAGAATGGCTCCAGATTGCTGACCAGTTTTTCAGTCTCTGACAACCCCTTTTAAACCCCCAAGTTCCCACCAGTCCTTGTTTGCTTTGTTGCATCAGTGAGTTGATGTGCAACCACCTGACTGCAGCAGCCAATCACCGGCCTCAGCGGTGACTTTTGCATCTATGGCATGAGTTCAGTTATTGGCTGCATTGGTCATGTGGAGGTGATGTCATCACTGTCTGACCAGGAAAGAGTTGAAGGGACCACTGGAGCCACAGGGGGATTTATCAAGTGAGTATTGAAATTTTTTTTTTTTCTCTATCACCCTTCCTGCTGTTAACCTGATTTTTAGACACATTGTCCTACCAGGCATTTGGCATTTGCAACCCCTTTAAAAAAAAAACTTAAAAACGTTGATGGGCTGTTATTGCAATGTGTGAAGGAATGTATGCAACCAAGAGCAGGGACCTGAGAAGACTTCGGTCTGTCATCCATGTGGACAGGGTTTCTTTAAGAGATGCATCTTACATCTCACAACCCTTTTTTCACTTCAGTTGCATCCTTTGGTTTAAGCAGTCCATCTGCTAATCCTTTCACATCATGTATAGGAGATCTGCTCTCTCTTTGCTTATTCATTTATAGCGCCAACATATTCCAGAGGGCTGTACAGAGTCATCGATCACAGTGTTCCCCTGTCCTATTTGGGCCCACAGTCTAAAATGAACCAGTATCATTGTGCTTTAGGAGTGTGGGAAGAAACCAGAGTACCCGGAGGACACCAGGCTGGTGCTGTGCTTGGTTGAATTGGACCCCAGTGCCGCAAGCCAGCATGGCACTAGGAAGAGGGGGGCGCCTTTCCCAATGTTTCCTCCATCCCTTGTGAATTGTGCCTAACCTCCTGGTGACCTGAATAGACATCCAGGCGTGTGGCGTGTTGTTGTGCCCAACAGTGGTGTCTACACCAATAGTCTTGATTCTAAATCCAGATGTTCACCAAGTCTTGCTGCACAGGGTCCCCAAAATTCAGAGAAGGATACAAACTATACTGTATATGAATGGAGGGGTGCCGGTCACATGTACCTACATAACCCTAATTCTAAAATGGGTCCCAATCATCGTGATACGATGAGCATCAGAAATGCCATGTCTCATGCCCTTTGTTTCCATCTTCACAACGCGTCTCCCCGTGTAGCTTTCATCTTGCCACTTGAGTAGCCTAAATAAAAAGTTAATTTGCCGACGGCTGCTCCTGAGGTGGGCACTCCCTTTTAAGTGTCCATTCACACGTCCGTATGCGTTTTGCGGATCCGCAATTGCGGATATTTTATGCGGTTGTGGACAGCACCTTCTGGCCCCATTGAAAATGAATGGGACTGCACCTGTTCCACAAAATTGCGGAATGGATGCAGACCCATTTTGCGGAAGTGTGAATGGACCCGTAGAGTAGATTAGATTAGACGATGCTTGTCTGAAGCATGCAGTTTGGTATGTCCCGGGTATGTAAGGTGGCAGGCGTGTGCCGTGCATCGGTATGTAGCCCTCCCTGCGTCATGTGATCAGTCTAGAAATAGAAATCCGTTCTCATTCCACAGTCTGATACTTTGTGTCTGTTTGGCCGTGCGCTCGCTTGCACGCGCGCGTGTGTTTTCTCCCTCTGTTGTAATTATGCACAGGCTGACATGGAGACATTAGCTGTTGCTATGGCAACCTGGTTTAAGTCGACAAGTTCCTGGCATGATGTCATTAGGACAGCTTCCCCCCTCCCATCCATCTCCCCGCATGCAGAGAGTGACTCTGATTATTCCAGCCAATCTAACCCCCAACTAGAGGGTGTCTTCTCACATGCCCTTGCTGGAATCGCACAGTCTCCCGGGGCCGTAGAAAGCCCCATCTGAGGACATGAAATCAGACCTGCTTCCTTTTTTTATCATTTAAGGAGTTGAAGCTGCAAATAATATCTGATTCCCCTGCATTGGAGTCAGGTATAACCAGCCTGAATTGTGTCTGAAACTGAGAATAAAGAAGGCAGAGAGGACAATGACTGCCGCGCAGATATCCGCTATGAGGGGCGTATTATTAATCGCTATACGCAGCTTTCATATCTTACTGGATGTCAATGTTTAACCCCTTAACAGCCAGGTTGCCAATAACGGGTCCTATTCTACAATGCCATACTTTTATAGCGCCTTAGATTATAGGCCCTTTTACACAGACCGAAGGCCTGGAACGAGAAGTTCTTGGGGGTCGAATGTCTGAAAAAAACGTTCCTATCACTCGTTTCTAGGCTGACTGGCTCTTTTTTGTCTTTGGATCTGCGTGAAAATGTTTGCTGTTCAGCAATAGATTTCCCTGTGTAATCGGAGGATGTAACGTGCATCAGGAATGAACAATCGTTTCAGTCAGCGGTCTAATGAGACCCCTAGTCCTGTATGGGTGCCAAGTAAAGTGGTCATCCCTTAATGGGATTTAATCATGTAAAATAATAAGTGAAAATTGACCAACAAAATAGCGATTTTAATATAAGATTTTCTCGCACATATATTTCACAAAAACCAAAGGCTAAAAAATAATGCTGAATGGTGGAAGGGCAAGAGTTAAAAACCTCAGGATGCCAGTAAAACCCCAACTGGCCTGGTTGTTAAAGAAGGGTTATGTGGGTTTTACAAACTGATGCCCTATGCGGTATTAAAACATGGGGATCCAGCTCTCTGCGCTCCCACTGACCAGCTGTTTTATGTAGCAGTGTTGCTTGTGCGAATGCTGCCGCCTCTGCATTGTTTACTTTGGTCTGTCCTGTAGAAGCGCATTGTATTTGTAGTGCGTTTGTCTGGTATTGGGGAGGGAGGACAAAAGTTGACCTGAACCAAAGTAGGGATAGACCAATCATTTGTATAACCAGGATTACCTCTTTAAAGGGAACCTCTCGACCCTCTGAGAGCAGCATAAAGAAGTGACTTCAGCAGGGCGTCTCTTTGTGTGAATATGTGTCTGTTGTAGAACGACCAGTGAGATCTGATGGTATGTTGTCCTTTTGTTTCTAGTGAGAACCTTTCCTGCTCCTTTACTTTTTTCCTCCATGGGGAAAGCAGTGTTTGCACAAGTGTAGAGATTGCTCAGCACCAGCCAGTGTATCTCATCAACCAGCACCATCTCCAGCTGGCGCAGACATCCCACACGCCATGCCAAGGTAAGCACCATAACACTGTCACTCATCTTAAAGGGGTTGTCCCATTACTAACACTGTCTCCAGCAGACACATGGAGGTGCAGCATGCGTGTGTTTCTGCCACTCCATTCAAATAGGGGAACACAGAGTCCCAGCAGTTGGACCTCCACGATCAAACAGTTATTTGCCATCCACATTGGGATAACCCCTTTAAGAATCTAGAAGTGGAGTAACAATTTATATTTGAAACCACAACTACTTCCATAAAAACAGAAAACTTCATTTAAGTATTGAACAGGCTATAAACATATTTTCTGTATATAGGGGCCTATCTGGGTTATCTTTACTGGGCACCAATTAACAGACGCAGATTTTAAAATGAGAATATTCTTTTTTTTTTTTTCTCTCATTACTATGTGTTTTGCTTTTTCTTCTTTACAGTTATTCTGAGTCCTTATGGGTTGAGTGGAACGCTTACTGGACATGCCTACAAAACATCAGACCCCACAACCCGAAGGCTGCTTGAGGAATGGCGTCCCTTCTACCCTACAGTGCTCTCTGCAAAGAAGGAACAACGGGAAGATCAGCAAATGCTTTATGATGATGATTTTCCGGCAGCAGTGGAAGTAATTGTGGGTAAGGATCTTCAGTTGAGAGATATTGCTGGAGCTTTATCTGTGTGATCTCAGTCAGATGTGTGACTGCCCCAAGGGCTAGTGTATACCATGTCACCTTCCTGTCCTGTGCATGTAAATAACGGGAAAGTTTAAAGTATTTTATAAAATAATTTTGGTGTAAAAAGGTTTGTCCACTTGTATTCATCCCCATTACATTATAGTTACCTGGTTTTTCCCCATCTCCCTTCCTCAGGAGGCGTTCGGATGGTTTACCCCTCAGCTTTCGTTCTCATAGCTCACAGTGACCTGCCAGCTCCGCCAAGCACTGTGAACACTGGGCATAGTGGTACAAGTACTCAGCAAAACACAGTTTTCACTAAAGATCCCAGCCCTTGCAGGATGCCCTTGACGCCACCCACGTCACCAGATCAAGCTGTTCCTGGTAAGTTGCCACCTAACCGTACTATGTAGTGGCTCCTTTAAAGTTTTCCTCCAGGCACAGTCTCCTGCCCGATATTAACATTGGGCGTTGGGAGACACAACTTCACACTGAGCGGAAACTGTATGATACTCTGAGAGTATCATCCGCGTGGTACTTCCGGGCATCGTATGGTTGTCCCTACCAACTGTATCAGCAAGTGTTCCGTTGCATCTCTCCATTCACACTTTTTTGCTCTCAGCAGCAATGATAATTTTTTTTTTCTCCATTTTTTTGGTTTTGTTGAAGTGGCTGTCTGAAGCTTTGTTTTATGCAGTAGAAACTGTATTATTTTTTGGCTATGTTTGGGAGTATAGATTACTGTATATTTTTTAGATATATTATTTTTTTGTTCATTGCGAATGCAAAAAAAGTACATATTTTTATTTTATTTTTGCACTGAATAACCTGTTAAATTAACTCTTCATGTTAAAGTTGTATTTATATCAAATATGTGTAGGTATTTTTTTTTCTTATGTAGTGTATGCACTATAAAATACATTTTATATTATATAATAGATTTTTTTATGCAGACTTTTTACACTTTTTTTTTTATTTTTTTTTATTTTTATTAGGGTATGTAGGGCTATTCACATGGCCATTGAAAAATAGGTCATTTTCTAATTTTGCCCGTTTTCACTATCAGACGGACCTCGTTGAAATCAATGGCCCTGTATTTTGCGAGTGTTTAGACAGGAGAGCACCTGTCTAATGTCCTTCAAAAAAAACTTGTTCACTATGTAAACAAAAATAACTTTTGAAGGGTTAAATAAAACAAAAAAACTCACCTCACTTGCACGCAAGGGAACATTTGCGCCCACTGCATTGTCACTTGATCATGCTAGGAGTGTCTGGTTTTGCGCTTCCTCAACTGCAAAAGCGAGCACTTCTGCGCATTCAATTGGTTTAATGCTGCCTAAGCTGCAAACATCCAGTTATAGAGAAGTGAAACAGAATAGTAATTCATTCATTTAAATCAGGCCAGTGAGAGGGTCCCCCCTAGTGATTGAGAAATTTGTGTAATGAGGTGCATACCTGCATTGCTGACAATCGCAGGCAAAGAATGGGCAACATTTTTGACCAAATATACATACATAATAATCTACTCTTCTGTTGCTCTATATAGCATGTGACCCACAAGATTAGGGTTCATTCACACGACCATATGTTTGCTGTGCCCGGGTTGTGGACCGCAAATAGCGGAAAATAATGCACCGGCGGTGTAAGTCCCATATTGCAGTGCGACCCAAAGACTCTTCCTATCTTTTGCGACATGGAAGCGCTTCAGAGTGTTTCCATGGGCTTCTGATTGATGCCTCTGCTACGCAGAAGATGGGACATGTTCTATCTTTTTTGCTGTATTTTGCGGAGCGTGGACCCATTCAAGTCAGTGGGTCCACATCCGCAGCATGGAGTTCACACAGCTGGTGCCCGTGTATTGCGGACTGCAATACGGGTACCATAACCATACAGTCATGTAAACGGGCCCTTGGGAGCAGAGGTTGAAAGACACCCCTTTCCAGTGGATCCCTGTGCTGCAGCTCCTGTCTCCACTGCTTTTAGTCCCTGCTGGACCATGGTTCGGTGGAGATGAGAACCGTGCTGCTGGAACCAGCACCTCTTGGAAAAAAAATAAAAAATAATGATTGTTACATCCAGACAAAATATGTAGAATGCTATTACGGTTATATTAAGTTTCCCCCTACCACTAGGACCTCCTCAAACACGAGATCGGAACCCCCAAAATAAACAGAGTGGCAATCGGACATGCAAACTGCCTCTCTATTTATCTCTATGGGAGTTCCAGTAATAGTAGAACACTCTACCCAGCTGCCTCTGGAACTCCCATGAAGATAAATGGAGCTGTAGTGCTCATGCTCTACCTGCCACACTGTCCATTTTGTTCTCCTAATCATGAGGGGGTCCCACTGGTAGGACCTATACCGATTTAATAGTAATTTCCTCCCCTGTGAATAACTTAATATAACTAGCTACCCTGTGTGGAATTTAACAGTTGATATTTTATGAAGTGTTTTGGTGCCCTCTTGTGGCCATTTTAAGAACTGCAGGTACATTCTCAATCTCTAAAGGGAACTTGTCAATAGATTTACGTTGATTCAATCACCACCAGTTTTTATACTGCTGGTAAGTACTTTTCCAAATTTGTCCCTTTCTAATTTTCCGTTTCAGTGTAATAAATTAAAAAAGGTTATAATGGATACGTAAACCTCTCTACATACATTGTATTTCCTATTTTGGTACCAGGGTTATACAGGAACTCATTTAATAGGAACATTTGATTGAAAATTACAGGAGACATTAGGTCTGTAACAGCAAGTGGTAACGGCCAATCAACCGGAGACAGTGTCAGCCATTCGAGGCACAGTCCCAAACGTGGAGGGAGAAGTTATTTGAAGTTGCGGAGTCATATGGCGCAGAGAGCTTGGAGGGAATGCATCCTGAACAGAAGTCCATTAAAGTAAGTTTTTTTTTTTTTTTTTTTTTTTTTTTTTTTTTTTGTAATGAAAGTTAAAGGGGCCCTCCCATCTAGCAATTTCATACTCTCCTGCGCTGTTCACTTCCTGGTTTCCAGCTTGTGAGGCTGGGCGGGCTTAGTGAGCTTAATTGAAGGCTTGTCCCGGCCGAGCCGCTCATCGCTGTCTTGAACGTGCATGCTGCCACGCATACGCCATGGTGACTTCTTCCTGACCAGTATAGTACAGAGCCGGTCACGCCGCCGCGCATGCGCAATGGTGAGTTCTTCCTGGCTGAGTATAGTACAGAGCATGCCTGTCTCTGTACTATACTCGGCCAGGAAGAAGTCACCATTGTGCGTGCTCGGCTGCGTGCATGTTCAAGACAGCGATGTGCGGCCCGGCCGGGGGAAGAAAATGTGTTCTACACAGGGGCTGCCCACTGATGCGACACACAAGAGGTGGCCGTATCTAGTGGATACCAGAAGACGACAGTGGGATAGGATTGAAAGATTTTTTCCAAGATAGGTAGGGATTTGCTAAAGGAACATAATTACAAAAATGCTCACAGGCACTTCTATAACAAATTAAAATAGGATCAATGAGATGGGAATACCCCTTTAAGGTCTGTCATTTAAATTTTGAGACATAGAAGGCTGATGGCAGAAAACAAAACATGTGGCCATCCTATTTCCTTTGTATTTTCCTCCTAGGATATAGTTTAGCCCAAACAGTAACTTACTGTTGGTTTTCCCACCACATCTGCTACATTTCTGTACCTTATTTAAACCTCTACAGTGATAGGCAAACTGCGGCTCTCCAGCTGTTGCAGAACTAAAACTCCCAGCATGCAAAGACTGCCTACAGCAGGGCATGGTGGGAGTTGTAGTTTTGCAACTGCTGGAGAGCCGCAGTTTGCCTATAACTGCTATAACATATTTAAAGTTTTAGATCATTATGCCCCTTTCCCTTTTTTTCTCCAGGCTGTGCAAATGAAGCTCTTAAAGGGGTTGTCTCACCTCAGTAAGTGGCATTTATTATGTAGACAAAGTTAATACAAGGCAGTTACTAATGTATTGTGATTGTCCATATTGCTTCCTTTGCTGGCTGGATTCATTTTTCCATCACATTATATACTGCTAGTTTCCATGGTTACGACCACCCTGCAATCCAGCAACAGTGGTCGTGCTTGCACAGTATAGGAAAAAAATGCCAGCCTATGTGCACTCCCACGGTCTTGGCCACCAGAGAGGCCAGCACTTTTTCCTGTAGTTTGCAAGCATGGCCACCGCTGCTGGATTGTAGGGTGGTCATAACCATGGAAATGAGCAGTTTATAATGTGATGGAAAAATGTATCAGCCAGTAAAGGAAGCAATATGGACAATCACATCACATTAGTAAGTGCTTTGTATTAACTTTCTCTACATAATAAATGCCATTTGCTGAAGTGAGACAACCCATTTAAAGTCTTACCAGATTACTTTTATGCATAATACCTTGTAACTTTTTTGTAGAATGTCTTTAGACTCTACCAATGACTCCCCAAGCACATTATTTTACGTAGACTTTTAAATAATAGGAATAGCTCACTCCTATGTGATAAGGACCAGGTGCTCTAGTACAATAAAACTGTATCACCCGTACAGATAAGAATATTGGAAATAGAAAGAAAATTATGGACTGGCACTCTGTATGTGTGGATAAAATCAATGCTTGATACAATATAAAGTGATCACATACATTTAATGTTAAAAAACAATAGAATAAAATACACAGTAAAATCCCAATAAAAATTGCAATATGTCACCTGAAAATGTACAAAGTTGTACTAAGTTGGCTGGGGGTCTGTGGTGTGAATCAACGCAGACAAATATTGCTGTATTCTTTGGAGAGAAAAAAATCCGCTAATGAGTGGACAAGTGTTTGTGGATCAAATCATGTATAGTCTATTCCCAAACACACAATCCTCTATGGGAAATGAAAGTGCTGTTTGATTTCAGATGGTTTATCAATGTCCAGACTCAATTATTGAAGCAATATAAAGTGCTGGTTTGCGCTATGTTAGGCCCTGTATAGGGTCTTACCTTCTCCTTGGTCGAGGCAATGTATTCAGAATTGCGGCCTTCCAGACCTGGATATTGAAGGAGATGTTCTGTTGAAAAAGCGCTACTGTGTTAGCTGTCTCCAACTTGTTCGTACGGACGCCAGCATGTCACTTGGTCTCTTCCAAAGCTGTAGCGTATGATTCACAGCAGGAAGTATCGCGGGAGTTAGTGCCGAGATTTTGGATCAAAGAAACTGTTGTGAAATTCGGAGCGCTCCAATCTTTCGGAAATTAACCGAAGAAATATTTTTCAGATTTCTGCAGATATTCGTGTAGAGGCCTCTTTCTTGTCCAAAGGGAGCAGTATGCTGGTTCTTGCCAGACGTGTTTCGGGGACCTCTTACCCCTTCCTCAGTGGCAGCTACTCTCCCATTTTGGACTGGCTATTTATAGACCGCCCAGGTCTGTCCAAATTGATGGTGTGGAATTAGTAATCCAGGATTCAGCTTGGTTTCTGTAGATGCGATTTTTATTTTTATTTTTTATGCGTTTTTTTCGACTGCGTTTTTGTCATGCGTTTTTTTTTTTTTTTTATATTTGTTTTTTTTTGTTTGTTTTTTTAGTACAACTTTGTACATTTTCAGGTGACATTGCAATTTTTATTGGGATTTTACTGTGCATTTTATTCTATTGTTTTTTTAACATTAAATGTATGTGATCACTTTACATTATTTTACGTATTGATTTGACCATTTTTTTTTTTTTTTTTTCAGCAGCTAAGACTGGCCATTCACATTAGATACCTGTCAGCTGAGCACTTGGCATGTCTGGCAGCTATCTAGCCCGACTCTAATTACATGCACTGGCTGGCTTAGCAAGCATATGTAGTGAATGGGAAGAAAGGAGAAAACCGCCGTCAGACTCCTGGCAGTAGCTTATCCCCCTTCATGGTTTCAGCAGCTGAAATCCAACAATCAGAGGGGATCATGCACGATTGGCATTAATAATTTTCCATGCTGCAGACATCTCCAGGAATATTAACCCTATTGCACACTTTTTTTTGTCATCCTCAACTAATGTCATGTCAGCTAATGTTCTCTCTTCATTAAAGGTCAAATATGCCCAACCAGCAGGAAGAGGAAGTGACGGGTCACATAACACCTTGGGACTTTGTGGATCCTACTCAGAGAGTCCACTGTTCATGCTCCAGGTGAGATCTAGACCTGACCATCATGTCTTGCACTTGGGTCATTACCATTACAAGTAACAAAGAACTTTAAAGCTAGTAGATCTATTTTACCTGCGTGAAAATGCCACAAGATGGCCTGAATTGCCTCCTGATACAGTCTGAAAGCTACTCTTGAACCCTGAGCATAGATCAGTTTCTGGTACTCTTTCTTCCATCTAGCACTCTCGCACCTCTCCAGTCTATCCTCCACTCTGCTGCCCGACTAATCCACCTCTCACCCTATTACTCCTCTGCCAATCCCTTCACTGGCTCCCCATTGCCCAGCGAATTGAGTTCCAAATACTAACAAATACATACAAGGCCGTCCACAACCTGTCCCCTCCATACATCTCTGAGCTACTTTCCCGATACATCCCCACACGCAATCTCGGATCCTCACAAGACCTCCTTCTCTCCTCTTATCTCTTCCCACAATCGCCTCCAAGATTTCTCCTGTGCATCCCCCACACTGGAACTCGCTACCCCAACATATCAGACTCTCACCTACAGTGGAATCCTTCAAAAGAAACCTAAAAACCTACCTCTTCAGATAAGCCTACAACTAGTGACCCTGCTGCCTCTATACCACCATGACCAGCTTCACCCTTACCTACTGTGTTCTTCTCCCATTCCATGTAGATTGTAAGCCCTCACGGGCAGGGCCATCTTTCATTCTTTACCAGTCTGTAACTCATCTTGTTTATGCTCAGTGCAATTGTCTGTATTATGTACAGTACAGGCCAAAAGTTTGGACACACCTTCTCATTCAAAGAGTTTTCTTTATTTTCATGACTATGAAAATTGTAGATTCACACTGAAGGCATCAAAACTATGAATTAACACATGTGGAATTATATACATAACCAAAAAGTGTGAAACAACTGAAAATGTCATATTCTAGGTTCTTCAAAGTAGCCACCTTTTGCTTTGATTATTGCTTTGCACACTCTTGGCATTCTCTTGATGAGCTTCAAGAAGTAGTCACCTGAAATGGTCTTCCAACAGTCTTGAAGGAGTTCCCAGAGATGCTTAGCACTTGTTGGCCCTTTTGCCTTCACTCTGCGGTCCAGCTCACTCCAAACCATCTCGATTGGGTTCAGATCCGGTGACTGTGGAGGCCAGGTCATCTGGCGCAGCACCCCATCACTCTCCTTCATGGTCAAATAGCCCTTACACAGCCTGGAGGTGTGTTTGGGGTCATTGTCCTGTTGAAAAATAAATGATGGTCCAACTAAACGCAAACTGGATGGAATAGCATGCCGCTGCAAGATGCTGTGGTAGCCATGCTGGTTCAGTATGCCTTCAATTTTGAATAAATCCCCAACAGTGTCACCAGCAAAGCACCCCCACACCATCACACCTCCTCCTCCATGCTTCACGGTGGGAACCAGGCATGTAGAGTCCATCCGTTCACCTTTTCTGCGTCGCACAAAGACACGGTGGTTGGAACCAAAGATCTTAAATTTGGACTCATCAGACCAAAGCACAAATTTCCACTGGTCTAATGTCCATTCCTTGTGTTCTTTAGCCCAAACAAGTCTCTTCTGCTTGTTTCCTGTCCTTAGCAGTGGTTTCCTAGCAGATATTCTACCATGAAGGCCTGATTCACACAGTCTCCTCTTAACAGTTGTTCTAGAGATGTGTCTGCTGCTAGAACTCTGTGTGGCATTGACCTGGTCTCTAATCTGAGTTGCTGTTAACCTGCGATTTCTGAGGCTGGTGACTCAGATGAACTTATCCTCCGCAGCAGAGGTGACTCTTGGTCTTCCTTTCCTGGGGCGGTCCGCATGTGAGACAGTTTCTTTGTAGCGCTTGATGGTTTTTGTGACTGCACTTGGGGACACTTTCAAAGTTTTCCCAATTTTTCGGACTGACTGACCTTCATTTCTTAAAGTAATGATGGCCACTCGTTTTTCTTTACTTAGCTGCTTTTTTCTTGCCATAATACAAATTCTAACAGTCTATTCAGTAGGGCTATCAGCTGTGTATCCACCTGACTTCTCCACAACGCAACTGATGGTCCCAACCCCATTTATAAGGCAAGAAATCCCACTTATTAAACCTGACAGGGCACACCTGTGAAGTGAAAACCATTTCAGGTGACTACCTCTTGAAGCTCATCAAGAGAATGCCAAGAGTGTGCAAAGCAGTAATCAAAGCAAAAGGTGGCTACTTTGAAGAACCTAGAATATGACATATTTTCAGTTGTTTCACACTTTTTTGATAAGTATATAATTCCACATGTGTTAATTCATAGTTTTGATGCCTTCAGTGTGAATCTACAATTTTCATAGTCATGAAAATAAAACTCTTTGAATGAGAAGGTGTGTCCAAACTTTTGGTCTGTACTGTATGTATCCCCCTTGTCATATGTACAGCTCTATGGAATGAATGGCACTTTAATAATAATAATAATGAATGGTCCGAGGAAGAGCAGCCACTTGTTAAAACTACTCAACCTACTGTACGCAGTTGTGCCTATGATGCGCACATCTCGCCCGGGTGAGCAATTCGTTTCCTCAATGATCAGCTTTGTGCCATGGTCCTTGAGGACAGAGGTCTGAGTCAGATCCTGTACTTACAGCACCACAGATGCCGCTTTTTAATTAGGTATCCACTTGGTGTCCATGCTGTTTGGATCAGAGAATTGCTAAGACCACATACACTTGTGTCCATCTCTCGGCTATGAGATCTGTCATGTCTCTATCGGGCTTTAGCTTCTGCAAGTTTTAAACCTCTCCACTGTCTACAGGATAGGGGATTAGAGTCTGAGGAGTGGGAATGTGACTGCTGCGACGCTCACAGTCTTGAGAAACGGGACTTCAGTTTCTCCCCATGTGAATAGAGCGGTGGTTGAGCAATGCATGCTGCCACTCCCGTTTATCTCTAAGAAGACACACAACTATCTTTAGCAGTCCCACAGATATGAATGGAGCGGTAGAACACATGCTAGACCACGGCACCAGACATAGGAACCCACAGAACGGACACATCCCCTATCCTGGGGAAAGGCACTACATTTTTAAAACTTGGTGCAACCACTTTGAAACACCACAAAACGAAATGCATTCTAGTATGAGCCCTTACCTTTTTATACTACCTAGGAGTTATGAACATTTACTATGTAAGGTATGGATACAGTTAGGCAGATATTTCTGTGAGCTTACAGTAAGCAATGGTTTGTAATAATTTTATGGGATCAGCCTCTTATTAGTACTGAAATGATGAAGATGGCAATAAAGATTGCTCTTGTACATTTTGGTTAATTACTTATTTAGCAGGAATTCTTCTACAATGAGGATTTGTTATTTACTACCCATTCATGCACCAAAATATGGTGGCAGCATTACCTGAGAACTTGTTTTCATGCTTTTCCTATGGTGATATTTAATTTAATATATGCCACACGTTCTGTTTTTTTCTGCAGGCACAAGTTGTCCAAGCAGCGTGGTGCACAAGGTGCAGCTCGTCCTCCCTCTGTTTCCCAACCCTGTGTGGGTGGAAACCCCTCTTCCAGCAATTCTTCCCTACAACCTTCTGCATCTTCCAAGCACAAACCTAACGATCGCCAAGAAAAGGCAGATAAACTGCAGAAAAAGGCCACAACTCCATTCCATCACCGACCATCTCCAACCCAGAGCGAACAATGCGTGACACAGGAACAGTCTGTGCAGCAGCGCCAAGGAACAGAGCCTGCAGCTGGAACAGCCTCCACCACTACACCAAACAGGCAGTTCTCTAGTATAGCACCTGCAGGGGAACTCGATCAACTATTGCCAGTACCCCCTGCTGATTCCCCGCATTCACCTGCCTCCCCAATGCCCCCTACTCTTAGTCCACAGCCCCCGCAACAAGAAGTTGAAATTCATGATCAAGAAGTGGCGGTCTCAAATCTTTATCCTAACGGTTTAGAAATGCAACCACTTGATGACAGGACGATAATGGCAGCTAGCCTTGGCCTGCCTATGATCACAGAAATGAGTGAGACCAGTTTGTATTGTGCTGGTCTTCCCCAGAATCGAGATGTCGAGGACAGCTGGCATGGTTACAAACTTCCAACTGCTGTCAGTCAAGACTTTCGTCCACCAGATATCCAGGGAGAGTGGTACGAGGCCAAGCAGGAGGTGGGATCTGAGAGCACTGCACTTAAAAGGTACAATTGGGCTTTTCATGGCAAAAAGGGTTACATATCTGCTGATACTTAGCATCCCTGTACTTTAAAAGGAAACTCTTGAGATGTCATATGAATTCCCACTGATGGCTAAACCAAGAAGGATGTGAACGCACAGCACGCTGTCTCTTCTCGCTGCTGAATACAGGCTCAGTAAGAAGTCTGTGAGCCAGTCTCCAATCCTTCTCAAGCAGCAAGGAGAGAGAGCTCTGTGTGAGTTATTCTATCTCATTTTAGCAGTTGGCGGAAGTATCATCACCACCACCACTAGTCAAAACCTTTGAAATTTTGCTATGACATATCAAAATGTTTTTTTTTTTTAACGTCCAGGAACAATTTAAGGTGGCCAAGGGCCTTCAATAGCTGTTGACCAACAGCTGCCATAGCCTCTCACCCCGATGTACCAGTTACACCAGTGTTAGATTGTCAGTGGGTTTGGCTGACGTTTACTTACTGTGTATGGCCTTGTCAGACACTGAAGACAACATATTGAATGTGGATATTCATCACAAGCTGAATATTTGACTTTTCCTTACTGTCGCCCTTTATTTTGACCGTTACAGGCTTCTGTCTCAGCCCAACAAACGCTTCAAAGTCTTGGATGAGAAGCGCCAGGTTGTATCAGACCTCAGTTATGTGGACCAGCTACCCCTACATCCAAGTGAAGGCTTCGGGGACTCCACTGATCCTTATACTTTTGAGGATGGAGATATTAAGTACAGTTTTACCACCACAAACAAAAAATGCAAGATGGTAGCAGAACTTGATCGGTCTCGGAAACAAAAGGTTATTTTCTTTCCCGCTAAGCCTGTAATAATTAGTTTTATTATGTGCTGTACTCATGCTTGTGAGGTCCAGATGTCAGCTGCCAGGTGAACTTCCGGACTCCATCATTAAAGGGGTTGCCCGGGCCTTTTCTGTTGATGACCTATCCTCAGGATAGGTAATCGATATCAGATCAGCGGGGGACGGCTTCTAGCACCCACGCCTATCAGCTGTATGGGGAAACAGTGCACACAGTATGCACGTGCCGTCTCTTTTCCTGCTCTCCGCTGTATATCTATGGAACAGCAGCAGTGAACAGGAAGAAAGAAGGCAGACAGCACGTGCTGGATGCCCGACCCTTGCTAATCTGATATTGATGACCTATCCTGAGGATAGGTCATCAATAGAAAAGGCCCATTCAACCTGTTTAACGTGGCAACCATGCCTGTTATTTCTATGGGAGGCTATAGATTAATAGCGCCCAGATACCTGAAGTCTATTCTGTTAATTTTTACTGTCATACAGACCTTTTAGGCCAGGTTCACACTTCACATTTATTGTTTGGTTGCTAAATATGTTTTCTCGCCCATTTTCCTTGGGGGACACAGACCTTGGGTATAGCTCAGCTCCCTAGGAGGCGTGACACTAAGTAAAACTGTTAAGCCCCTCCTCCATCAGCTATACCCTCAGCCTGGAGATAGAGGCTACCAGTTTTAGCTTAGTGTCCAAGGAGGCAAGACACTCCCTGCTACTGCAGGGCTGTTTTCTCCTTGTTATTTTTACTTTTTCTTCTAATTTTGTTATTTTATTTTTTCCTAGGGATACCAGAGACGCATTAGACCTCTCTGCTCTCCCGGGGTTGAGCTGCGCCAGTGCCAACTTATCTGCACTGCTGCCTCCCCCACAGAAGCAATAGGAGGATCTGGGCAGCAATGGCTCCCCTACATCCCGCCAGCTAGGGGGTCGCCCGCACGCCAAGCCCCTCTTCCAGCTTCCTGCCACTGCGGTGCCAGTGGCTGAAGGGGCGACCCTGCTGGAAAGGACTGAGGGTGAAGACGTCGGACGGTGAGATGGCTATTCCAGCCCATACCCCGTCCCTATCTGCAGCATCTACCCCTCTGGGTAAGGGGGGCACCCGTGGTCGCTCATTCTGAGCGCTCATCTGCAGGACAATGCAGCACAGCAGCATCCTCAGCACCCCCACGCCGTTCCCCCCCATGCTGCTATCTTTCTCCCCCCCCTCCCCCTCATTCAGGGCTGACTCCATTTTTCTCTTCTCTCTCTCCCCCTTCCCGCCGAGAACGGGGGGCGGGGCTTAGCGGTCCCGGCAGGGGGCGGGGCTTACGCGCGCGTCATTTTGGGGGCGGAGCTACGTTCTCCTTCACAGGAGACATTTCAAGCGCTGGAGGGGGCGGAGCTTGTTCCCCGTGCTTTCTGCTCAGGTTTCCCGCGCTTCCTCACTCCTGACAGGAAGCCTGGACACGGTGGGGGACTCTAACCTCCTGTGTACATCGCTCGGCTTCTGTGGGCGCTCTCTGCTGCTCTCTGCTGCTCACTGCTGTTCACTGCTTCTCTGCTGCTGCTGATCTGGGCCATCTCCTGACGTTCTTCTGAGGCACTGGTAGGACAGTTAACCCTCTCCTAACCCTCCTGGTCATAGCTGCTATAACCCTTTGTGGTCTCTATATTAGAGTACAACCACACTTCAGCATGTCAGATCCCACAGGTGCCCCCAAACCCTGGTACCATGCCTGTACCGCCTGTAAGGAACTTTTTCCGCGTGGGCAATCTGAGCCGCATTGCCTTGCATGTCAGGCCCCGGTGCAGGGCCCGCTTCCCGCTGCGCCCCCCGGTGCCTCTGAACCCCCTGACTGGGCTAGGTCTCTGTCTCAGGCGGTGGAAAGCCTTACACACGTAGTGGGCCGTCTCGTGGATAGACCGCCTCTCCCGCAGGCTGCCACAATCCCTGTCGCACCCGCTGGGACTACCGTTTCTGCCGCCCCCACTGGTTCCCTGCCTCCCAGCGAATCTTCCAGGGCCCGGCATACTCAGAAACGTTCAAGGGTTGAGCGCACATCTTCTCCAGATGCTTCGCTCTCTCCGCCATGCGTGCGAGCTCAGTCAAGTCTATCCTCTCAAAGGGATACGCTTTCTGAGGGAGAACTGGCGGATTCGGACGTGGACATGGACTCAGAGCTTCCGTCCAAATTGGCGTCCGCGGTGGGGCATCTTGTCACTAGCATCCGTGATACCTTTCAGCTACACGATGACCCCCCCAGCTCTGAACAGGCCGGCGTGTCCTTTCTCCGCCCCAAACAGGCCTCCAAGGTTTTTCCCATACACGCTGATTTTTCTTCTGTGGTATCCAAGGCTTGGACTCGGCCTAACGTCCGCTTTATTACACCCAAAAAGCTGGACATTTGTTATCCCTTTCCAGCGGATTCTGTGACCACGTGGACATCCCCGCCTAAGGTTGATCCTCCCGTGGCTCGCCTGTCCAAAAGCACTACTATTCCTGTACAGGACGGATCTTCCCTCCAGTCTGTTGAGGACCGTCGTACGGAATCCCTCTCCAAGGCCATATTTGCTGCCTCTGGTTCGGCCCTTAGACCGGTCTTTGCCTCCGCCTGGGTTGGCAAAGCGGTCTCTGAATGGGGTTTGCAACTGGAACGGGAGTTAGGGTCGGACGTCCCTGTTCAGGACCTCCGTTCCTTAGCCCAACTAATTGTTCAGGCCGGAAAATTCGTCTGTGAGGCCTCCCTTGATGCGGGTGCCCTCATTGCCCGTTCCTCTGCTCTGGCAGTTTCTGTCAGGAGGGAACTCTGGCTGAAGGTTTGGGCGGCGGACGCCGCTTCCAAACGCTCTTTGGCCGGCCTACCATTCACGGGTTCCCGCCTGTTCGGAACCCGTCTGGACGAACTTATATCAGAGGCCACGGGTGGGAAGAGTACTCACCTCCCCCAGTCCAGGCCAATGGGCGCCCCCCGTGGTCGCGCTGGTTCGTCCTGTTTTCGGTCCTTTCGCAAGCCCACCGGGTCTAGACCCGCGGCCAGTTCTTCTTCCTCTGGCCCAGCCCAGGATAGACGCAAGAAGCCGTTTTTTCGGACGCAACCTACCTGGCGCAAGTCCCAGCCTGCACGGGCTCCCACAGGCCAGCAGCCCTCTGCCTGAAGGTGCGCCCCCACCCACCCGGGTGGGGGGCCGCCTTCTCCTATTCAGGAACGTATGGCGGGCCCACATCTCAGACGCATGGGCGCTCGAGATTGTATCTTGCGGATACAAAATCGAATTTGCGTCCATTCCGCCAGACCGTTTCTTCCGATCCCGTCCTCCGCGAGATCCCGTACGAGTGGCCGCCTTCTTCGCGGCCATTCACTCTCTAATGGACAAGGGTGTCGTCGCCCCCGTGCCTCCGACGGAAAGGTTCAGGGGGTTCTACTCGAACCTCTTTGTGGTTCCCAAGAAGGAAGGCTCAGTGCGTCCGATCTTGGACCTAAAACGCCTGAACCGTTTTCTCCGACTGCAGAGATTCCGGATGGAGTCTCTCAGGTCCGCAGTGGCCTCCCTGGAAAGAGGGGATTTCATGGCCTCAATCGACATTCAGGATGCATACCTCCACGTTCCGGTTGCTCCATGTCATCACTGCTTCCTGCGCTTCGCGGTGGGGGACGATCACTTCCAATTCGTCGCCCTTCCCTTTGGTCTGGCGACGGCTCCTCGAGTGTTCACCAAGGTCCTGGCCCCTGTCTTGGCCCTTCTACGTTCAAGAAGTGTTTTTCTTCTCCCATACTTGGACGACATCCTGGTCAAGGCACCCTCCTTCTCTCAGACATCCCGCAGTGTGGAACTCACTCTGGAGACCCTGACGCGGTTCGGTTGGATTATCAACCACCCCAAATCTTCCCTTACCCCCTCCAGACGGCTGATCTTCCTGGGGATGCTCCTGGATACAGAGTTGGCGGAGGTCCGCCTTCCGTCGGACAAGCGTCTGGCCCTTCGCGGGTCGGTTCGCAGTCTCCTCCGTCATCACCGCCCTTCCCTCAGATCCAGCATGCGGTTGTTGGGAAAGATGGTTGCCTGTTTCGAAGCGGTGCCGTTCGCACAATTCCGATCCCGCACCTTTCAGAGGGCAATTCTGTCGGCCTGGGACAAATCACCGAGGAGTCTGGACAGGACCTTTCTTCTGCCTCCCCTGGCTCGGGCTTCCCTCGGCTGGTGGTTGCATATCCCTCTAAGGGGGAAGTCCTTCCTTCCACTGAACTGGCTGGTGATTACCACAGATGACAGCTTACGGGGGTGGGGGGGGGGGGTTTCCCTCCCCGGTCCGTCCAGGGCGTTTGGTCTCTATCGGAGTCCAGACTTCCAATCAATATTCTGGAACTGAGGGCGATTCTTCTGTCCCTCAGACACTGGACCCATCTGCTGAGGGGCCACCCTGTTCGGATCCAATCGGACAATGCCACGGCTGTGGCATACATAAACCATCAGGGAGGCTCTCGCAGCGCTGCAGCGATGCAAGAGGTGACCCTCATTCTCCTCTGGGCGGAGACGCACGTGCCGGCCTTATCTGCGATTTACATCCCGGGGGTGGACAACTGGGCGGCGGATTTCCTCAGCCGGTCCACCATCGACCCGGGAGAATGGTCCCTGCACCCAGAGGTGTTCGAAGCCCTTTGTCTTCGCTGGGGTCGCCCCGACGTGGACCTCATGGCCTCCAAATTCAACCACAAGGTCCCCCTATACCTGGCCAGGGCACGGGACCCGAAGGCATACGGCGCCGACGCGCTCGTCCTTCCGTGGCGCGAATTCTCCCTTCTGTACGTCTTTCCTCCTTTTCCCCTCCTGCCACGGGTTCTTCGGAGGATCGCGGCAGAGGGCGTCCCCGCGATTCTAATCGCCCCGGATTGGCCCCGCCGGTCTTGGTACGCCGACCTAATGTTGCTGTTGGCAGACGCACCGTGGCCACTGCCCTCCAGGGAAGACCTTCTCTCTCAGGGACCGATCTTCCACGAGCATTTAGGCTCGCTACGTTTGACGGCGTGGCTATTGAGACCGCCGTCTTAACGCGACGGGGTTTCTCCGCGGACGTAGTCCGCACCATGATCCGGGCTCGTAAGCCCGTATCCTCTAGGATCTACTATCGGGTTTGGAGGTCCTATCTGGGGTTCTGTGAGTCCCGGAGCATCCCACCTCTCCGGTTTTCTCTTCCCACAATCCTGTCCTTCCTCCAGTCGGGTCTGGACCTGGGGCTGTGCCTCAGTTCTCTGAAGGGTCAGATTCGGCGCTGTCTATTCTTCTCCAGCGTCCCCTGGCCCCTCTAGGGCCAATTAAGACCTTTTTACAAGGGGTGGCTCACTCTGTTCCGCCGTACCGCCCTCCAGTTCCTTCCTGGGACCTGAATGTGGTGCTCTCGTCGCTCCAATCAGCCCCCTTCGAGCCTTTACGGGAGGTCTCCCTTCGCCTTCTGTCCTGCAAGGTCATCTTTCTTGTGGCCGTCACGTCTCTCCGACGGGTGTCGGAGTTAGCGGCTCTTTCTTGCTCCGAACCTTTCCTGATCTTCCACCAGGATAAGGTTGTGCTTCGGCCTGTCCCGACTTTCCTGCCAAAGGTGGTCTCCGCCTTTCACATCAATGAGGACATCGTCCTTCCGTCGCTCTGTCCCTCTCCTTCCCACCCCAGAGAACGGGAACTGCACCGTCTGGATGTGGTCAGGGCGTTGAGGATTTACTTGGAGGTCACCGGGTCCTTTCGGCGCACGGACTCCCTGTTTGTGGTTCCGGAGGGTTCGCGCAAAGGGTTGGCGGTCTCCAAGGTGGCTATTGCCCGTTTCATTAAACTGGCGGTGTCTGAGGCTTATCGAGCCAAGGGCAGACCTCCGCCTTTCGGCGTCACTGCTCATTCCACCAGAGCAGTCGGAGCTTCCTGGGCGCAGAGGCATCGGGCCTCGGCTGAACAGTTGTGCAAAGCAGCCACTTGGTCCTCTCTGCACACTTTCACTAAGTTCTATAGGGTGCATACGCATGCATCAGCGGATGCTGCTTTGGGCCGCCTGGTTTTGCAGGCAGCGGTTTCCTGATGCTCTGGTGGTGTTCCGCCTTGGGTTTGTGGTCCCTCCCTTCTTGGACTGCTCTTGAACGTCCCAAGGTCTGTGTCCCCCAAGGAAAATGGGCGAGAAAAGGAGATTTTTGTATAACTTACCAGTTAAATCTCTTTCTCGCTCTTCCTTGGGGGACACAGCACCCACCCTTCTGTGTTTGGTTACAGGGTTATGGTCTGGCGCCCCGTTGGGTTGCTGGCTGGTTGTTTCCGTTATTGGTTGTTATCCTTTCACTACTTGGACACGCAACTGGTAGCCTCTATCTCCAGGCTGAGGGTATAGCTGGAGGAGGGGCTTAACAGTTTTACTTAGTGTCACGCCTCCTAGGGAGCTGAGCTATACCCAAGGTCTGTGTCCCCCAAGGAAGAGCGAGAAAGAGATTTAACTGGTAAGTTATACAAAAATCTCCTTTTTTTTTCTTTAGGCAAAATTGAGCTCAGCTTAAACATTGGCGACTGGGTCACTAGAACATAGCCTAGTACTAATATTGGTCATAATTTTATGTTTGTTTATTTATTTTTTTCAGTCTGATGAGGGGTTTGAGAAAGATGCATCACCTACAGAACATCCTGCACCAGTGCCTGATGGGAAAGATGCCATGTCAATTTTTAGCCCCATGTCAAAGTCAGGTAGATATCCTCTCACTAATTAAATGTATTTTCATCATTTAATGTATTTGTGCTCAGCCTGGAAAAACTAGGCAGTTATAGTCTTCATCATACTTTCTCCCTCTTAAGATAATGTGATTTTATTTATTTGTTTACTTTTAGTGGCTGTGTAGAAAATGTTTAAAATCTCTCACTTTCTTTGGCAATTCCATTACAGACCCACGGCAGGACCGTGGGATGGCAGCTAGCCTCACACAGGTCACTGATCTGGCTCCTTCTCTCAATGACCTGGACAATATATTTGATAATTCTGAAGATGAGGACCTGGTATGTTTTTAAGGCTTTATTAAGAAAATGACAATGTGTTTTGCGTTTAATGTACATTGCATCCAGTGGAAATTCTTTAGCAGTGACAGCTGGGAATTAAAACTGCATCTGGTATCTCATATGGCACAAATCTTTTAAAAGTTGTCTGTCAGCAGTTCTGACCTTGCAAAACTGTTGACAGCACTTGTTAGGGGCTGGGGAGATCAGTACTAACATACGTCTTGTGGAGCTTTTCTTGAACAGAAAAAGCGTGAAGATGAACCGTTATGCTTCCAGATGCCGCTTCTGCAAGTGCATTGGAGGCTGAGCTTTATTGGAAAATACACGCTGAGTGACAGCTATGGTGGTGTCCTGGTTTAGTGCTGCAGATGTTACTCACAACAGAAGGAAGGGACTGTAAAGCAGCTCATTGCAAAGAGCACTTCACGGCCTGCCCCCTGGGCACTTGCAGGAGCAGAACCTGGCAGAATAAAACGTTATGCTCTCTGCTGAATTTGCTGGTGAAAGCCATAGCTAGCAATAAATGTACTATTACATTGTAGGCATTCTGGTGAAGTCTGCCAGAGCTGGAGCCACAGTTACAAGTTAGTTATAGAGGGGATTCCCTATGAAAATGGCACCTGACGATAGCAAGGTCATTAAGATGCTGACATATTTATTGGACAGCAATAGAAATGTATGTGAAACTTTTAAAACTAGAAGAGAATTTCCTCCAAAAAAATAAAATAAACAGTTGTGGACTGACCAGATTTAACCACCTGCTGGCTAGTGCATACTACAGCTACAGATCTGCCCACTATGATCCAGTGGTATAAAGCTATACAAATAACCATAATGGATAGGTGACACAGGTTTTTATGTTTTTGAGTGGCACTTTGTGCTATAATATTTCAAATCCCCCCTCCCCCCATTTTTTTTCTCCTGATATCACCAAAAATAAAATACAAGTATTAAAATGACATAACATTAAAGCCCCATGTGTCATGAAAAAAGAAACAAACTTTTTAAGTAACTGAACAAGGTTAAAAAAAAATTATAGCTCTTGGAATGAGTTTGTGAAAAGGAAAAAAAATTAAAATTATATACGGTATGTATGTGTGTGTGTGTATATACACACACACTCACACACTCACACACTCACACTCACACTCACACTTCATTAGTCATTTCATCTAAACCTTTTTTTTTCTTTTGTTTTAAAAGGCGGGATCACCAGGCGCTCGTGCAATGAAAGTTCCCTTGGGCGGATCAGAAGAGCGTAATGTTGGCAAAGATGGCAGAGCAACGGTTCCCTACTTACCAAGTGAGTGTTAACATATGCACATAGTGACTTTGCAGAGTCTTTGTAGGTTAGAAGGCCACAATGTATGTTATGTATTTTCTTTCAATGCTGGGCATTGACCTAAAAGAATGACAGCACCTTTAAGTTAAGGTGATATGATGTGTGTCCCTTCCAACCTTGCTGACAGCTATTCTGAAACATATGCAGCATTCGGTGGTACAGCCCTCTTGTTATTTTTGGCCTTCACCACATTGGGACATTAAAGCAGAGCGATTGATTTTATTGTGTGGCATTTCGTTGCTCCAATGTTTAGATGGATTTAATGCAGTGTTTTGGTTTGCAGAACCTAAGATCATACGACAACGTTACAACCATATGGTATCTTGTCCTTGCCTCACTCAGACTTCTAGAATGGACCTAAACGAGCTCCAAAACTCTTGCCATCAACCACTGCTTTTACTCCCTCCCCTAATATGTATTACTTTTTACTTCCTTCAGCAACAGCTGATCTGCAGAGGATGTTTCCCACACCACCTTCCCTGGAGCAACATCCTGCTTTTTCCCCCATCATGATGTACAAGGACACCATAGGCTCAGACACTGCAACAACTCTCAGTATGATGGAAAGTCCAATGGTCAATTTGGCCTCCATGCAACATGTAGAGTTCAAAATGGAAATTGAAGAAGGCCTATGCAGTCCCAAGCCCGAGGAGATCAAGGTATACATGCCATCCCTAGACCTATTACATTTGTTGGTGAGAGGTTACAGTTGTGCAGTATTGTGTGAATGACATCTGTAACTACTATGTAATCACGTTAAAACTTTATATCTCTATTCAATCAAACATTTGATTTGTAACTGTTTATTGGATGTCAAGCTTTTTTTTCTAATTTTTAAGATTTCTCTCTCAAAGTCAATACATAGATTTTTTTTGTTTCTCTATGACATGGACTGCAGTTAGGTCAACACTAGTGTGAAAGACTGCAGAAATCGAAGGGTTAACTGCTGGGATTGGATCCACCTCTGATCCTGGCTGTAGCGCAAAAGGCTACTCTTAGTTACAGTTCGCAAAAAGAGACCCAGATTAGTTCTGTGTAATGCATTTGACTATCTGAATAGGAATAAAGGTTGCATCAGTCACATGACCCTCATATACAGTGACCACCTATGGCAGGGGTGGCCAACCTTACATACACACAGAGCCCAAAAAAAAAAATTGACTACCAGGAGCCACAGGCTATACATTTCCACACAGTTACCGTATTTTTCGCCCTACAAGATGCACCTAGGTTATAACAAAGAATAATAAGATTAAAAAATAAATATTTTTTATCTGATCTGAGGTCTGCTAAAAATATTTTTTCTTATTGTTCATTAGCAGAGGAAAAAAAAAAAAAAAAAATATATATATATATATATATATATATATATATATATATATATTTTTTTTTTTTTTTCATCAGACCTCAGATCAGACTCCTAAATCAGATCCCCAATCCTTATCTGACCTACAATAAGATCACCAAACCTCATCAGACTTCCAAATCAAACCCCCAAAATCAGACCCCCAATGCTTGGATCAGACAACACAAATCACCCAGTGTCAGACTCTGTGCTCAGACACCCCCCCCCCCCCCCCCCCCCCATGCTCAGATCTCCCTCCTTCTCAGATCTGACCCCCCATGCTCAGACCTGACCAACCCATGCTCAAACAAGACCGCCATGCTCAGATCAGACCCCCATTGCTCAGATCTGGACCCCCCCAAACCATGCTCAGATCAGACCCACATTCTCAGTTCTATCATTAAAAAAAAAAAAAAAAAAATCTCTTCCCTCTCCTGATCAGGCACTGGGCTCCTGCTTGGGGTCCTGCTATTCTGCAGGTCTGACATGCTCTCCACTGTGACCTGATGAGCGCAATGTCAGGTCATAGTCCATGTCTCCAGGTACTACGTTCTCACACTGTGTGCATCAGGACGTAGTGGAGAGTGAGCTGGAGCTGCAAAGTAGTAACAGTGCCTGATCAGGAAGAGAGATCTGAGCATGGGGAGGAGAGTGCTTCCCGGCTCCACAGCTAGAGCCTCACTTGAAGAAGCAAAGAGCTGCATGTGGCTCAAGAGCCACAGGTTGGCCACCCCTGCCATTCGGGTACCACCCAGGTATTTAACAAGTGAATAATAATTTAAGGAAGTCCATCAGTGGCTTTAACTATTCTAAACTGCTTGACAGCGCTAGCTTAGGGGTGGGAAGAGCAGTACAAACATACCTTTCTCGCCCATTTTCCTTGGGGGACACAGACCTTGGGTATAGCTCAGCTCCCTAGGAGGCGTGACACTAAGTAAAACTGTTAAGCCCCTCCTCCATCAGCTATACCCTCAGCCTGGAGATAGAGGCTACCAGTTTTAGCTTAGTGTCCAAGGAGGCAAGACACTCCCTGCTACTGCAGGGCTGTTTTCTCCTTGTTATTTTTACTTTTTCTTCTAATTTTGTTATTTTATTTTTTCCTAGGGATACCAGAGACGCATTAGACCTCTCTGCTCTCCCGGGGTTGAGCTGCGCCAGTGCCAACTTATCTGCACTGCTGCCTCCCCCACAGAAGCAATAGGAGGATCTGGGCAGCAATGGCTCCCCTACATCCCGCCAGCTAGGGGGTCGCCCGCACGCCAAGCCCCTCTTCCAGCTTCCTGCCACTGCGGTGCCAGTGGCTGAAGGGGCGACCCTGCTGGAAAGGACTGAGGGTGAAGACGTCGGACGGTGAGATGGCTATTCCAGCCCATACCCCGTCCCTATCTGCAGCATCTACCCCTCTGGGTAAGGGGGGCACCCGTGGTCGCTCATTCTGAGCGCTCATCTGCAGGACAATGCAGCACAGCAGCATCCTCAGCACCCCCACGCCGTTCCCCCCCACGCTGCTATCTTTCTCCCCCCCCTCCCCCTCATTCGGGGCTGACTCCATTTTTCTCTTCTCTCTCTCCCCCTTCCCGCCGAGAACGGGGGGCGGGGCTTAGCGGTCCCGGCAGGGGGCGGGGCTTACGCGCGTCATTTTGGGGGCGGAGCTACGTTCTCCTTCACAGGAGACATTTCAAGCGCTGGAGGGGGCGGAGCTTGTTCCCCGTGCTTTCTGCTGAGGTTTCCCGCGCTTCCTCACTCCTGACAGGAAGCTGGGACACGGTGGGGGACTCTAACCTCCTGTGTACATCGCTCGGCTTCTGTGGGCGCTCTCTGCTGCTCACTGCTGTTCACTGCTTCTCTGCTGCTGCTGATCTGGGCCATCTCCTGACGTTCTTCTGAGGCACTGGTAGGACAGTTAACCCTCTCCTAACCCTCCTGGTCATAGCTGCTATAACCCTTTGTGGTCTCTATATTAGAGTACAACCACACTTCAGCATGTCAGATCCCACAGGTGCCCCCAAACCCTGGTACCATGCCTGTACCGCCTGTAAGGAACTTTTTCCGCGGGGGCAATCTGAGCCGCATTGCCTTGCATGTCAGGCCCCGGTGCAGGGCCCGCTTCCCGCTGCGCCCCCCGGTGCCTCTGAACCCCCTGACTGGGCTAGGTCTCTGTCTCAGGCGGTGGAAAGCCTTACACACGTAGTGGGCCGTCTCGTGGATAGACCGCCTCTCCCGCAGGCTGCCACAATCCCTGTCGCACCCGCTGGGACTACCGTTTCTGCCGCCCCCACTGGTTCCCTGCCTCCCAGCGAATCTTCCAGGGCCCGGCATACTCAGAAACGTTCAAGGGTTGAGCGCACATCTTCTCCAGATGCTTCGCTCTCTCCGCCATGCGTGCGAGCTCAGTCAAGTCTATCCTCTCAAAGGGATACGCTTTCTGAGGGAGAACTGGCGGATTCGGACGTGGACATGGACTCAGAGCTTCCGTCCAAATTGGCGTCCGCGGTGGGGCATCTTGTCACTAGCATCCGTGATACCTTTCAGCTACACGATGACCCCCCCAGCTCTGAACAGGCCGGCGTGTCCTTTCTCCGCCCCAAACAGGCCTCCAAGGTTTTTCCCATACACGCTGATTTTTCTTCTGTGGTATCCAAGGCTTGGACTCGGCCTAACGTCCGCTTTATTACACCCAAAAAGCTGGACATTTGTTATCCCTTTCCAGCGGATTCTGTGACCACGTGGACATCCCCGCCTAAGGTTGATCCTCCCGTGGCTCGCCTGTCCAAAAGCACTACTATTCCTGTACAGGACGGATCTTCCCTCCAGTCTGTTGAGGACCGTCGTACGGAATCCCTCTCCAAGGCCATATTTACTGCCTCTGGTTCGGCCCTTAGACCAGTCTTTGCCTCCGCCTGGGTTGGCAAAGCGGTCTCTGAATGGGGTTTGCAACTGGAACGGGAGTTAGGGTCGGACGTCCCTGTTCAGGACCTCCGTTCCTTAGCCCAACTAATTGTTCAGGCCGGAAAATTCGTCTGTGAGGCCTCCCTTGATGCGGGTGCCCTCATTGCCCGTTCCTCTGCCCTGGCAGTTTCTGTCAGGAGGGAACTCTGGCTGAAGGTTTGGGCGGCGGACGCCGCTTCCAAACGCTCTTTGGCCGGCCTACCATTCACGGGTTCCCGCCTGTTTGGAACCCGTCTGGACGAACTTATATCAGAGGCCACGGGTGGGAAGAGTACTCACCTCCCCCAGTCCAGGCCAATGGGCGCCCCTGTGGTCGCGCTGGTTCGTCCCATTTTCGGTCCTTTCGCAAGCCCACCGGGTCTAGACCCGCGGCCAGTTCTTCTTCCTCTGGCCCAGCCCAGGATAGACGCAAGAAGCCGTTTTTTCGGATGCAACCTACCTGGCGCAAGTCCCAGCCTGCACGGGCTCCCACAGGCCAGCAGCCCTCTGCCTGAAGGTGCGCCCCCACCCACCCGGGTGGGGGGCCGCCTTCTCCTGTTCAGGAACGTATGGCGGGCCCACATCTCAGACGCATGGGCGCTCGAGATTGTATCTTGCGGATACAAAATCGAATTTGCGTCCATTCCGCCAGACCGTTTCTTCCGATCCCGTCCTCCGCGAGATCCCGTACGAGTGGCCGCCTTCTTCGCGGCCATTCACTCTCTAATGGACAAGGGTGTCGTCGCCCCCGTGCCTCCGACGGAAAGGTTCAGGGGGTTCTACTCGAACCTCTTTGTGGTTCCCAAGAAGGAAGGCTCAGTGCGTCCGATCTTGGACCTAAAACGCCTGAACCGTTTTCTCCGACTGCAGAGATTCCGGATGGAGTCTCTCAGGTCCGCAGTGGCCTCCCTGGAAAGAGGGGATTTCATGGCCTCAATCGACATTCAGGATGCATACCTCCACGTTCCGGTTGCTCCATGTCATCACCGCTTCCTGCGCTTCGCGGTGGGGGACGATCACTTCCAATTCGTCGCCCTTCCCTTTGGTCTGGCGACGGCTCCTCGAGTGTTCACCAAGGTCCTGGCCCCTGTCTTGGCCCTTCTACGTTCAAGAAGTGTTTTTCTTCTCCCATACTTGGACGACATCCTGGTCAAGGCACCCTCCTTCTCTCAGACATCCCGCAGTGTGGAACTCACTCTGGAGACCCTGACGCGGTTCGGTTGGATTATCAACCACCCCAAATCTTCCCTTACCCCCTCCAGACGGCTGATCTTCCTGGGGATGCTCCTGGATACAGAGTTGGCGGAGGTCCGCCTTCCGTCGGACAAGCGTCTGGCCCTTCGCGGGTCGGTTCGCAGTCTCCTCCGTCATCACCGCCCTTCCCTCAGATCCAGCATGCGGTTGTTGGGAAAGATGGTTGCCTGTTTCGAAGCGGTGCCGTTCGCACAATTCCGATCCCGCACCTTTCAGAGGGCAATTCTGTCGGCCTGGGACAAATCACCGAGGAGTCTGGACAGGACCTTTCTTCTGCCTCCCCTGGCTCGGGCTTCCCTCGGCTGGTGGTTGCATATCCCTCTAAGGGGGAAGTCCTTCCGTCCACTGAACTGGCTGGTGATTACCACAGATGCCAGCTTACGGGGGTGGGGGGGGGTTTTCCCTCCCCGGTCCGTCCAGGGCGTTTGGTCTCTATCGGAGTCCAGACTTCCAATCAATATTCTGGAACTGAGGGCGATTCTTCTGTCCCTCAGACACTGGACCCATCTGTTGAGGGGCCACCCTGTTCGGATCCAATCGGACAATGCCACGGCTGTGGCATACATAAACCATCAGGGAGGCACTCGCAGCGATGCAAGAGGTGACCCTCAGTCTCCTCTGGGCGGAGACGCACGTGCCGGCCTTATCTGCGATTTACATCCCGGGGGTGGACAACTGGGCGGCGGATTTCCTCAGCCGGTCCACCATCGACCCGGGAGAATGGTCCCTGCACCCAGAGGTGTTCGAAGCCCTTTGTCTTCGCTGGGGTCGCCCCGACGTGGACCTCATGGCCTCCAAATTCAACCACAAGGTCCCCCTATACCTGGCCAGGGCACGGGACCCGAAGGCATACGGCGCCGACGCGCTCGTCCTTCCGTGGCGCGAATTCTCCCTTCTGTACGTCTTTCCTCCTTTTCCCCTCCTGCCACGGGTTCTTCGGAGGATCGCGGCAGAGGGCGTCCCCGCGATTCTAATCGCCCCGGATTGGCCCCGCCGGTCTTGGTACGCCGACCTAATGTTGCTGTTGGCAGACGCACCGTGGCCACTGCCCTCCAGGGAAGACCTTCTCTCTCGGGGACCGATCTTCCACGAGCATTTAGGCTCGCTACGTTTGACGGCGTGGCTATTGAGACCGCCGTCTTAACGCAACAGGGTTTCTCCGCGGACGTAGTCCGCACCATGATCCGGGCTCGTAAGCCCGTATCCTCTAGGATCTACTATCGGGTTTGGAGGTCCTATCTGGGGTTCTGTGAGTCCCGGAGCATCCCACCTCTCCGGTTTTCTCTTCCCACAATCCTGTCCTTCCTCCAGTCGGGTCTGGACCTGGGGCTGTGCCTCAGTTCTCTGAAGGGTCCGATTTCGGCGCTGTCTATTCTTCTCCAGCGTCCCCTGGCCCCTCTAGGGCCAATTAAGACCTTTTTTTACAAGGGGTGGCTCACTCTGTTCCGCCGTACCGCCCTCCAGTTCCTTCCTGGGACCTGAATGTGGTGCTCTCGGCGCTCCAATCAGCCCCCTTCGAGCCTTTACGGGAGGTCTCCCTTCGCCTTCTGTCCTGCAAGGTCATCTTTCTTGTGGCCGTCACGTCTCTCCGACGGGTGTCGGAGTTAGCGGCTCTTTCTTGCTCCGAACCTTTCCTGATCTTCCACCAGGATAAGGTTGTGCTTCGGCCTGTCCCGACTTTCCTGCCAAAGGTGGTCTCCGCCTTTCACATCAATGAGGACATCGTCCTTCCGTCGCTCTGTCCCTCTCCTTCCCACCCCAGAGAACGGGAACTGCACCGTCTGGATGTGGTCAGGGCGCACGGACTCCCTGTTTGTGGTTCCGGAGGGTTCGCGCAAAGGGTTGGCGGTCTCCAAGGTGGCTATTGCCCGTTTCATTAAACTGGCGGTGTCTGAGGCTTATCGAGCCAAGGGCAGACCTCCGCCTTTCGGCGTCACTGCTCATTCCACCAGAGCAGTCGGAGCTTCCTGGGCGCAGAGGCATCGGGCCTCGGCTGAACAGTTGTGCAAAGCAGCCACTTGATCCTCTCTGCACACTTTCACAAAGTTCTATAGGGTGCATACACATGCATCAGCGGATGCTGCTTTGGGCCGCCTGGTTTTGCAGGCAGCGGTTTCCTGATGCTCTGGTGGTGTTCCGCCTTGGGTTTGTGGTCCCTCCCTTCTTGGACTGCTCTTGAACGTCCCAAGGTCTGTGTCCCCCAAGGAAAATGGGCGAGAAAAGGAGATTTTTGTATAACTTACCAGTTAAATCTCTTTCTCGCTCTTCCTTGGGGGACACAGCACCCACCCTTCTGTGTTTGGTTACAGGGTTATGGTCTGGCGCCCCGTTGGGTTGCTGGCTGGTTGTTTCCGTTATTGGTTGTTATCCTTTCACTACTTGGACACGCAACTGGTAGCCTCTATCTCCAGGCTGAGGGTATAGCTGATGGAGGAGGGGCTTAACAGTTTTACTTAGTGTCACGCCTCCTAGGGAGCTGAGCTATACCCAAGGTCTGTGTCCCCCAAGGAAGAGCGAGAAAGAGATTTAACTGGTAAGTTATACAAAAATCTCCTTTTTGTGGAGCTTTTATTATCGGGAGTAGTGAAAACATGAGATCATATTCTTCTCCTTAAAGAGGGCATTTCACCTGGATATCTATTATCTAATTATTATCCTACCTTCTAGTGCGGCCCCCAGTGATGTCTTATTCTAGGCATGGATTTGTATCTCTCCTGGGTGCGGTTATCTTCTCCATGGCTGTGAGCACATCCAATCAGAGGGCCCCGCTCTTAGCCAGGGAGAAGGAGCTGCAATTCTCGCGAGAACTTGAGCGCCTTCTCCCTGGCTAAGAGCGGGGAGCTCTGATTGGATGCGCTCGCAGCCAGGGAGAAGATAACTGCGCCCAGGAGAGATACAAGTCAACGCCTAGTATAACAGAGTCGCCTCATTAGCGTATGAGGCGCCAAAAGATATGGGGACCACAGCGGACGAATGGGGGGGAAAAAAAAGTGCCAAGACATCACTGGGGGCTGCACAGGAAGGTAGGATAATATTAGATTAAGGATATCCAGGTGAAAGGTCCTCTTTGAAGGGGTTGTCTCACTTCAAATGGCATTTATCATGTAGATAAAGGCACTTACTAATGTATTTTAATTGTCCACGTTGCCTCCTTTGCTGACTGGGTGCATTTTTCCAGCAGTGGTGGTTCTGCTTGCATACTTTAAGAAAAAGCGCCAGCCTCTCTGGTGGCCGGGAACTAGGGCGCACACATAGACATGCATGCATAGCAACATCCTGGTATTAAGCCTCCTGTCCGTCCTTGCATATGAACAACTGCTCCGTTTTCTTCTTGTCTCTTGTGCTCTTTTTGTATCTAATTCTAGTAGTGTACAGAATAGATGACTATTTACCTAGACAATTTTGGGTGATGCCTGTCTAAGCTTTGTTGTAAAATAAGTTTTTTTTAGTTTTTCTCATTAAACTGTAAAATATAACAAAATATATTGTGAACGGCAAGGTACTTATATATCCATTTGGTGTTCTTCTTTCGAGACCTGCCTTTATTGCACATCTACTAATAGAGCTTTGTTTTCCAATAGGACTTTTCCTTTGTGTACAGAGTCCCTTCATATCAACCCTTCCTGGGTACCTCAATGTTTGCACCACTTAAATCATTGCCCAGTCAGTGCCTGCTGTCCTTGAAAATACCAGACGCCTGCATATACAGACCCTCCTGGGCTGCCCCTCCAAAAATTCAACACCTTGCTTTACCACCTGCTGCTCCTTTTAACAGAGATGGCTATATGTGAGTACTGTTAAAGTAGAAAGCTTGACTATTCAATTGTTTCATTGTGTAGTTTAGAAATTATGCCTAAAGGGCATTAATGTGTTATTCTGCATTTACCATCATTTACAGGAATGTGCCAAGTGAAGGGAGTTTGACAGACCAAGATTACCTGCAGCTCAACACTCCACAGACCAATACCCCTCTTGCTCCTTGCAGCACAGCTCCACCCAGCAATGGAGGAACTGGTGGCGTCTTGCCTTCGCCAGCTACTCCCAGGTTTTCTGTTCCCACTCCTCGCACACCAAGAACTCCTAGAACTCCAAAAGGTGCTGGAGGCGCTAGTGGGCAAGGTTCAGTGAAGTATGATAGCACAGACCTCTGTTCTCCAGCTTCTACTCCATCTACAACAAGGCCATTGAGCTCTGTTGAGCCAGCCAGCAGTCATCCCGCTCCCGAGGCCCACAGCCTTTATGTTACTTTACTTCTCTCTGACTCTGTTCTAAACATTTTCAAGGACAGGAATTTTGATAGCTGTTGCATATGTGCCTGCAATCTGAACATCAAAGGATCTGATGTAGGCCTCTACATCCCAGACTCTTCAAATGAAGACCAGTACCGTTGCACCTGTGGTTTTAGTGCCATTGTTAACCGTAGACTTGGTTACCACTCTGGCCTATTTATAGAGGATGAGATGGACATATTTGGCCGATCGTCTTATATAGGGCAGGCAGTGGAAAGAAGACTGAACATGACAGAGGCAGCGCAAAGAAGTGAGGATCCTCCTCCACCTGCCCTTCTTTTGCTTCTGCAGAGTCAATGCACTAGGCCTTTCACTAATACCGGAGGAATCTGGGACCTTTCCTGTAACAAATCTGAATATTTTTTGGAAGGACCATCTACTAACGTAGACCGAGTGAGGGTAGACAGTTCGGATGCTTGGCCAGAATGTTTAAATGCACTAGAGCAGGGAAGACAGTATGTGGATAACCCAACTGGAGGAAGAGTTGATGAATCTCTGGTCAGAAGTGCTACCTTCCACCTTTGGCCACACAACAATGGTGAGAATTCTATCTTTATGCTGAGGGCACTGAAGGCTGCAGTTGTGTATGTGATGTATGTATGTAACATATGACATTCCCTGCTCCCCGTCTGTTAGAGTATTAATCTCTTCATACGGTCTGTCATTCCTCTCCATTAAAAAGTGACTTTTCTACCAGTGTGAAACATTTATAGGAATATAATTGCAGTTCTGAAGGTTAGAATGTCACTGGGTATGGTCCACCTGTAGTTTTGTGCAACTTGTGATATGTCTCAAGGGTGATGCTTGTTCATAGGGGGCTGACATCATCTACTGAAATCCAGGCACTCCTACTTGCCCTTCCTAGTAGTTTCTGCAGATGCACTCATGGTCTGATCAGTAATCTAGAAAAGGGATCTTGACAAACAAGTATGTCTGCTCAAGGGGGTATGCTTTCCAACCATACCCCCCAATGCAGCAATCATTTGCTTTGTATGGGAATAAACAATCACAAATATGATTGTTCAGCCCATATGGATTATTTTTGTCGGCAGCACATCCCTGTTTATGCATAAATGAGGGCTTATCCAACAAGCATATTGCTTGTTTGCTGCGTAATCGCCAGAACATTTGCATGGGGGCAAGCATTGGAAACAAGCATTCATTTGATGTAAATGGGTCTTTAGGTGATATTTTTGATGCATTCAAGCCTCTATCATGTGACGAACCTGCATGAAGAAGAGGTCACACTTCAGCATCAGCAGCAATTCTCTTTATTTGAGTTGCCCATATTTTGGGCAAACCAATGGATTTGGCAGTGTCAGCTGACCATCAGGGTAAAGAAGATTCTGACATGATGTTTTCAACATGGCTGATCCTTTGTTCCTGTTACTCTGCTGTTAGGCGTCGGGCATTAAAAATACATGTATAATTGGGCACTCTGGGAGTGCGGCATTGTTGATCTGACCATTTTTCAAAATGTATACGGGCAGCTTTATTGTCCAATTTAAATAACATTCTGTTCAGAGGCCGAATTCGGATATAGGTCGTAGAACCTCATATGGGCTTGCAATGAATTTGCATTTATACACAGCAGTGGGTGCTATTGGTGCCCCCTCTTTTTTACACAGGCAGCCTGTGCGACTCATCCCCTGCATAATTTATAACTTTTCTAAACATGGGATTTGACAAAGGGTGTTAATTATTTTGCAAAAGTTTCTATGGGATAGCATAAACTGTAGTTATTACATTTTTTTCTTTGGTTGTCTTGAAGAGAAGATACCCTTCTTGTTTTCATTAATTTGATTTTTTTTTATTTTTTTTTTAAGTGCTTGATGTCAGCATGCTCCCATCTCAGGATGTGGTACGCATGCTACTATCCCTACAGCCATTCTTGCAGGATGCCATCCAGAAGAAAAGGACAGGACGGACCTGGGAGAACATACAGCATGTGCAGGGTCCTCTGACGTGGCAGCAATTTCATAAGATGGCTGGACGTGGATCCTATGGTATGATGATCATATCTCATGTCTTGTTGCAAGATTTCAACCCATTCATGCCCCTGTATGTCTGCAGTTTGGGTGTATGGAACAGGCTTCTGGGCTGAGCCTACTCGATATGCTGTGGTGGATGACTGTGTAATACAGCTGACACCTCACTGTAATGACTAGGATCGGAGATGACTCTGCTGTTCATGTAGCTCCTGAGATGCACTGGTCAGTAGTGACTGTGACATCAGGGAGGTAAGATAAATTAAGGCGACTCCCACTGTCATTTGATCAAAACCCCTAAGGCCAAATCGTGGGATTCCCATCGGTTCCTTTGGCAGCCTGGGGACATGTGAATGGTCTGCCATAGTAAACTGTCTTTTAACAGGCAGTCAGTGATGCCAGCAATCAGAGGATCACATGTTTGAGTCCCCTCAGGGAATAAAAAATGTAAGTTAAAAACAAATTACTTAAAATATATAAACACAAATATTAAGAATCCAAATACATATACAAGACCGAATTGGTATTTCAGCATCCACAAATTTTCAAAGTATTAAAATATAATATTATTTATTGCGTACAATGAGCACTGTAATGGCAACAGTTTGCACTTTGGCTGCGTCCTAAAGAGGTTAACGTACCATCTTTTTAGTTTTTTCATGCAGTTTCTTTATAGTCAAGGGATTAATTTAGCTCAGTTTGTAAGTTTTTCAAGCTCTGAATTCCTGCAGAATGATTTTTAAAGTATTTTTTATTGTGCAAAAGTAGTAGCAGATAAACTCCTATACATATTTGGTATTGCTGTATAACTCATCAAGGAAAATATGTATGTCTTTTAATGCTGTACAATGGACAGCGCAAAATTTATAATACAAAAAAAATTAAAAAATTGTATTTCAGTCCCCTAGAAAGAGTTAAAAGGTTAATCAAGAAATTATATGTACCCCTAAATGAAGCCATTGAAAAACGGAACCAGTCCCGCAAAAAACAATCCCTCAAAAAATGAAGAAAAAAATATATACGCTTGGACATTAAGTCCTAGAATAGTATTACCCCTTACTAAGGCTACTTTCACACTTGCGCTTGATCGGATCCATTCTGAACGGATCCGATCATATTAATGCAGACGGAGGCTCCGTTCAGTATGGATCCGTCTGCATTAATAACTTAGAAAAATTTCGCAAGTGCGCAAGTAGCCTGAGCGGATCCGTTCAGACTTTCAATGTAAAGTCAATGGGGGACGGATCCGCTTGAAGATTGAGCCATATGGGCTCATCTTCAAGCGGATCCGTTCCCATTGACTTACATTGTAAGTCTGAACGGATCCGCACGGCCAGGCGGACAGCTGAACGCTGCAAGCAGCGTTCAGCTGTCCGTGCGGAGGCTGAACGCCGCCAGACTGATGCAGTCTGAGCGGATCCGCATCCATTCAGACTGCATCAGGGCTGGACGGAGGCGTTTGGGTCCGCTCGTGAGCTCCTTCAAACGGAGCTCACGAACGGACCCATGAACGCTAGTGTGAAAGGAGCCTAAGGCTACTTTCACACTGGCGTTTTCGTTTCCGGTTGTGAGATCCGTTCAGGGCTCTCACAAGCGGTCCAAAACTGATCAGTTTTGTACTAATGCATTCTGAATGGAAAAGGATCCGCTCAGAATGCATCAGTTTGCCCTTCCGCTTTGGAGGCGAACATCAAAACGATGGGGAGGCAAACGGATCCGTCCTGACACACAATGTAAGTCAATGGGGGCGGATCCGTTTTCTCTGACACAATCTAGCACAATAGAAAACTGATCCGCCCCGCATTGACTTTTAATGGTGTTCAAGACTGATCCGTTTTGCCTTTGTTGCAGATAATACAAACGGATCAGTTCTGAACGGATGCATGCGGTTGTATTATCTGAACGGAAGTGTTTGTGCAGATCCATGACTGATCCGCACAAGTGTGAAAGTAGCCTAAGGGGTTAGAGGTTTTGCTACACACAGTACTATGCATAGGATGGGCATAAAGGGGAGATAATCAAAACTGGTGTAAATTAAATCTGGCTTAGTTGCCCATAGCATTACATTTTTCATTTTCTAAAGGAGCTCTGGAAAATAAAAGATGGAATTTGGCTTCTATGGGCAACAAGGCCAGGTTTAATTTACACCAGTTTTGTTAAATTTCGCCTAACATCTTAGACAATAGAGGCATTTCACTAGAATATGTCCCCATTGTCTAATAGGTGTGGGTCCCACCTCTGGGACCCGCACCTACAAGGAGAACGGAGCAGATAAAGTTGAGAAGGGCGCACTCCGCATGCGCAGCCGGCCTTCATTCATTTCTATGGAGCTGCAGAAAATAGCCGACCACTGGCTCAGCTATTTCTGTTGGCCCCATAGAAATCAATGGGAGCGGTGGCCGCGAGAGGCGGGGAGCTGCGCCTGGTGGTGGACGGACCTCTGGAAACCCGAGGTCCTCCAGCCACAACTCTCCCCGGCTCCGTTCTCCTTGTAGGTGCGGGTCCCAGAGGTAGGACCCGCACCTATCAGACAATGGGGGCATAGCCTAGCGATATGCCCCCATTGTCTAAGATGGGATAACCCCTTTGAGTTTCTGATCATAGGGGAAGGTCCAACTGCAAGAACTCCTACCGATCAGAAGAATGGAGTCCTGTGTCCACCATGAAGCAGAGGTCACACATGTCTGCTTCCGCTCCATTTCTCTTTATGGGACTGCAACAGATACCTTTACTTGGCTTTCCAAAGGGGAACAATTGTGTATTCAATGTAGTCTTGTGAGAGTATAATTTAGAAATGCTTTCAGTGTTACTGATGTATTTTCTATATACTCAGGATCTGAAGAATCTCCAGAACCACTGCCCATACCCAACCTTTTAGTTGGCTATGACAAAGACTTCCTTACCATAGCTCCTTTCGCTCTCCCCTTCTGGGAGCGTCTGCTTCTCGAGCCATATGGAGGCCAGCAGGATGTAGGATATTTGGTATTGTGTCCAGAAAACCCAGCCTTACTAGATGGAGCAAAAGCCTTCCTCAGTGACTTGAGTGCCGTGTATGAGGTAAGCGTCTTCTCAGTTTTATTTTCTATTCATAAAGGGCGATGTATGATTTACAGTATGCTGCTGAAGTGTTTCTCAGGGAAAGCTGCAACATATGCCACTGTATGGCTATACATTTGATACATTGTTGATAGGGTCCCATTGCATAAAAAGAAAAAAATCCAGGCACTCTTGGACTCCATCAGAATGGAGCCCTGTAGATATGTTTGGTGTATATGTTAGAGGATGTGCAGCCTGTTTATATTGATGACCTATCCCGAACTGACCAAGTCCAGACAGACCTTTTAAGATGGCCATGCACATAAGACAGTTGTCTATAAGGCTGCTGTTAGAACATTCACATAGCAGAATGTTGGAGGTAAGGAGCACTGAGGATGTCTGGTAGCTACTTCTCTCCCTATGGCAGCAGATATGCACCATCATGCCACCCACAGCTGTATGGCGAACTGTAGAGCAGTTCAAACTGTAACATGGCCAATTATGTTCAACTTGGGTCATCACTGAGCAAGAAGCTGCATTGATGTCAAGAGCATGCACCTTGAGAAGTATGTTCAGTGTTCACATTTTAAGGTGTAAGGACCGTTTTAAGTGGGCATTTGGCCTGTAGTCAGGCTGCTAACCTAGGCCTGACTACAGGCCAAATGAACCGAAAGCCTTAAAGCGGGCTATTTGGTGCCATGTCTTCACTCACCCAATCTGCAAAGGGTTTTACGTTGTTACAATTGTCATTGTATTTGTAATTTATTCCCCAAGTATACATACACTGTTAGACAATACATAGGCCCCCAGTTTTTTGGCAAAGTAACATTGCTTCTTTGTTCAAGCAAATGGTTATTTCTCGCCCAGTTTCCTTGGGGGACACAGAAGACCTTGGGTATAGCTCATCTCCATAGGAGGCGTGACACTAAGTGAGAACTGTTAAGCCCCTCCTCCACAGCTATACCCTCAGCCTGGAGAGAGAGACTGCCAGTTTTTGCTTAGTGTCCAAGGAGGCAAGACACTCCCTGCTCTGCAGGGCTCTTTTCTCCTTGTTTAATTTTTGATTTTTACTTTTTCTTTTTGTTCCAGATAATCAGGGACAACAGAGACGCACTAGACCTCTCTGTTTCTCCCGGGGTCGAGCTGCGCCAGTGCCGGTCACCCGCACTGCTGCCTCCCCCACAGAAGGCAAGGAGGACCAGGGCAGCCCAGCTCCCCTGTATCCCACCAGCGCAAGGGTCGCCCGCACGCCAAGCCCCTCTTCCAGCGTCCTGCCACTACGGTGCCAGTAGCTGAAGGGGCGACCCTGCTGGAATGGACCGAGGGTGAAGACGGCTATGGTGAGAGATTGGCTTCTCCAGCCCTACGTCCCCCCCCCTTTCCACCACCACCACCCGGTCTCCTGCGGGCCTGACCCCCATACTGTGCCTCTCTGAACAGCTTTCATAGCTGTGAGGGTGAATGCCTTGCCTCTGATGGCAGAGGTCATGAGTTCGAATCCCTGGACAAACCTTAACCCTTCCACTGCTGGATCTAGGCTGGCCCCTGGGGTGTCGCAGGGCGGCAATCTGCTCCCTGCTTCCCCCCCCCCCCCCCCCTAGCCCCCATAGGACAGGCAGCTGCTGTCCCCCTTTATCTTTTGATGTCCCGCCGGTATATAATACTGCGCGGGCACCCGATCTCAGGGTCCCCCCATCTCCTTACCGGAGCGTTGCTCAGGGCCTGGGGGCCCGCTCCTGACAGACCTCGCCTCCGGCCGGCATGGACAGTCCGGTGCGGCCGGGCGCCGCAATGACCTGCGGGGCCGCAATTCCGGCACTCCATTTGGGCCCCTGACTCTTCCGGCCTGCGGGGTGGCCTCCCGCGGCCGGTTTAATGCGCCGCTCCGCCTCAGTCCCGGCACTCCATTTGGGCCCCTGACTCTTCCGGCCTGCGGGGTGGCCTCCCGCGGCCGGTTTAATGCGCCGCTCCGCCTCAGTCCCGGCGGTATATAATACTATGCGGCCCCGGTCGGCCGGGCGCCGCACAAATTTAGGCCCCCGGCTTTACGGCCTACTAGGCCGCGAAATTCTGGCCTTTGTTGGAGGGGGCGGGTACTTCTCCCGGCGCGAATTCTTCCCGCCTGGGGCTTCCTCCGCCCCCAGTGGATCGCAGCGCCGGCCCCCAGGCCGGCTCCCTGTTAACACTTTGGGTGCAGGCCGGCTCCCAATGGGCCTGTATGGTTGGCCACCCCTTTTTTTCTTGCCTCAAGAGAATCTGTGCCCCTATTTGGTGGTTCCCCTTTAGCCTCAGAGAGGCTGTTTAAAAAAAATAAATAAAAAAAAAATAATAATAAATAAAAAATAAAATAAAGAAATGGATAAAATATGAAATAATAATGAATAAACAGATGTCTAACAGATTCTTGTGGGCTGCGCAGTTTCACCGGATACGGTGCTGGCCATGTGCACGACCCCCTTCCATAGGCGGAACGCTGCACTCTCACTGGATTCGCTGCCGGCCGTGTGCGTGACCCCCTTCCATAGGCGGAATACTGCACCCTCACCGGATACGGTACTGGCCATGTGCACGTCCCCCTTCCATTGGCGGAACGCAGCACTCTCGCTGGATTCGCGGTCGACCATTTGCGTGACCCCCTTCCATTGGCGGAACGCTATACTCTCACTGGATTTGTTGCCGATCATGTGCATGTCCCCCTTTTTCTTAGGCGGAAATCTGCACTCTCACCGGATGCGGTGCTGGCCAGGTGCACGACACGCTTCCATAGGCGGAACGCTGCACTTTCACTGGATTCGCGGCTGGCCATGGGCATGACCCCCTTCCATAGGTGGTATGCTGCACTCTCATTGGATTCGCTGCCGGCCTTGGGCACGCCTCCTTCCCTCAGGCGGCATACATACACTCCCTCTGTCTGTGGTTGTTCTCTCGCCGGTGCGTTGCTGGCCATGTGCATGAACCCCTTCCATGGCGGGGTGCTTGCACTCTCGCTGGATCCGCTGTCGGCCATATGCATGGCCCCTCTTCCGTGGGCGGTGTACGCACTCTCACTGGATTCGCTGCCGGCCATGGGCATGCCTCCCTTCCTCAGGCGACATACACACATTCTCACTGACTGTGTTTGTCTCTCGCCAGTACGTTGCTGGCTATGTGCATGATTCCCGTACATGGCAGGGTGCTCTCACTCTCCCTGGATGAGATGCTGCCCCCCCCCCCCCCCCCCCCTTTTTTTTTTTCCGGGCGGCATACTGCACTCTAGCCGGATACGTTGCTGGCCATGAGCATGGCCTCTAACATGGGTGGAACGCTTGCACTCCCATTGGATTCGGTGCTGGCCTTGTGCGTGACCACCCCATTCCATGGGCGGACTTTTGCACGCTCATGAGATTCACGGCTGTCCTTGTACGTGCTGTGCTGGACTTGTACATGTCCCCTTCATTGGCGGAGTGGTTGCACTCTCACAAAGTTCGGTGTTGGGGGAATTATTGCACGCTCTCTTAATGCTAGGATCACCCTGTGCATGTCCCCCTTCCACTAGGTGGACCTCCTGCGTTCCTGCTGGATTATATGGTATGTCCTATGTCTCTGGAGTAGGTACGGCCTTAGGCGTCATCCCCTTTTTGGGGTGGGCCTTTGCACTCTTGCCGACTGCAGTTTGCCAGGTACATTCCCCCCTTTCGGGGCGGACTGCTTACGTTCCATCGCGTGCCATGCTAGGCTTGTGCATAACTCCCTTTCAGGTTGCACTTTGCACTTCCATAGATGCTGGGGCACTCTGTGGCTGGCCCTCTTCTCTGAGTGGCTTTTTTGCAGGGAGCGGCCGTTCTTGTGCGTTGTTTGGGCCGTTTATGCCTTCTCCTCCCGTAGGTGGGTTGGCCTTCTCACTGCTTACGGGGCTGCTCGTACGTATGCCTCCCCTCCTTCCTGCGACATCCCTTTGTTCTCTTGGGTTACTTGCCGCAAGCCTTGCACTCGTCTCTACAGAGATCGTTCTGTCCACCTGACCCGGAGGGCTCTATGCTCTCTACTGCACCGAGCTGGGTGGTACTCATTCATTTAGTTGGCCCTTCCCCCCGGGAAGTGTTTGTGGTTCCTAGATGCGTGCTGTTGTCTGCAGCGCCCTCGGATTCTTCGTTGGCTCTGTCGGGACTATGGTTCCTTCGCCTACTACCATTTCCTCCTCTTCGGATGCAGTGTGGTATGAGTCCTTCCTCTTGGCGCCCTCTACGCTTCGGTCTGATCTGCTACCAGGTTCGGGCCACTCTTCTCGGGAAGATCACCCAACTTCTCTTGGATGCTCGATTACCCAGGTCCGGAGGACCTCCACCTTGGGTTCTTCAGGGTATTTGCCTTCTGCGAGGCGGTGAACCGGGCGTCTCACAGTGTAGCAGGGTTCTGCTTTTGGGCTGTCCTATGGCTTCCCTGCTGCCCACTCCTCCTTTCGGTTGGAGGGTGTGATGCCGGCCTCTGTCTCGACTACCTTGTCTCGCCGGCTCTGTTTGGCTCCCCGTTCGGTACAGATCACTCCGATGTGGCTTCTGCCCCGGCCAGGCTTCAGAGGCTGTTCCTTCACTGTCCTCCCCTCTGGGGGGAGCATGGTTGTTCATGTGGATGGTTCCGGTGTTCCTTTGGTCTCGTACTGTCTCCCTTGTTCACACTGGCTGTATTAGCTGTGTGCCTCTTGCTGGGTCTACCGCGTTCTGTCCTCCCGCTGGGTGCAGATTGCGCTTTCCATTCTAGGCTATGGTCCTGCTGTAGACTTACCTTCTGGTAACTTGGGGGGACTGCCCTTCGGTCCAGATCGTCCTTAGATCTCCCACACCAGGACTGTAGATAGTCTTCCTGTGATGGCTACATCAGCATGGACTTTAGCCTGTCTTGTCCTGGCATCTGGCGGATGCTGGGCGGACCCTTCGGTTCCCTTCCATCTGTCCTTCTGCTCCCCCACTCCGGGTGGATACGGGACAACGTTGCTCGGAGGCCGACGGGACCAGTTTTGCCGACCCTTCTGCCCGTGTTACTGGTCTGCGCCTGGTCACATTGGGTTTTTACCAGCTTGCCCAGGTGACTCCAGCGGGCTCGCTACTGTTCGCTCCTGGCTGGGTTTCGTCCAGGATCTGTCGTTGGACTTAGGGTTTTTTTGTCTGGGTGTCTGTGGGTAGCTGGGCATTCCCCACTCTGCCCTTCTCCCCCCCCCCCATGGTTCTGTCTTTCTCCAGTCCGGCCTGGACCTGGGACTAGGACTCTTTTGCTTGAAGTGTCAAGTGTCGGCGCGGTCCTTCCTCTTCCAGCGTTCCCCGGCCCTCGGGGCCTGTCCAGACCTTCTTCCTCGGAGTGGCTCTTTGGTTCCTCTGTACTGTCCTCCGGTACCGCCCTGGGAGCTGCATGCTGAGTTCTCGGCGCTCCGATCTTTCCCTTGGAGCCGTTACAGAAGTTCTCTCTACCTCTTCTGTCCTGTACGGTTGTTTCCGTAGCCGTCGTGTCTCGGACGGGTGCCTGAATGGCGGCCCTTCTTGTTCCGAGCCTTCTGTCTTTCCCCAGGTCAGGGCTGTTCTACATCCCATGTCTTCCTTCCTTCTGAAGGTGGTGTTTGCCTATATGTTGTTTGGGCTTTGCAGTTTTGGTTGGAGATCTCCGACTCTTGTCGACGTTCGGTCTCTTGTGTTTCCAGGCGGTCCGTGCTTAGGGTTGACTGCCTCCGGGATGGCTTTTCTCAGCTTTATCAGTTTGGCTATTGCTGAGGTTGCCGCACCAGGGGCAGGGGTCTGCCTTTGATGTCACCATTCATTTCACCAGAGCGGTCGGTGCCTCCTGGGCCGGAGGCATTGGGCTTCGGCCATGCATTTGGGCAAGGCGGCCACTGGTCTTCCTTGCACGCCTTACCGAGTTCTGCAGGGGGCTTACTCTGGCTTCGGCGGATGCTGCCTTGGCCCGCCTGGGTGTGCGGGCGGCGGTTCCTGGATGCCTTCGTGTGCTTCGCCTTGGTGCTGTGGTCCCTCCCCTTTTGGACTGCTTTTGAACGTCCCAAGGTCTTCTGTGTCCCCCAAGGAAACTGGGCGAGAAAACGAGATTTTTGTATAACTTACCAGTAAAATCTCTTTCTCGCTCTTTCCTTGGGGGACACAGCACCCACCCATTCATTTGTTTTTCTCTACACGGTTTCCGAGTTTGTGTTACCCGTTGGGTAGTTGGCTTGTTGGTTCCACTTTTGGACTTTGCCTTTTTTCACTACTTGGACACGCAACTGGCAGTCTCTCTCTCCAGGCTGAGGGTATAGCTGTGGAGGAGGGGCTTAACAGTTCTCACTTAGTGTCACGCCTCCTATGGAGATGAGCTATACCCAAGGTCTTCTGTGTCCCCCAAGGAAAGAGCGAGAAAGAGATTTTACAGGTAAGTTATTCAAAAATCTCGTTTTTACATTGACCATAACATTGCTTGCTTGTTGATATTACAGATGTGTCGCCTTGGACAGCACAGACCAATCTGTAAAGTTCTGTCTGATGGGATTATGAAGGTTGGCTGTTCTACAAGTGAAGGATCAAGTGAGGAATCAACCAGCGAGGATGTGGACAACAGAGCTCGGCTTCAGCTGTATGCTCAGACCTGCCGGCAACACTTAGGTTGGTCATTTTTAGTTTCATTGAAGAATCAGACGGTTTTCTAATAGCAGACTCTGAATTAGTATGGAGTTTTTTTTTTTCTCCCTATTTATTTATATTTTTCCTCTCTATTTCCATCGTAGCCCCATATCTGTCCTCCCTGCAACTGGACAGCAGCCTATTATTGCCTCCTAAAAGCCAAGCTAATCAAAGTGCACAGAGTACTCAGAGTCCTGCTGCACCTCCCGGGCTATCCAACACTGCATTCAGTTCCACTCCTAATGGCACTGGAACAGCACCACAGTCATCTTCATCTTCAGTGCCTGCTGGAAGTAGCTCTGCTCCTGCAGCATTCAATCCCGGCACAGCGCAGAATTCTTCCAGTTCTGCGGATCGATCAGCAGGAAACCAGTCCACTGTAGAGGTGGAATCAAATCCACCATCCTCGCAGCTAGAAACGCCTGAAAGGTAAGTGAAAATATTGCTTTTTGTAACGGCATATGGTATGTCCCTCATTGTCTACTTTTGAAGATTTTTTCCCCTTCATTCTTTACTTTAGTAGTAGCATAAAAAGACTCTTGTAAGTCATATTTTATTTTAATATTTGGAAGTAAGCCATTATAGTCTGCAGCAATGTAAAAATGCTTGCCAGGAGAGGATGGGGAAACAAACGTTGAGGACATCAACTTGCCGCATAGTGCTTAGCAATGGGGAGCTGGAGACGACAACCAAGTATGGCCCATTTACCCAGGGAGAACATTTGGCCAGTTATCTTGAATGATTGTGTGTGTGTGAACATGCTCCCCCATGTATATATGCTGCTGATCAGATGACCAAACAAGCAATTCCCTGTATAAAAAGGGATTTGCTTTTAATCGGGGGATGAGAGATCGTAGTAGTTATTGTTTATCCTCATATAGTAGTGATGGTTTCTGCTTCTACATGCCAGTAACAAGCAGCAGAGACCAGGAACCATGAATGCTCATTCCTCATCATTGCCTAGTGATATCGGCCCTTACGCTGGGTTCACACCTGAGCGTTTTACAGCGCGTTCCTACGCGCTGTAAAACGCACAACAGGCAAGAACCAATGATTCCCTATGGGAATGGTTCTCACCTGGGCGTTTTACAGCGCGTACGATCGCGCTGTAAAACGCCCGACGCTCAAACAAGTGCTTGAGCTTTTTTTTGGGCGTTTGTCGCGCGTTCCTGCACATAGATATTCGGGAACGCGCGACAATGTGTGCACCCCTGTCTCTGTATGCGCGATTGTAAACGCCCGTACAATCGCGCATACAGAGCGCTCGTTTCAGAACGCTCAGGTGTGAACCCAGCGTTATAAATGGTCCCATAACCATAGGAAGACCTTGACCATGTCGAGGGAACATTGTGGAAGCTAAACCATGGGGTTGAAAAGGTCCAAAATGTGATGCTTGTATTTAGCATTTGTCTGTTGGCAGTGAATTCCTGGTTTCCAATAAACAACAGCTTTTTCAAGTCCATCCCATCAAAGGTTTGATTAGTTCTTTGAAGGACAGGGCGCATCATGTGACTTCAAAGCAAAGACTTTAAAACGTCGACTCAGTAGGGTGTCTGACTTTGTCCAGTCAGTACTATTACAGACTGTGTGGAAACCTGCCCTGTTGTCAATTGGAATTGTAAGGCACAGTTGTCCGTTTATTTACAATCTTACTTTATATAGCACCAACCTATTCAGCTGTGCTTTACAATAAGGGGGTTCATATACAAAAACAGAGTCATAAATAACATCGCAGCAAACGGGTCAACAATTAAAAAAAGAGGAATGAGGGCCCTGCTCGCAAGAGCTTACAATCTATGAGGAGATGGGGAGAATGTAACATGTGCTTGATTCGTACAATGGTCCGGCCATATTAACACAATAGGGGAGTAGATATAAAACTGCATGAGCCGATATCTGTTGTGCTTCTGAGTGCATGGGGTGTGGTGGATACTGATGGAGGATGGATCAGGTTCAGAAGAATGATGCTGAATGGGGGTGGGTGGGGGGCGATAAATGGAGGAGAGTTAGATCAAGGAATGTGATGGGCAAACCTAAAAAGATGTGTTATGAAGTAACCTAATTGCTTGTGATAGGGTGTTCCAGAGAACTTGCTGCTCGGGAGAAGTCTTAAAGAGGTTCGGATCAAGGACTCATTCATACGCCCATTGTTTGGCCGTCCCCGTATTGCGCCCTGCAAACACTTGAATGGGTCCGCTATCCAGAAGGTCGGCGTGGAACAGAGGCACAGAACCCCACGGAAGCACTACAGTGTGTGCCCGTGGGGTTTCTGTCTGTGCCTCTGCACCACAAAATAGAACATGTTCTATTTTTTAGCGGTAGGAACGGATCATGGACCCATTCAAGTTGAATGGGATGGTGCCCATACTGCAAATTGTGGCCCCCAATGCACGTAACAACCGAACAACGGCCGTGTCAATGAGCCCTAAGGTGGATGTGAGTCGTAAGTCATTAGCTGAATGGAGAGCATGTGTAGGCTGGGGAAGGAGATGTAGGGCGGTACAGCACTGTGGAGTGCTTTGTGGGTGATAAGGACTTTAAGTTGAATCTTGTACTGTGTGGGCAGCCAGGGAAAGCCGGGGGCACTAGTCTCATCAGACTCCTCTCCCTCACAGCGCGCCCCAGCACTCCAATGTCGGTACTTTAACAGCGAGGGCAACATAGTAAAGGTGACTGGCACCCTTTAACAACTGATTACCCATCCCTGGGATAGGTAATCAAAATCTCATCATGGGGGTCAGACGCCCCCCCCCACCTTCTGAGTTCCATCCACTGTGTAGTGCATTGAGCTTATACCTACTTCTCCCAGAGAATACCTGTACTTGTAATTCATGTTTCTCCGGTCTTCTTTTTATGCATTAACAGTACAACAGAAAGAGAGAAAATTGGGATCCCAACAGTGGCAGAGTCAGCTGCAAGCGTCACTTTATCCCCAACTGTTGTCATATACATGGTGGACCCTTTTACATATACTTCTTCAGATGATGACTCTCATACAGGAAACTTCTGGCTGCTGGGTCTGATTCGGTGTTTTACAGATATGCTGGAAATTTTACCAGAACCACTTCGTGCTGCCTGTATCCTGCAGGTAAGTGATCTTTTTCTGCAGCTTCATTTATTAGTCACTCAAGGCTACGGTACCTGCTGTCCTGTTCATCTGTTTGAAGTCTTCTCCAGCTCCACCCTGATTTTACTCCTTCCGGCTGGATTAAAAAAAAAAATCGGACATTTCCTTTGTATATGACGCTCTTAACCCCTTCTCGCACCTTCATCTAACTGTACATCCCAGCTGCACAAGGAGTGTATGGAGAAGGCTCACAACTTCCCCTCCCCTTATAATAGTGGGAACATTAGCTCCCAGGTTACGTTACTTGTATACATTTAGATTGTGTGTAGATTGCTGTTATAGCACCTATTGTAAATGGTGAATCTAGTGTTATCTACATATAGCTGATATCTGTCACTAGAAATCCTTTTTCGTTAATTGCATGCAAATGCACCATTAGTGGTCAGTATGAAAAACTATGGTTCTCATTTTATTTTTATTACAGTGCCATGAAACAATAAAAATAACCACCCAAATTATTTAAAAAAATGTTTAACATAAAAACTTGATTTAAATATTGTTCTAAAGGCACGTTCCAATTTGACTTTTTTTTTTATCTGTGGCTTTAAATGTTGGTTTCAATATGTTTTCTCCTCTTAAAGGTGGTGCCTTGTCGGTATCTACTGCAGACGGTTAATGATGAGACAGTGTCCTACATCCAGCACTTGAAGTCTTTAGCTTTCTCTGTATACTGCCAGTGTCGACGGCCGGTCGCCTCCCAGATTCCCATCAAGCCACTTACTGGCTTTGGTCCAGCAGCTGTCCTTAATACAGTATTTAAGGGCTCCGAGGTAATGGAAATAGTGTTACACTATTGGAAATATGGCTTTAATCTTTTAGTGTTTCCATAGGTTATCTCCTCGGTAACTTGCTTAATCCCCTTTCTTTCTTTTTCTGCAGCATCCAATTCCAGGGCAGTTATACTCTCCACCATTTCTGCTTGCCCCCACGAAAGAAAAGCAGACAGAACCAGGAGAACCATTTGGTGAGGCTGGGCAGAAGTACAATGTGTTATTCGTAGGATATTGCCTGTCTCATGACCAGCGCTGGCTCCTGGCATCTTGCACTGACTTACAGGGAGAGCTACTGGAAACCTGTGTAGTGAATATCCATGTGCCCAATAGGTAAGAAACTTAGTTGTGCCCTGCACTGGTTTTGGGTTGTATTAAATAGTGAGAATTACCATTGTACTCCAGAATTAGGCCTCATGCACACAACCGTGTCCACGTTGTGGTCTGCAAACCACAGATCCACAAAATAAGGATACCTTCCATGTGAAATCTGTATTTTTCTCACTTCCTTCACTAGAAATTACTGTTCTTTTCTGCAATACAGACAACAATAGGACCTATTCTATAATTTGCGTAACGGACATGCGGATGTAGGCATATTTTATTTATTTATTGTTTGTTTTTTTGCAGACCCATAGAAATAAATGGGTCTATGTCCAATCCGCTACAAACGTGGATCAGACACAGATACAAAATACGGTCATGTGCATGAGGGCTGGGAAAATATTTTTGAGATACGTACTAGATTGTTTTGAAAACAGCCACTTGGAATTCTACATTGGAAGGATAGTTGAGACCCGCTCTTTTACTTTTGTAGCACTGCAATTTTTGCTTGAGTATTTAGCAGAAATTCCTGCAGCATAATGTGGGGAAAGCTCCACTCTCCTAGTAGCCAAAACGGGGCACACACATTTTGCCATTTATCTAATAGGAGCGATTAAAGAATGCAAGAATCAAAAAGCCTGAACGTATGTCGGCACCCTAAAGATGCCACCAATTGCCTTCTGAACAACTGAAACTCTCGTTCATTGGGTAATAGGATCATCATTTGCAGGCAGCAGATCGCGCAGTCTAAATATCACTCTGCTGCTGACAAACATTTATTCTGTATGGGGGACGAGCAATGACATTAGTGATCATTCCTACCCATACTGTGGAGGAGATTGCTACATGTCGATGCAGCTTTCTCCTTCACTGATGAGCAGATGATTGCCTTGAAGGAACACTCCCTTCTTGAAAATCATCTGCTCATTTGAGCAGTGTAAAGGGGCCTTTAGTGTACATCATGGAACAGGCGTGGGATTTGTGTATTGCAACTGCTGAATCAGTTAAGGCAGTACTAATCTATCAGCAGTAGTTTACAATTTTACTCTGGAAATCCCCTCCTTCCTAGACAAGCAAATTAAGGCTACATTCACATCTCCATTAAGGAGATCTGGCGCAAATGTCGGCTCACGGCCAGACACAAAAATGTTGCATGTAACGTTTTTTTTGTTCGGCTGAAACCCAGCGTTTACGCCGGAAAATGGCCAGATCACCGCCGGACCACATTGCAGTTAATGGGCATCAGTGAACATCCTGCCAAATCTTCTAACGGAGATGTGAACTAGACCCAAGAGGTAAAAGACTGCTGGATATCACTGGGAAGTGAGTTTGCTGCATATTTTCAGGAATGTTTTATGCCATCCACTATGTGAATGACTGCTAGTTATTCTACTGCTCATTATTGTAAACTTCTACATTTACCACAAGTTAAAAAGAAATGTTTTTTTTTATTTATTTTTTTTATTCCCCAGCCATTTGGTCGCGGACCTGTAAAGGAAAGATGACTTGTCAACTTCCCTGCGCCGTATCCCCGCTCTTTCTCCTCCTAGGCTCTGATGCTCTGCTAGGCTCCTTCGATGTCAGCATCTGGTTTGACATTGTTGCAGCCAATCAGTGGGACCAGCATTCCTTACATGGTGACCAATGGTCACATAATGTGAGAGGATTCCCCCTTCCCCACACCATTCTTTCTCAACCCCTTTAAGGGTTAAACAGACTAGTAATCAGGCCAACTATCCAGGAAAAGCATTTGTTAAAATGGTAATTCCAATAATGTCATCCCCGGCACCTGTGTAAAAGGTGGCGGCGATCACCTAATGAACAAGCAAACACTTGTTCATCGTGTGAGCCTGTCATTCTGCTGGCACTAAAAATCATCGTTCCTGTGCAGCTGTCTAAACAAAGCTCTACTGCCCAGGAACAGTAATTATCTATGGGGACAAGCTCTAGCCATTGCTTGTCCATATACATTAGTGGTGATTGTTGCATGTAAATGCAGCCCTCATCTCCGCAGACTGGAACGTCTGGTTCATCTCGCTAATTGCCTGACCAATCAGTCTGTGTAAAAGGAGATCAGACTCTGAAAAGTTGAGACTCACAATGGTGACAAATAGAGATGAGTGAATTTCATATTTTGAAATTCGTTCACGCTTCGTTTACTGGTAAAAGGTGAATTGCGTTATGGATTCTGTTACCACGGACCATAGCGCAATTCTTTGATGGAATCCAAAACGGAATGCTTTTAGAGGCATTCCATTATTCATTCAGTCATAATAGAAGTCTATGGCCTGCATAACGGATCCGTCCCGTTTTTGTTATGGAGCCCATAGACTTCTATTATGACGGAATAAATAACGGAATGCCTCTAAAGGCATTCCGTTATGCATTCCGTCATAGAATTGCGTTATGGTCTGTGGAAATGGAACGCAAATTCACCTTTTACCAGTAAACGAACCGCAAACTAATTTCATAACCGAAAATTTGCTCATCTCTAGTGACAAATCAAAAATGTGAGATTTCTTTTTTTTTTTTTTTTTTTTTTTTTTTTTTTTTTTTTTTTTTTTTTTTTTTAGAATTTGTTTAGTATTTGCACTGATTCTATTTGAACAAATGTAGGCTACTTTCACATCTGCGCTCTCCCTTTCTGCTATTGAGATCTGTCATAGGATCTCAGTAGTGGGGGAAAACACTTCCATTTTGTCCCCATTCATTGTCAGTGGGGACAGAACTGAAGGAAACGGAATGCAGTTCACCAGAATGCATTCCGTTCGTTTGGCTGCGTCCCCATTGTGGACATAACGCTACAAGCAGCATTTTTCTGTCCGCAATGTGATGCGGAGCAAGACGGATCAATCATGACACACAATGTAAGTCAACAGCATCAACACTGGTGTGAAATCGCCTTATGCATCAGTTTACCTGTAAACACTGACAGTGATCTGAAGTAGTCCTGACTACTGTGGGACCTACCTAGCCGGCAAACGTAGTGCGGCTTTGCGCCCATTCTAATGAATAGTCACCCTCGTAATACATGGTTGCACACACTCTTCCAAAAGGGAAACTATTCTTTGTTAACTGCTCTCCCCTTAGGGGTCCTGAGCAGGTGATAGGGCATGCGTACAAGTGTAGCTATCAGAATTATAATTCTGTTAGTAGATTACATTCAAACATGTAAAAGTTGGGGTGTCATTGATCAGTTTGATATCCCCTGCCCTGTGCATACTTCTACTACTACTTATACATTGGGCACATTTTTTGGTACTTCGTCCACCTAGATTGAAATCGTGAGCTCATAGCTGGTGTAGACTACAGTCATCATTTGCACCACAAAACTGGCATAAATGATGATAAATGTCATTGGGCAGATGGCCCACCCCCACCATGCCCCTTTTTTTGGTAAGTGATGATGGTGGCTTAAAAACTCCACCTGCACCTAGGTTTAGGTGCAGCAGCGTTTAAAGTCGCCAAACTGTGGATGGATAAGGAAATGCAAGCAAATGCTTGTAGCTGTGTCATAACTTTGTCCCCATTCAAGTATAGGGGTGAGTAGCCCATCAGACTCTGTCCATTGTGTTATATACTTTTATATGCTTATATTTTGCTTTCTTTGCTACCTATAACAGACTTAGATTTCTGTTATGATAAAGATAATGTCTCTCATTTCTCAGGTTCAGAAGAAGCAAAGTGTCAGCACGGAAAATTGGATTACAGAAATTGTGGGAGTGGTGTGTGGGACTAATGCAGATGACCTCTTTGCCCTGGAGGGTTGTTATTGGACGCCTGGGAAGACTGGGCCACGGCGAGCTAAAAGGTATATAGCTAAAAAAATATCCATGAAAGTCGGAATCTGGTTGGTTGCTATGGGCTTTTCTTTTCATATTTGCTGTGTGTTGCAGACTGGAGTATTTTGCTGGGAGAATGCTCACTACAGAACATTAGCCGTCAGCTAAAAGAAGCCTGCAGAATGTGTGGTATATCTGCTGCAGACTCGCCATCGATTCTTAGTGCCTGCCTCGTAGCAATGGAGCCACAGGGATCATTTCATGTGATGCCAGGTAAATGTGAAGAGCCCTTTACGGTATTGGTAAAAAAAAAAAATTAAATACATATTGCTGTCACTGCAAATCCTTGGGTTTATGCATCTCGTGTAATATTCTTCAGCAGAACCGCCATGTAGAATCTGGCTGCTGTGATATAACTTTAGCCTGACTGATACCACTAGGGATGAGCGAATTTCATATTTAGAAGTTCGTGTGCGGGTTCGTGTTGTGGTATTTACTGAACTGTGTTATTAATTCCGTTACCACGGACCATAACTCAATTCTATGACTGCATTCCGTTATTCATTCCTTCATAATAGAAGGCTATGGTCTGCATAACTGATCTGTACGGTTTACATTATGCTGGAGTCCAGTCCTGCATAATGTAAACCAGACTGATCCGTTATGCAGGCCATAAACTTCTATTATGGTGGAATGAATAACGGAATGCTTCTAAAGGCATTCCGTTATGGTCCGTGATAACGGAATCAATAACACAATTCAGTAAATACCACAAATCCTACACGTACTTCAAAATATGAAATTTGCTCATCCCTAGATACCACCTCCTATTTATGTAGAAAGTACTGTAAGAGGTTACTTTGCAGTAGTACATCAAATGGGTTGTCAGAGTTAAAAAAAAAATGAAAAAAAAAAAAAATGAAAAAAATGGTCTGGCTCTGTAAATGGTCTAAAATAACCAAAGAATCAGTACGGACCAATTTTTATTTATTTTTTTCTTCCTGTGCTGTGCATTTGTCCTCCCAACTATGGTATCCTGGCTGCAGTGGTGAAATATTGTGTACTGCTGAGGCCAGTGATTGGCTCCATGGTGACCTGTGTGTGTGCGGAATGTCACTGCTACAGCCAGGAAGATGATGCCAGCAGCACGGAGGACCAGAGCACAGCTCTGGAAGAAGCAGGGGAGGAGAATAGGTGTCTATTTATCTTTTACTGTGAATTACCAATTCTGACAGTGCCTTTAATCATGTTATTATGCTTGAGGAGTATTACTTTTATTACACTTACATTTTTAAATAACCTCTTAAATTTTATTGATTTTTTTTAAGCATGTTTGGTAGCCATTGGTCTGCTAGTGCTAATCCAATGTTAAATATTCCACTACAGATGCAGTTACCATGGGATCTGTCTTTGGTCGCAGCACAGCCTTGAATCTGCAGACCTCTCAGCTCAGCACCCCACAAGATGCATCTTGCACCCACATCTTAGTATTTCCTACTTCAGCTACAACCCAGGTTGCTCCTAGTCATTATCCACATGAAGATGGGTTTAATAATGGTGAGTAGCTGTGAGAAATCATGATGACGTTGTCTTGACACAAGGGGTGGAGTGAAGTGATCATTTCTGCTACATCATTCTGTCTAGTCTTAGACACACTAGAAATACATGCCAGCTACCTAGTGATACCCTGCCCATATATCATGCCCCTAAGATCAGTTACCACAAACAGTGCCAGGTATTTTAGGGTTGAATGCCAATTCGCCTACTCTATCAGATGTGAGATCTGTTCTATTTTTCCAGTTTCCCGATTGCAGTGCCAAATATGTCACAATATTAAAACGTTTTGTTTTTTTGTTTTTTTTTCCTTTTATAATGTATTCTTTCTTCTTTTCACAGTTATAACATTGCAGATTACTTATGTGACTGATTATGATTCTGTTTTGAGGCAGTGGCTGATATGCTTTATTGGATTACCCAGCTACTGTTTTTCATTTGCCCTTCAAAACAGTTTGCTGAATTAGCCATTAAACATTTGTGAATAGCTCATTATATGTCTCACTAGTGTTGTCCATAACTGTTAATGGTCCCTTTCTGCTATTAATTGTTGCCATCAAGGAGGGGTGACCATTAACTTGTGTTTGCCGTTAATGTGTAGCGTTCATTATCCTGATGGGGCAACTACCATTCATTACTGTGTGTTAGCTTGAAGCTTTGTTTTCCAACAAGACACATTTATATGGGCATCCATCTGCTTAAATATCTTGTTCTAAATGATGGTGAACTGTTATTTCAGATGATATGTTTGATCTGCCATTCCCGGACATGCCTGACATGGAAAATGATCTAGGAATTTTAATCCAAGGGAATCTACATTCTCCTCCGAACTCCTCCCCAGGATCTCCAACGGGCATTGGAGGTGGATCACACTTCCAACATAGTCGGGTACGTAGGGGGTAACCACCATCTATAAACCAGCATTTATAGAATTGATGCATCTTTTAGCTATACATTTAATAAATTAAAGACGACCTGTAACCTCTCCTGACGTGTATGTTAACTACTTGTGTTTCATTTGTAATAATTCTAGAGCACCAGTTCTTATGACTCTGTTATGCCATTCTTCTATTATTCCTTCTAGAAGTTATGAATAGTCCACGTGGGTATTACCAGTTGGGGGAAACCCTGCAAAGTCTGACACTATCCAATCAGTGCTGCCTGAGTCAGACTGTGCTGAGACACACCCACAACTGGTAACACCCATATGGACCTTTTATTGTAGACCGCTAGCAATTCATTCATAAATTCTAGAAGTAATAATAAAGAAATGGTACAACTTAGTCACAGGAAAAGGTGCTCTAAAATAGTTTTTACTTGGGGAATGCAAGTAGTTACTAACACAGACATGTCGGTAGATGTGACAGCTCCTCTTCAAGAGACTCATGTGTAGATGCTTTGAAAATGTTTGAGCACCATAAGCAGACACAGAATAGCAAGCCTTCTCATTAGTGGTAATTTCCCATTAAACTGGAAAGTAAAGTGCTAATTCTCCTGTGACTCTTATCTGCACGGCACTGTGGATTATAGGTTTACCTCAGGGCATTGAGCAATAGATTATATGCCGTAGCATTAGTTGCCACAGGAAGGTAGCCAATGTGTGTGTTTTTGTTTGATCGTGTTACCAAGGTTTTCATTTTCGTGACTTGGGGCCCTTTTACATGGGCCGATTAGAGTTGGCAGTGATCAGGGATGAGGAAGTGAATTGCCGATCATTGCTCGTTCAGCTGCAGTTATGGTACGAGCATGCAGGTTTCTACCTGCAGTTTTGGAAGCCAAAACCTGGAGCAAATTCAAAAAAGAGGAGTTTTATCTGTCCTTTATGCTTTCTCTCCTTTTATGATCTGCTCTTGATTTTGGCTTCCAAACTCCAAGCAGAAACCTGACCATGTGACCGTGCCCTTACACGCATCATGATCGATTTGTATAATGATGATCCATTGTTACTACGATTGTTCATCCCCATGCAGATTGTTTGTTGACATCACATTTATACAGTGTGATGTGCTGCCACCAAAACATGGGTTTGTGGTGCCTTATTGAAAAATGTGATCACCCAACAAATAACGATTTGTCACATTTGTACAGACGAGTTATCGGGAACGAGTCTTTGCGTGTATGTTTATTGCAGATTCCCCATTAATTACCCTGGTCGTCAGCTGTGTAAAATGGCTGTTAGTCTTGTCTGATAGTAGACAGTCAATAAATGGATACTTAAATGGGTATTCCAATCTCAACATTTATGGCATATCGCTAGGGTATGTCACACATGTTAGATACGTGCAGGTCCCACCTCTGCTACCTGCTGCTGTGTCCAGAACGGCGCCTCACTTGGCTATTTTCGGAAGTCCTATAGCAGTGAATAAAGACACACATTGAGGGCCCTCTTCTGGGGATGGGAGAGAGTCTCAACAATGGGACCTGGACCTTTTGGGCACTTGTGGCATATCTTTGTGATATGCCATAAATGTTGAGAATGAGACGGCCCCTTTAAGCCATTGCCTAATATTGCAGGTTATGTGGTCACTACAAGACTGCCTATGTTTTTATTTTATTTCGTTTTATGGTTTGCTTTTCTTTTTGCTTACTTTTGTTCATTGTATTGTAGAGTCAAGGAGAAAGGCTTCTTTCTAGGGAAACACCAGAAGAACTGAAGCAACAGCCTTTGGCTCTTGGTTACTATGTCTCCACAGCCAAAGCAGAAAACCTGCCTGAATGGTTTTGGTCATCATGCCCACAAGCGCAAAACCAGTGTCCCTTATTTTTAAAGGTAAAAACTGCATCTGTGTTTTCTAGTTTAAAATGAAGTTAAGGTACCAGCGCTGGGATAAAGGAAATGGGGCAAAGTAAAGTAACTATCACCTGTTCAGTTAGGTGTTTGTTCGAAGATACTGTAATGCAGATTTAATCTCCAGACCAACAATATTGCGGGATGGGTAGCAGTACTTCTTGCTCTACTTCAAACAACCCTCCCTGACGAAGAAGCCCGTAGGCTTCGAAACGCGTAGTATTGGCTTTTTGGTCCTCAGAAGTATCCGTAGGACAGGTGTGACGTCACACTCCACGCTCCGGATCCTCTCACCAACATGCTCCTTCGTGCGCGCACCAGCTACCGGCCGGAGCGGCGCGCGCTTGTTTGAAGTAGAGCAAGAAGTACTGCTACCCGTCCCGCAATATTGTTGGTCTGGAGATTTAATCTGCATTACAGCATCTTCGAACAAACACCTACCCGAACAGGTAATAGTTACTTTACTGTGCCCTATTTCCTTTATCCCAGCGCTGGTACCTTAACTTCATTTTAAGTATATATACAGTCCAGACCAAAAGTTTGGACACACCTTCTTATTCAAAGAGTTTTCTTTATTTTCATGACTATGGAAATTGTAGATTCACACTGAAGGCATCAAAACTATGAATTAACACATGTGGAAATATATACATAACAAAAAAGTGTGAAACAACTGAAAATATGTCATATTCTAGGTTCTTCAAAGTAGCCACCCTTTGCGTTGATTACTGCTTTGCACACTCTTGGCATTCTCTTCATGACAATATAACAAAACAATAGCAAAGACAGGTGCACTCTGCAGTCTCACTAAACCCTCAAACTGATTTTAAAATTGAGAGATTAGTCAACATGTCCTACGGTGTAGAACATGTCTAAGCCCGGGCACCACGCCAAGGTTTCTCAAGTAGCCCGGGACCTAACACTCTCCTACCTGAGCCGTATGGGCAATACCAGGAGCCAGTGGGCAAATTACAGGAGCATGAGGCCGACTCACAAACAGCTCACCAGTTACCTCCAGCATATAGCCATGCTTGCAATGGGAGTAGGGAGGAGTCTGCGAGTCCCACTCAAGACTGGCTGATATGGCCCAGGCCCCACAGGTGCACCTAAATGTGGCCTGTAGATGGAAAACAGGCACATTCTCTTCAAGAGGTAGTCACCTGAAATGGTCTTCCAACAGTCTTGAAGGATTTCCCAGAGATGCTTAGCACTTGTTGGCCCTTTTGCCTTCATTCTGCGGTCCAGCTCACCCCAAACCATCTCGATTGGGTTCAGGTCTGGTGACTGGAGGCCAGGTCATCTGGCGCAGCAACCCATCACTCTCCTTCATGGTCAAATAGCCCTTACACAGCCTGGAGGTGTGTTTGGGGTCATTGTCCTGTTGAAAAATAAATGATGGTCCAACTAAACGCAAACCGGATGGAATAGTATGCTGCTGCAAGATGCTGTGGTAGCCATGCCGGTTCAGTATGCCTTCAATTTTGAATAAATCCCCAACAGTGTCACCAGCAAAGCACCCCCACACCATCACACCTCCTCCTCCATGCTTCACGGTGGGAACCAGGCATGTAGAGTCAATCCGTTCACCTTTTCTGCGTCGCACAGAGACACGGTGGTTGGAACCAAAGATCTCAAATTTGGACTCCTCAGACCAAAGCACAGATTTCCACTGGTCTAATGTCCATTCCTTGTGTTCTTTAGCTCAAACAAGTCTCTTCTGCTTGTTGCCTGTCCTTAGCAGTGGTTTCCTAGCAGATATTCTACCATGAAGGCCTGATTCACACAGTCTCCTCTTAACAGTTGTTCTAGAGATGTGTCTGCTGCTAGAACTGTGTGGCATTGACCTGGTCTCTAATCTGAGCTGCTGTTAACCTGCGATTTCTGAGGCTGGTGACCCGGATTAACTTATCCTCCGCAGCAGAGGTGACTCTTGGTCTTCCTTTCCTGGGGCGGTCCGCATGTAAGCCAGTTTCTTTGTAGCGCTTGATGGTTTTTGTGACTGCACTTGGGGACACTTTTAAAGTTTTCCCAATTTTTCGGACTGACTGACCTTCATTTCTTAAAGTAATGATGGCCACTCGTTTTTCTTTACTTAGCTGCTTTTTTCTTGCCATAATACAAATTCTAACAGTCTATTCAGTAGGACTATCAGCTGTGTATCCACCTGACTTCTCCACAACGCAACTGATGTTCCCAACCCCATTTATAAGGCAAGAAATCCCACTTATTAAACCTGACAGGGCACACCTGTGAAGTAAAAACCATTTCAGGTGACTACCTCTTGAAGCTCATCAAGAGAATGCCAAGAGTGTGCAAAGCAGTAATCAAAGCAAAAGGTGGCTACTTTGAAGAACCTAGAATAGGACATATTTTCAGTTGTTTCACACTTTTTTGTTATGTATATAATTCCACATGTGTTTATTCATAGTTTTGATGCCTTCAGTGTGAATCTACAATTTTCATAGTCATGAAAATAAAGAAAACTCTTTGAATGAGAAGGTGTGTCCAAACTTTTGGTCTGTACTGTATATTCATTTGGATCGAGGCAGCCGTCATCCCCCAGGTATTAAGCAGCGGCTCTGTGTACTAACTGTTCAGAGAAAGGAAAGTTAAACTGTGGTAGCGCAGGTACAACTATCTTACTTTTTGTTTTCTAGTTTAAACCTGTGAATATGTGCCACAAAAATGAAGTAAAAAAAAAAAAAAGACTGAAATAAAATGTCATAGCTCAGTATGAAAGAGTTTTCCATGTTTCTTCGTAAAGGTAACTAGTCTGTTTACTGATCCACAGGCTTCACTACATCATCATATTTCTATATCTCAAAACGATGACCTACTACCTGCGCGCACTTCACAACGTGTTCCTCATCCTTTGGACTCCAAAACAACATCAGATGTTCTTAGGTAAGTTTACAGCTTCAGCAGAATAAGGATTGCCTTCTGTTCAGTTGGCCTTTTGTATTTTATGTGTATTCATTGAAAGCCATCTTCAGTTTTTTTGTTTTGTTTTTTTAGGTTTGTGCTTGAGCAGTACAACGCACTCTCATGGTTGACGTGTAACCCAGCTACTCAGGATCGAACGTCATGCCTACCTGTTCACTTCACGGTGCTCACGCAAATGTATAACATGGTCATGGACATTCTCTGAGTACTTTCATCCTACCTTGACCAACATCCAGAGTCCCCTGTAGTTTCCGTGTTTAAAGTCTCTGCTGTTGGACCTGTTGCATGGAGGAAATGCACTTCATCAGGAACACTTGTTTCTGTGCAACACAAAATATACACTAAGAAATACTAGTGCAAACAAATTATTCTCCTGAGAGTAACGAATACATGGGCAGGCTACGTATGCCTGCAAGCTAATAAATGGAAGGCAATCCAGCAATAGATCAAAGTAGTCTACAGCTTTGATAAGAAACAATACAGTAGCGTACACCACTGGGGAAACCCCGACCAATATATAGAAGTCTTTCTTGCACCATGTTCCGCTCAGTTATTGTATCAGCTTCACAAAGCACTTCTATGCCACTAACTCAGCTCGCTCTTTTTTTTGTAGCCCAGACCAGGCCATGAGTATTACTGTTTCATATTTGCTTTACTTTGATTCAAGCCAATTGTGCTACATTTGATGTCTGGTTGCATTCTGACCTTAAGAAAAGTTGTTTTTGTGCCAAACCTCTCAGTATTCCTCATTCAGTTTATAATGATTCTGTATATGCGGTAGCCAAAGCGAATGCCTCCTAGTCACTATTTCAGTGTTGATACCGTGTCAGAAGTGGATCCTCTTCTGTTCTCCATAGAAGTGACAATCAGCAATATTTTCCTAATGGTGTGAATTACATTCCACGGGCCTTGTATTTGAAAACTGGTTTTAAACCTAAAACAGTTTTGTGGTCTCAATGTTTTGGATATGTAGTAGATCCAATGCCCATCTCTTATACCTAATAGCTATTACCAGCTATGGCACATAGCTAATGGCTCTTTCCAGCCATCCATTGCAATTTCCACTTGCAGCTTGCTGTTGCTGTTGTATTTTTTATTTTTAAGCAAACCCTATCCATGATCCAAGTAATATGCACATTTGTATCCTTTTTTCCAATGACAGTCACATGAAGATTTACGTGAAGGCCTAAAAAAAAAACAAAAAAACATGCCAATTTTGAAGGCAACCAGCTTGGTATTTTTGAGGTGCTAGGGAGCAGTATCTGTATTGCAGTCAGTTGCTCTTTACAATTTGTGATTTCTATTTTTGCGGTTTCTGCAGATTGTGCTGCAGATCGATATATCATGAAGATACATATCGCCTCCAAATAAACAGTATTAGGCGAAGCTACATGTAGACTTGACAACAGGGCAGAATGACCTTCCTGCTGATTCAGGTTGTCCCATCTGTGGAGGTCCGGTTGTATTTTAATGCATCCTGGTCATGGCAGGCAAAGGCCATGTGATTATCTCTTGAACAAGTCAACAACTTCGTCAGCTTGCCAAAAACCGAACTCCTAGCTGAAGTGGTTTACTGAATGGAGAAGCTGACACAATACTGGAGGTTTCATGTACCTTGCATAAGAAAGCAATCCACACATCAAGTCCTTTCTTCATAAGACTGAGCTCAGTGGCAATCCAATACAAAGCATGACACATACAGGCAGCTCTTTTCTCAAATCCATATATCCTTTCTAGATATTTATGTGTTATTTTTGTTCATCATTTACTATTTAAAGAAGTATTTGGTTTTAGCATGGAGAAAGGAGAGTTAAATGGCTGTTTTATTTAAACTCCGACACCGAACAAGTCAAAGGATGTCATTTGCACATCAACAGACATCTACTCTACTTTTCATTGGAAATGTTATTCTAAATTTCTGACAGTTTCAGACGTGTAAAGTTTTTGCCAGTTCTGGAAGGGAAAAAAAAAAAAAATCTGATCTGTGACAAAGATTAAAGAATAATGTATTTGTATATAGAAATATATATCACTTTTTTAAAAAAAAAATGTAAAAGTTGTACATTTCTCAATGAACTAATTTTTAAAGCATTTACTGGCTGTGTTTTTCCATTTTATATATAAAATATATAAATATATATAAATAATATTATATATACACACATTTACAAATATCTATAAATAGCCGTAAAAACTGAATATGGGAAATGAAGCCCTGCCAGAAACCCATGGAAGGAGGAAAGTTCCAAACAAGATTTTAATCCCACCTCTGGTACCTCACATTCAGAAAAAAAAAAAAAAACTTTGATACAAAAAATAAAAAAAACTGTGGAAAAAAATAAACAACAAAAGTTGAGTTAAAGGTAATTCAATATAAATGTGCTTCATATATACCTTGTGAACAAAAGGTCTATACTTTTACACACTTTTTTTTAGATGAATAAATTATTGATTTATTGATATCGGACTTGAGAATTCCTTTATTGCGTTGCATCATAGTGATTAGAATTGGCTGATGAATGTTTTGGAGGAAATTCTGGTCGATGTTGCTCTTTGACCTTTTCACTTTCCCTTAATCCCTAAAAAAAAAAAATATAATAATAAAAAAAAAATATATATATATATATATATATACAGGTCCTTCTCAAAAAATTAGCATATTGTGATAAAGTTCATTATTTTCTGTAATGTACTGATAAACATTAGACTTTCATTGATTTTAGATCCATTACACACCAACTGAAGTAGTTCAAGCCTTTTATTGTTTTAATATTGATGATTTTGGCATACAGCTCATGAAAAACCAAAATTCCTATCTCAAAAAATTAGCATATCATGAAAAGGTTCTCTAAACGAGCTATTAACCTAATCATCTGAATCAACTAATTAACTCTAAACACCTGCAAAAGATTCCTGAGGCTTTTAAAAACTCCCAGCCTGGTTCATTACTCCAAACGGCAATCATGGGTAAGACTGCCGACCTGACTGCTGTCCAGAAGGCCATCATTGTCACACTCAGGCAAGAGGGTAAGACACAGAAAGAAATTTCTGAACGAATAGGCTGTTCCCAGAGTGCTGTATCAAGGCACCTCAGTGGGAAGTCTGTGGGAAGGAAAAAGTGTGGCAAAAAACGCTGCACAACGAGAAGAGGTGACCGGACCCTGAGGAAGATTGTGGAGAAGGACCGATTCCAGACCTTGGGGGACCTGCGGAAGCAGTAGACTGAGTCTGGAGTAGAAACATCCAGAGCCACCGTGTACAGGCGTGTGCAGGAAATGGGCTACAGGTGCCGCATTCCCCAGGTCAAGCCACTTTTGAACCAGAAACAGCGGCAGAAGCGCCTGACCTGGGCTACAGAGAAGCAGCACTGGACTGTTGCTCAGTGGTCCAAAGTACTTTTTTCGGATGAAAGCAAATTTTGCATGTCATTCGGAAATCTAGGTGCCAGAGTCTGGCGGAAGACTGGGGAGAGGGAAATGCCAAAATGCCTATAGTCCAGTGTCAAGTACCCACAGTCAGTGATGGTCTGGGGTGCCATGTCAGCTGCTGGTGTTGGTCCACTGTGTTTTATCAAGGGCAGGGTCAATGCAGCTAGCTATCAGGAGATTTTGGAGCACTTCATGCTTCCATCTGCTGAAAAGCTTTATGGAGATGAAGATTTCATTTTTCAGCACGACCTGGCACCTGCTCACAGTGCCAAAACCACTGGTAAATGGTTTACTGACCATGGTATCACTGTGCTCAATTGGCCTGCCAACTCTCCTGACCTGAACCCCATAGAGAATCTGTGGGATATTGGGAAGAGAAAGTTGAGAGACGCAAGACCCAACACTCTGGATGAGCTTAAGGCCGCTATCGAAGCATCCTGGGCCTCCATAACACCTCAGCAGTGCCACAGGCTGATTGCCTCCATGCCACGCCGCATTGAAGCAGTCATTTCTGCAAAAGGATTCCCGACCAAGTATTAAGTGCAGAACTGAACATAATTATTTGAAGGTTGACTTTTTTTGTATTAAAAACACTTTTCTTTTATTGGTCGGATGAAATATGCTAATTTTTTGAGATAGGAAATTTGGGTTTTCATGAGCTGTATGCCAAAATCATCAATATTAAAACAATAAAAGGCTTGAACTACTTCAGTTGGTGTGTAATGAATCTAAAATATATGAAAGTCTAATGTTTATCAGTACATTACAGAAAATAATGAACTTTATCACAATATGCTAATTATTTGAGAAGGACCTGTATGTATGTATATATATATATATATATACACACACGCTTCTTTGCTACTGTAGTAAAAGTGACCAAACAATGACCTGATATCTTTTTTTGGAAGGGGAAGGACTTCTGAAAACCAGAAAATGTTCAGTCTATATGCACTTCACTAATATATTTATGAGCCTATTAGAATATCAAACCACGTTGAATCTAAAACGGCTCCCACTCTTCTAGATCTTGAAGCGAGTCTGTGGAAGTTTGTACTCCTTTAGCCAAAAGAGCATTTGTTCGGTGAGAAGGTTTGGCTTGCAGTTGAGATACAAGTTAATCTCAAGGGTGTTAAACAGCGTTGAGATCAGAAATGTGTTGAGGAGGAACTGAAGTGGCTGCACAAACTAATCAGATTGTGTCTTTATGGACTTTGCTTTGTACACAGGGGGGTGCAGTCATGCTGGATCAGCTTTCCTCAAACTGGAGAAGTGTGTATATATATGTGTAAAAAATGGGCAGCACTCCAGCAGATAAAAATGAAAAATAACTTTATTTACCCATAAGGCTGATGCGACGTTTCGGCTCCACACAGGAGCCTTCCTCAAGCTAAATAAAGTTATTTTTATCTGCTGGAGTGCTGCCCATTTTTTACATTTTGCATTCAACTGGATTGGCTTATATCCATATTGGGCTTGTGCACCCTTCATCTATTTTTCTAATTGTGACGGTGCTGCCATTTTTTTTCTTTTTTCTTATATATATTTACAGGTCCTTCTAAAAAAAATTGCATATTGTGATAAAGTTCATTATTTTCTGTAATGTACTGATAAACATTAGACTTTCATATATTTTAGATTCATTACACACAACTGAAGTAGTTCAAGCCTTTTATTGTTTTAATATTGATGATTTTGGCATACAGCTCATGAAAACCCAAAATTCCTATCTAAAAAAATTAGCATATTTCATCCGACCAATAAAAGAAAAGTGTTTTTAATACAAAAAAAAGTCAACTTTCAAATAATTATGTTCAGTTATGCACTCAATACTTGGTCGGGAATCCTTTTGCAGAAATGACTGCTTCAATGCGGCGTGGCATGGAGGCAATCAGCCTGTGGCACTGCTGAGGTGTTATGGAGGCCCAGGATGCTTCAATAGCGGCCTTAAGCTCATCCAGAGTGTTGGGTCTTGCGTCTCTCAACTTTCTCTTCCCAATATCCCACAGATTCTCTATGGGGTTCAGGTCAGGAGAGTTGGCAGGCTAATTGAGGACAGTAATACCATGGTCAGTAAACCATTTACCAGTGGTTTTGGCACTGTGAGCAGGTTCTAGGTCGTGCTGAAAAATGAAATCTTAATCTCCATAAAGCTTTTCAGCAGATGGAAGCATGAAGTGCTCCAAAATCTCCTGATACCTAGCTGCATTGACCCTGCCCTTGATAAAACACAGTGGACCAACACCAGCAGCTGACATGGCACCCCAGACCATCACTGACTGTGGATACTTGACACTGGACTTCAGGCATTTTGGCATTTCCCTCTCCCCAGTCTTCCTCCAGACTCTGGCACCTTGATTTCCGAATGACATGCAAAATTTGCATTCATCCGAAAAAAGTACTTTGGACCACTGAGCAACAGTCCAGTGCTGCTTCTCTGTAGCCCAGGTCAGGCTCTTCTGCCGCTGTTTCTGGTTCAAAAGTGGCTTGACCTGGGGAATGCGGCACCTGTAGCCCATTTCCTACACACGCCTGTGCACGGTGGCTCTGGATGTTTCTACTCCAGACTCAGTCCACTGCTTCCACAGGTCCCCCAAGGTCTGGAATCGGTCCTTCTCCACAATCTTCCTCAGGGTCAGGTCACCTCTTCTCGTTGTGCAGCGTTTTCTGCCACACTTTTTCCTTCCCACAGACTTCCCACTGAGGTGCCTTGATACAGCACTCTGGGAACAGCCTATTCATTCAGAAATGTCTTTCTGTGTCTTACCCTCTTGCTTGAGGGTGTCAATGATGGCCTTCTGGACAGCAGTCAGGTCGGCAGTCTTACCCATGATTGCGGTTTTGAGTAATGAACCAGGCTGGGAGTTTTTAAAAACCTCAGGAATCTTTTGCAGGTGTTTAGAGTTAATTAGTTGATTCAGATGATTAGGTTAATAGCTCGTTTAGAGAACTTTTCATGATATGCTAATTTTTTGAGATAGGAATTTGGGGTTTTCATGAGCTGTATGCCAAAATCATCAATATTAAAACAATAAAAGGCTTGAACTACTTCAGTTGTGTGTAATGAATCTAAAATATATGAAAGTCTAATGTTTATCAGTACATTACAGAAAATAATGAACTTTATCACAATAGGCTAATTTTTTGAGAAGGACCTGTATGTATATATATATATATATATATATATATATATATATATATATATATATACATACACACACAAACCGGATTCCAAAAAAGTTGGAACACTAAACAAATTGTTAATAAAAACTGAATGCAATGATGTGGAGATGGCAAATGTCAATATTTTATTTGTACTAGAACGTAGATGACAGATCAAACGTTTAATTCGAGTAAATGTATCATTTTAAAGGAAAAATACGTTGATTCAATTTTTCACGGTGTCAACAAATCCCCAAAAAGTTGGGACAAGTAGCAATAAGAGGCTGGAAAAAGTAAATTTGAGCATAACGAAGAGCTGGAAGACCAATTAACACTAATTAGGTCAATTGGCAACATGATTGGGTATAAAAAGAGCTTCTCAGAGTGGCAGTGTCTCTCAGAAGCCAAGATGGGTAGAGGATCACCAATTCCCACAATGTTGCGCAGAAAGATAGTGGAGCAATATCAGAAAGGTGTTACCCAGCGAAAAATTGCAAAGACTTTGCATCTATCATCATCAACTGTGCATAACATCATCCGAAGATTCAGAGAATCTGGAACAATCTCTGTGTGTAAGGGTCAAGGCCGTAAAACCATACTGGATGCCCGTGATCTCTGGGCCCTTAAACGACACTGCACCACAAACAGGAATGCTACTGTAAAGGAAATCACAGAATGTGCTCAGGAATACTTCCAGAAACCATTGTCAGTGAACACAATCCACCGTGCCATCCGCCGTTGCCAGCTGAAACTCTACAGTGCAAAGAAGAAGCCATTTCTAAGCAAGATCCACAAGCTCATGCGTTTTCACTGGGCCAGGGATCATTTAAAATGGAGTGTGGCAAAATAGAAGACTGTTCTGTGGTCAGACGAGTCACGATTCAAAGTTCTTTTTGGAAATCTGGGACGCCATGTCATCCGGACCAAAGAGGACAAGGACAACCCAAGTTGTTATCAACGCTCAGTTCAGAAGCCTGCATCTCTGATGGTATGGGGTTGCATGAGTGCGTGTGGCATGGGCAGCTTGCATGTCTGGAAAGGCACCATCAATGCAGAAAAATATATTCAGGTTCTAGAACAACATATGCTCCCATCCAGAAGTCATCTCTTTCAGGGAAGACCCTGCATTTTTCAACAAGATAATGCCAGACCACATTCTGCATCAATCACAACATCATGGCTGCGTAGGAGAAGGATCCGGGTACTGAAATGGCCAGTCTGCAGTCCAGATCTTTCACCTATAGAGAACATTTGGCGCATCATAAAGAGGAAGGTGCAACAAAGAAGGCCCAAGACGATTGAACAGTTAGAGGCCTGTATTAGACAAGAATGGGAGAGCATTCCTATTTCTAAACTTGAGAAACTGGTCTCCTCGGTCCCCAGACGTCTGTTGAGTGTTGTAAGAAGAAGGGGAGATGCCACACAGTGGTGAAAATGGCCTTGTCCCAACTTTTTGGGGTTTGTTGACACCATGAAATTCTGATTCAACATATTTTTCCCTTTAAAATGGTACATTTTCTCAGTTTAAACTTTTGTTCCGTGATTTATGTTCTATTCTGAATAAAATATTAGAAGTTGGCACCTCCACATCATTGCATTCAGTTTTTATTCACGATTTGTCCCAACTTTTTTGGAATCTGGTTTATATATATTCTGTAACTTTTAACAACTAGCCCTCGTTGGAAATAAGATCAAAACCTGAAAGACAGCCCTATACTTATATCCTTCCTTCACCAAAGGCACAATGCATTGCGGTAGGTAACATTCACTACCAAACCCAGATTTGGCTATCAGACTGCCAGGCTATGAACGTGGCTCAATACTTGCTAGAGCTCTCCAGAGTCCAGTGACTGTGTGCTTTACATCACTCCATCTTGCATCACACATGGTGATCTTTGACTTCTGTCCCGTGTGGCAGCCACTTCTGGGATCACGTGCGTCACAATGCAAATCGAAGTCAAACAAATTGACTTCGGTACGAATTTCAGGAAAAATTAGATTTGCCGCAAAGCCCAATTTGCTTGGGCTTCATGGTAACGAATCAATTTTCCCTGGAAAAAATAAACCATACCTCATCCATATGTGTGCAAAGCGGCTGTTGCGGCCTTCTTAATTGAAGATACCACGCAAAATCTTGTGCGGGGTGACACATGATGTCACCGCGCCTGGCCAGCCTGATGATGTGTGGTGTCTTCAATCAAGGTGGATGTTACAACCTCTAGGCAAACAAATGGATAAGGTGAGGTTTCTTTTTTTTTTTTTTTTACACCCTGATTTTAACCCTTGAAAGGCCTAAATAGTAGCCTCAGATGCTGCGATCAGCGATTAACACGTAACCTAAGGGGTTCAACAACGGGGGTGGTTCCGGCATTGCACCCACTGCATACAAATAAAAGCTTTGTGACAAAGTAATTTGTCACAAATCTAATTTCTTTGGGAAATTCGGCGAAGCAGCCGAATCAGATTTTTCATAACTTAGCTTATCTCTAGTCGTAACCATGGAAACACAGTGTATAATGTGATGGAATAATGTACAATCTCAATACATTAGTAAGTGGCTTGTATTAACTTTCTCTACATAATAAATGCCACTTGCTGAAGTGAGACAGCCCCTTTAAGGTATAGTAAAATGCTGTAGAATCCTTACAGAAATGTATCTGAATAATGTTATTTTGGTCACTAGCACATGGATTTCTTTTTTTTCTAGCATGAAAACAAAAACTAGCCATGAGTTTAACCTCTGACTCCTCTTCTGACCTCTTTCTGCAAAGTGAAGGGTAGAGACATTATAGCCTGACATCAAAGAGGTCTTTTCTATACTAGCCAGTACTTTAACTCCTTAACCCCTTCACGTCTGCAATCTGTATATATACGTGATAGCTGCACATACCCCGTGCAGCTACCACGTATATAAACGTTCTGGCAGCTCTTTAATCCAAGCGCTGCAAAGTGCTTGGATTAAAGCTTCTGCCCCTGCCCTGTATGCTGTCACGGACAGCATACAGTGCAGTAATGCCGGCAAGGGACCAATCAGAGTGGCCCCTTGCCGGCAATCGATCCGATTGGTTAGTCTGTGCAGACTAACCAATCGGATCGCGGCAGTGTTAAATGCCGGTTTCAGGCTCTGATCTGCGCTCTGCAGATCAGAGTCTGAAAGCAGATAGTGTACCTCATGCCCCCCGATTTGTGCCCCTCCAAGCACTTAGTGCAGATCTGTGCCCCCTCATCTGTGCCCCGCTGATCTGTGCCCATGCACTTATGCGGTCCGCCGCCTCCCCGCCCCCTGCATTAATTTTCAAGCCGCCCCTCCTGCCCGCCTCCCTCGATATTATGGGCAGCCTCCCGGAACCCCCCTCTTTCCTGCGCTGCCCCCCCCCCCGATCCCCCTGCTGTGTGCGATGGCGGCGGCTCAATTACTGAGCCGCCGCCATCAGCAGAGAGTGTCAGCTCTATGCTGACACTCTCCTGTAACCCCTATAGATGCCGCGGTTGCGGCATCCATGGGGTTAACAGAGGGAGGGAGCTCCCTCTCTCCACCATCGGGGCTGCAGCGCTGTGATTGCAGCACCCGATGGTTGCCATGGCAACCGGACGCTTTGCAAAAGCGTCTGGTTGCCATGGCAAAGGCGTCCAGTGCTGCCACCTACAGGCAATCTGGAAGTACTATACTTTGCAATGCAAGAGCATTGCAAAGTATAGTACAACTATCAGCCCCACTGGATCTTCAAGATCCAAGAGGGAACTGATAAAAAAAAAAGTGAAAATAATAAAAGTAAAAATAAATAAATAAATAAAAATGTAAATTAGAAAAAAGAAATTGCCTTTTCCTATAAAAAAATGAAAAAATAAAATACACATATTAGGTGTCGCCGCGTCCGTAACGACCATCTCTATAAATATATCACATGATAGACCCCGTCCGATAAACACCATAAAATTAAAATTCAAAAAACTGTGCCAAAAAAGCTATATTTGTCACCTTACATCACAAAAAGTGCAACAGCAAGCGATCAAAAAGGCATTTGACCCCCAAAATAGTACCAATCAAACCGTCACCTCGTCCAGCAAAAAATGATACCCTATTTAAGACAATCGCCCAAAAAATAAAAAAGCTATGGCTCTCGGACTATAGAGACACTAAAACATCATTTTTTGGGTTTCAAAAATGCTATTATCGTGTAAAACTTAAATAAATAAGAAAAAGTATACATATTAGGTATTGCCACGTCCGTAACGATCTTCTCTATAAAACTATCACATGACCTAACTCCTCAGATGAACGCTGTAAAAATAAATAAATGAAAACTGTTCCAAAACTGCCAATTTTTGGGTCACCTTGCCACATAAAGTGTAATAATGAATGATCAAAAAATCCTATGTACCCAAAAATGGTACCAATAAAAACCTCAACACTTTCTGCAAAAAACGAGCCCCTGCACAAGACGATCGGCACAAAAATAAAAAACATATGGCGTTCAGAAAACCAATCCAGCACAATTTACCTTCCAAAAACCATATGGCATTCCTTTCCTTCTGCGCCTGCCGTGTGCCCGTACAGCAGTTTACGACCACATGTGGGGTGTTTATGTAAACCGCGGAATCAGGGTAATAAATTATGAGTTTTGTTTGGCTGTTAACTCTCAATGTGTTAAAGAAAAAAAATATATAAAATGGAAAATCTGCCAAAAATTTGAAATTTTGAAATTTCATCTCCATTTTCCTTTAATTCTTGTGGAACGCCTAAAGGGTTAACAAAGTTTTTAAAATCAGTTTTGAGTAACTTTAGGGGTGTAGTTTCTACAATGGGGTCATTTATGGGGGTTTCCACTATGTAAGTCCCACAAAGTGACTTCAGACCTGAACTGGTCCTTTAAAAACTGGTCCTTTAAATTGCTTCTAAACTTCTAAGCCTTCTAACGTCCTAAAAAAATAAAATGACATTTCCAAAATGATGCCAACATAAAATAGACATATGGGGAATGTTAAGTAATAAATATTTTATTAGGTATCACTTTCTGTTTTAGAAGCAGAGAAATTGAAATTTGGAAAATTGTGAATTTTTCCACATTTTTGGTAAATTTGGGATTTTTTCCTAAATAAAGGTGAAATTTATTGACTCAAATATATGACTATCATGAAGTACAATGTGTCACGAGAAAACAATCTCAGAATGGCGTGGATAAGTAAAAGTGTTCCAAAGCTATTACCACATAAAGTGACGCATGTCAGATTTGAAAATTTTGACCTGGACATTGGGGCATCAATGACCCTTGGTCATGAAAGGGTTAAGGACACAGACATAAGGACCAGGCAATTTTTTGCAAATCTGACCAGTGTCACTTTAAGTGGTGATAACTTTAAAACGCTTTGACTTATCCAGGCCATTCTGAGATTTTTTTTATTTATTTTTTTCGTCACATGTCACATATTGTACTTCAGGACACTGGTAAAATGAAGTTTAAAAAAAATTCATTTTTATTTCTAAAAAAAAACAACCAAATTTAGGAAACATTTGCACATTTACAAGTTTCAATTTCTCTACTTCTATAATACAAAGTAATACCTCCAAAAATAGTTATTACTACAATTACTGTCTACTTCCTGTTTAGATCATTTTGGAAATGACATTTTCGTTTTTGAGGACGTTTAAAGGCTTAGAAGTTTAGAAGCAAATCTTGAAATTTTTCTGAAATTTTCAAAAACCCAATTTATAGGGACCAGTTCAGGTCTGAAGTCACTTTGTGAGGCTTACATTTACATAATAGAAACCATCCAAAAATGACCCCATTCTGGAAACTACACCCCTCAAGGTATTCAAAACTGATCTTACAAACGTCGTTAACCCTTTAGGTGTTCCACAAGAGTTAATGGCAAATGGAGATAAAACATTTTTTGCAAATTTTCCATTTTAATCCATTTTTTCCAGTAACAAAGCAAGGATTAACAGCCAAACAAAATGCTATATTTATTGTCCCAATTCTGTATTTTGCAGAAACACCCCATATGTTGCCGTAAACTACCGTACGGGCACACAGTAGGGCGTAGAGGGAAAGGTGCGCCATATGGTTTTTGGAAGGCACATTTTGCTGGACTGGTTTATTTACACCATGTCCCATTTAAAGCCCCTCTGATGCACCCCTAGAGTAGAAACTATTTTGGAAACTATGGGATAAGGTGGCAGTTTTGTAGATGGGGTCGCTTTTATGCATCAGGGGGGCTTCAAATGGGACATGGTGCCAAAGAAACCGTACGGCGTTCCTTTCCTTCTGCGCCCTGCCGTTTGGTCAGCAGTTTACGACCACTTATGTGGTCTCAATGTTTTGGATATGTAGTAGATCCAATGCCCATCTCTTATACCTAATAGCTATTACCAGCTATGGCACATAGCTAATGGCTCTTTCCAGCCATCCATTGTAATTTCCACTGGCAGCGTGCTGTTGTATTTTTTATTTTTAAACAAACCCTATCCATGATCCAAGTAACATGCATATTTGTATCCTTTTTTCCACTGACATTCACATGAAGATTTACGTGAAGGCCTAAAAAAAAAATATAAATTTAGTACTCCATGGAAGTGTGGTATTACCTGAAGCAACCAATAATTCAGAGGCCCGGATGATCGGGGCATGTGTCACACTGAGTGGTGGTGTCCTTCCGTATTCCCTTCCTGTGACACACGCTGCACCTTTTTTGTGTCCGTCCCTTCTTTCCAGTATGGGGGACCACACCTGGAAAGTGTTGGCCAGGGACGATCCTGGCGCCTCTAGTTCTCCGGCCTGCTCTTTCCCGGTCAGAAAAGATCAGGTCCTTGAGGACTGCTTAATAGAACTGAATGAATGTCCCTCTGTTGCCAGCACTCTGGGACAGCACAAAAGAGTTGTACAAGGCAACCTGCACCAAGTAGACTGCAACTTTTTGTACCATGCCCGAGTTTTGCGCATGGCATTATATGGCTTCAGGACTTGATCAGAGAGATCAACTCCTCCCATATACTGATTGTAGTCAACGATACAATAGGGCTTGAGGAACGTTGCCGCGGTACTTCGCACAGGGAGAGGGGTGATGCAGTTACAGTGAATTGTGGACAGTACAAGGACATCCCTCTTGTCCTTATATCTGACCAGCAACAGGTTTCCACTGGTATGGGCACGGGTCTCACCCCTGGGGATAGGTACCTGGAGGGGGTGGGAAGGGAGGCAGCGTTTATTTTTCCGCACAGTCCCACAAGCGGACGTGGATCTGGCAGCGAGGGACTGGAACAAAGGGATACTAGTGTAAATGTTATCCACATACAGGTGGTAAACCTTATCTAGCAGTAGGTGCATAAGGTCCCACACAAGTTTCCCGCTAACACCCAGAGTGGGGGGACATTCTGGGGGTTGAATACGGGAATCTCGCCTCTTGTACATACAAAACTTTTAAGTGTACCCTGAGGTACTCTCACAAAGTTTGTACAGCTTCACGCCATACCTCGCCAGCTTAGAGGGAACATACTGGCGGAAAATGAGTCTCCCCTTGAAAGTAATGAGAGACTGATCAACTGCGACCTCCCTTCCAGGTACATAGGCCTGCACAAATTTGGCCCCAAAGTGATCGATGACCGATTTGTACAGGCGGTCATAGGCAGGATCACCTTGGGGGGGACATGCTGCATAATGCATGCATTTCCGGATGGCCTCAAACCGGGAGCGTGTCATGGCCGTACTTTAAAGTGGGGTCTGTTAGAGGACGTCCCCACTCCAGTAATGCCTGACACTAGGTTTCTTGACTAGGCCCATGTGCAGCACGAGGCCCCAAAACGTCCTCATCTCGGCTGCACTGACCGGAGCCCAGCCACCGGCCTTAGCAAAAAAGAACCACAGGACCCCCCCTGGGCATTGACCCAAGGTGCCTGCTCAATGATTTGAGTAGGCACCCAGTTCTGATTACCGGGCGGCGGTGATCGGAACTATACATGACGTACGTCATGTGTCCGGAACCGGTTAAAGAAGTTGTCTCCCTTCAGCAATACAAGCCACTTACTAATGTATTGTGGTCTGATTCTGCAGTCATGATTCCATCTGTCCATTACTTCTTCTTAACAAGCTTCGAAAAGATTCATGTACAGAGCCTCTAGGTGTAACAGCAACTCCCGTGTTGCTCCTAGAGGCTCATTTGCATATATTAAAGTATTTTTCTTAGAAATGCGGGGACATATAAATATGGGGCCAACACAGCTGCCAAAGCGCCCATGCAACAGGTCAGACAGTTTTATAGGTTCAATTCTGCTGATAGATGCCCTATAACTGGGTACCCTTAAATAAGTGGAGAGGCAGGTTGACCCATGTCTATGGCAGTTACAGAAATAGTGGAAGTAGTACTTGGTTGTCTCTGGAACTAACATAGAGATGAATGGAGCAGCAGTTCACATGCCCGACTTCAGGCACCTAGAAGGGTATGATATAAAAATCTGAGACTAAAATTGGTCTACATGAGTTAATAAATGCAAATCCCCCCCCCCCCCCCCCCCCCCAAAAAAAAATATTATTTTTTGTTGCAAGGATTGTGTATAATTCCAAAAAATATACCTCTGTTGAGATGAGAAGCCTATACATGTACAGTATGGGTGCCATATTACCAATTTGCACACACAATCATATTACAAATCTAATTCACATCTTAACCCATGTCTCCTATATACAGTTCCACCTTGTTTGGAAGATGTTTTAGAGCTGATTCACATGACCGCGCTCAGTCCAGAAAACACGATCTGTGTGTTGTCTGCAGCTCCCCTGAACTGACTGCATCATAATGATTTATGATAGTCCGTTCCTATCTGACCAGGGCTCTATTGTACTGCGCTCACATCCTCCATGGTAAAGGTTTGTTGAAGAAAATTAACGTACATGTTTAAGGGTACTTTCACACTAGCGGTTTTCTTTTCCAGCATAGAGTTCCGTCCTTGGGGCTGTATACCGGTAAAGAACTGATCAGTTTTATCCCCATGCATTCTGAATGGAGAGTAATCCATTCAGGAGGCATCAGGATGTCTTCAGTTCAGTCGTTTTGACTGATCAGGACAGAGATAATACCGCAACATGCTACGGTTTTCTCTCCGGCCCAAAAAACTGAAGACTTGCCTGAATGCCGGATCCTGCATTTTTTCCATAGGAATGTATTAGTGCCGGATCTGGCATTCAAAATACCGGAATGTCTTATCCGTCTGCGCAGACTGAAAAAATAAATAAATGCCGGTTCCGCTTTTCCTAATGACACCGGAAAGACGGATCTGGCATTTCAGTGCATTTGTAAGACTGATCAGAATCCTGATCAGTCTTACAAATGCCATCAGTCAGCGACGGAACTGCTTGCCGGATGACTGCCTCAAGTGTGAAAGTACCCTAAATCGTAACACCAACAAGGAAAATTCATAGAATTTAAGGAATTCACAAAAATAATAGACATGTAAATGAGAAAAAATGGAAACAAAATATTCAAAACATCTTGATTTATTTAGTATCGAGTAGAAGCGCCAAGTGTACGCAGTACAATAGAGCCGCAATTAGATCGAAACTGACTGTATCACAAATTTCACAGCCATTTATTTCACTCCCTAAAGATCTGCTGACTTCATTAGTGATGCCCACTAACTTTGGGACCTGTACTGACTTTCCATCTAAGAACTGCCAATGTGTACCATGAGCACTTGCTCATCCCCAGCTCCCTGGATCGGTTAAGTTGTCACTTTATTTTTTTCTCATATAGGTAGACACAGAAAATGATCATCATGATCGGCTGCTGGCAGCTCTCTTTGCAATTGCCGACCATTGATGACCCATTGATGCAGGCCATGGTAGCCCGTTTAGGCCACACAGGCTGCTCACAGTAGCATGAGCAACATGTGGCCTGGCATTTTCATGTTGGAAAACGGCTCCTGGGAGAAATGGGCATACCACTGGTTCCAGGCCCAAATCAATGTAACGCCGAGCTATTAGTGTACCTGCAATGAAGATTAGAGGTGCCTGGGCAACTGTACATTTGGGAAAAAAAAACAGCAACAACAAATGTATGCAGTTTTTGCAAAAATATACTTGCATTTATAGGGTGTTTTCTTCCTGCAAAGGGAAAACACAGCAGAACTGAATTACATTAATGTACCGGTAACTCTATTTTGTAATTCACGTAATTCAGTTTTGCTGGAAAAAAAAATGCACCACTTGTTTTTTTGTGTGTTTTTTTTTTGCCACACCAAAAACAGCACAGCCGCGACGTGTTGTAGCACCCTAAGGCCCCTTTCACACGGGCGTGAGGTGAACGCATTGCACCCACACTGAATCTGGACCCATTCATTTCTATGAGCCTGTGCACATGAGCGTTGGTTTTCACGCATCACACGCATGAAAATCGCAGTATGTTCTATATTCTGTGTTTTTCACGCAACGCAGGCCCCATAGAAGTGAATGGGGCTGCGTGAAAAAGCAAGCATCCGCAAGCAAGTGCGGAAGTGGTGCGATTTTTACGCACGGTTGCTAGGAGACTATCGGGATGGAGACCCGATCATTATTATTTTCCCTTATAACATGGTTTTAAGGGAAAATAATAGCATTCTTAATACAGAATGCAAAGTACAATAGCGCTGGAGGGGATAAAAAAAAAAATGTTAAAAATTTAACTCGCCTTAATCCACCTAATCGCGCAGCCCGGCTTCTCTTCTGTCTTCTTCTTTGCTGTGCACAGGAAAAGGACCTTTGATGATGTCACTGCGCTCATCACATGGTCCATCACATGATCCATCACATGAAATCAGCCTAAGGATGCTGTCATAGCAGGGCACTCAGATTAATAATGAACCAAGCGCTAACTCCTTGCTGTATGTTAATGGCCGTGTTGTGGTTTGCTGAAAAACTGTGTGGCCATTAGCAAACAGCTATGAGTTACCACTTCTTTCATTAGCAGTCGGCAGGGAACTGTAGCTCCTGGCTGCACTGCTGTCCCATCTTGGCCGTGTTGCGGCTGCTACGTGTGACAGCACCAATACTGGTAAGGCTCAGTTCACATCAGCGTTCAGCCTTTCTGTTCACCTGCTCTCTTATAGGAGCAGGAGAACGGAAAGGACGGATTCGGCACATAACGAAGCCTACGGACCCCATATAGACTATAATGGGGTCCGTTAGGTTTCCGTTCAGAGGAAGATTTTTGAAGCGGAGATAAAAGTCCTGCATGCACAACTTTTGTCTCTGCTCTAAAATCTTTCTCTGAGCGGAAACCTAACGGACCCCATTATAGTCTATGGGGTCCGTAGACTCCGTTTGGCTCAGTTATGTACCGCATCCGTCCTTTGCGTTCTAGGAGCAGGAGAATGGAAAGGCTGAACACTGATGTGAACTCAGCCTTAGGTTTCGTTTCCAGGTTGCATGCTGTTCTGGCACAGAGCATAAATACTGGGTTTCGGGCGGAAAAAATAGCTGCATGCAATGGTTTTTGTCCAGCCGGCGTTTGCGCTGGATCTTCAAAACCAAGATGTGAACGTGGCCTAACATGTATCTAAATAACAACATGCTACATCTAAGAAAAATGTAACAGAAGTCTATCTACAGTGAAAAAGATAGAAAAATCATTTGATTGCAAAAGAAAACAAACTTGCAGGTATAAAATCTTACTCAATGGACTCTGATTAAAGAGTAATAAGATTTGGTTTAAATCCAATGAGAAAGAAGCAGAGTCTCACATATGGTTGAAGTGCTTATCTGCTTATTCTGTTTCACTGGTTCCGTTATTTTAAGGTTTACCAACAGAGGGCATCGTCCTACAACATAAATATATTTCAGCGTGTTCCTTTTTGGGGGAAATTATATTGTAGTTCAGTATTAGAAACAAGTGATTTGGGCACTATACATTGCAGGCAGCAGGTGAGGTATCTGAGAATGTCTGTGAATTCCTATGCCACATTTTACTTAGGGCTCATGCACACAACCTTATGTATTTTGCGGTCTGCAAAACACGGATCTGGGGAAAAAAAAGGATGACACCCATGTTGCATCCGTTTTTTTGCAGATCCATTGTAACAATGCCTGTCCTTGTCCACAAAACGGACAAGAATAAGATATGTTCTATTTTTTTGCGGGACGGACTTGCGGACATATGGATACGGAATGCACACAGAGTCATTTCAGTTTTTTTAAGGCCCCATTGAAATGAATAGTTTTGCATACTTGCAAAAAAATCAGTTTGTGTGCATGAGCTCTTATTGTTCATCTAGTTTACCGCTGAAATCGTAATGTCTTTTGATGCATACTATTAAAGAGGACCTTTCACTTGTATAAACTATGTGAACCGAGTATGCTGCCGTATAGAGCGGCGCCCGGGGATCTCACTGCACTTACTATTATCCCCGGGCGCCGCTCCGTTCTCCCGTTATAGGCTCCGGTACCTTTGCTTCTTAAGTTATAGTAGGCGGGTCTTGCCTTGTCCTGTGGGCGTCTCCTTCTCCTAGGCTGCAGCGCTGGCCAATCGCAGCGCACAGCTCACAGCCTGGGAGGTTTTTTTCTCCCAGGCTGTGAGCTGTGCGCTGCCGGAGCCTATAACGGGAGAACGGAGCGGCGCCCGGGGATAATAGTAAGTGCAGTGAGATCCCCGGGCGCCGCTCTATATGGCAGCATTGTCAGTTCACATAGCTTATACAAGTGAAAGGTCCTCTTTAAGATTGACACACAACGTTGGTATTGACACTGAGCTTGGAAAAAACTGAAAAGCGCATGGCGTTTCTTACACCAGTGTCAATCACAAACCTCACTGGCATACGATGAACCAGACTTTTTTAAGGGGTACACCTCTTTGGAAGCTCCATGCATTAGAAAATGAAATCTACGCCAACAAGAGAACAGGCCTAGTTTTCAGATGTAATGTAGAAATGCCTGGCCCGCCTATGCTTCGCTCACGTTTTGTAAAAGTGGCAGAAAAGTGCTTCGAGTTGCAAAATTAGCGATTTCCGAACTCTGTCGTGCGAGAATGATACATTCGCCCCTATGTGTGGAGGATGCAGAAACAGGATATCTGGAATTAGAAGTGTCTGCATTTTTTCTGTCAAACCCCTTTCCACATGGACAAAAGTGGTGCTTTTTCTGGGGAAAAAAAAAGGAGACCTTTGTTTCTAATCCAGACTCCTTTAACTGTGCCTTCCATCTTATTTAAGCTAACGTTCCTTCTCTGCCTCCCTATTTACCAGTGTTGCGATGCCCTCTACGTCCACTACAAGGCTGTAGAAAATAGTCATCCTATTAATGCATTTTGCAGAAACAAATTCATAGCTCTTTTTTTTTTTTTTTTTTTTTTTTTTTTTTGTAGTTTTGAAAATACTTTATTCTGAATCTTAAGCAGAAAATACAAAAGATACATCAACCCCACAACAGGGTACTTATTTCCATATCATTCAGTGTGGGATACAAACATTTTCAAGTACCAGCAATAATGAGGAAGAGGGGGGGGGGGGGGAATTATAAGAAAAGAAGAGAAGGAGGTGGGGAGGGGAGGGGAGGGGGGCATCCTACTTTCCCTATATCGCTAACTACTAAGACTTATCCACCTTATGAGGAGAAACCTCTATATTTTTTTTCCACGAGGACCACGTGGCTTCAAACACCTGAGTTCTTTTGGATTCCCACCCTGCAATCTGTTCCAATCTATAAAGTGCATCACACTTTGCAATCCACTGGGAGATGGACGGGGCCTTACGACTTTTCCACATGAATGCTATCAGAACTCTCGCAGCCGCGAGTAGTTCGCTTAGTAAGGAGATAGTGTATCTGTTTCCTTCGACTTTTCCTATTAATCCTAATAAACATCTTTCAGCTGAGGGCGTAAACTGTACACTACTGACCTGTGAACAGATTGAACAGACCTGTTTCCAATACTCAGATATAATAGAGCATGTCCACCATATATGTAGCATGGAGCCTTCTGCCTTGAGACACCTCCAGCACTTAGAATCACAATTCGGATAAATAAGATGCAATTTCTGGGGCGTGTAATACCACCTAGTGATAACCTTGTAAAGGTTTTCTTGCAACTTCACACATCTGGATACCCTGGGAGTGTTAGAGCATATTTGCGCCACCTCCCTATCTGAGAATTGAACTCCCAGTTCCTTTTCCCACTTACGGACGAAGCTGTATGAGTCAGGTCTGGTCTGGGAAACAAGCACAGAATATAGCTGTGCCACTTTTTTCCTAGGGGGCACCTTGGAAAGTGTCATCTTTTCAAACTGTGTCATGGAAGCTGTTGGAGAGATTTTCTTTTCCCCCAAATATTGCTTAATGTATAGTTTATGAATAAAGGACAATGTTTGCAATTTAGGGTGATTGTCCCATCCGTCTTTTAGAAGTCCCGAAGGGTCCAATAAATCTACTAACTGAATGGACATATCTCTAGTTCCCACTGGTAAGGTAGAACCATAGCTCTATTTTAGAAGGTCAACAGGTGTCTTGGTGAATTAAGGATTAACCCCTTTATGACTACAGGGGTTTTAGTTGTATTTTGACCAGAGAAAATGTGAAAGCTGTGCCTCTTTTCAGACCGCACGCTGTGTACTGTGCAGATTCGGTATGCAGGGCAGTAGCACACGCATGAGGGCTCCATTACACTATACACATTTTTTATATTGTATATAAATTATTTTCACTACAGTTTGGAAATAATATCACATTACAGTTTAGCAGCTTAATGTAATAAAACATGCATGTGCCCTGAAAAACCCTCCAGGCCATGTTCATACATGTGGTTTTACCCCCATCCCGATTATGCCTAGTCTATCGGGCTTGACTCCTAGAAAGGCTTCTGAGGAAGAAAGGTTTTTAAATTTGTTTTATTTAATTATAGTAAAGGAGGCAAAGCGGCAAAAGTTGTCTTTTTATTCTATGTACAAAATGTTTACGAATGAAATTTGAAAAACTCAAGGTTCCAAAAGTATCTAGCACGTAAATGGTTAAAACCTAGACATTAGCAGGTATGCTTTTATACCACCCGAGTCACCCCACACACACCACCCATCTACAAAGTGTTCAACCTTTGTGTAATGAAATGTGTTATTGGCTGATGCTTCAGGCTACTTAAAAGGGCCGAGACTAGGGGAATGTGTTTGGAAAAGTTGTTAGCAATGAAACGGGTCATTAACCCACTCGCCTTGTTAACAAGAGCAGTGACTGCTTATTGCCCTAGTTTGTAATAGACCTGAAATTACTTTCATGTAAACAAGTGTGCTCCTTCAACCCTCAGGCGAATGGGTGGTAATAGAAGGGGCAGCGGGCACCATTAACTCTTACTGCCAATATCGTCTACTCTGTAACTCAACGTGGTCAAATACTTTTCAGCTCACTAGTCTGATTTTCAAATCTGGTTTTATAATTAAACATCCTTCCAGCTAACAAGAGCGATTGTGAAACTCATGAGTGCACAGGACACGGAGATTCTTAACCCCCTATACATAGCGGAAATATATCCGGGCCTATGAGATCCATCCGAAATCTGCTAAAAGCTATTCTGTGATGCTCTGACCAGATTTGATATTGTAGCATGGCTCCATTCTTCTTACGCACCAAATTATGCAAATATACTGTCGCTCTCCAGGATATAACACTTGTATTTGCATTGTAGAAGCAGATCAAATGGGGCAAGCAAATGAGTTTAGACTATGTGCCATGAATTGTGCATACATGGCATCGCTTATTCTGTCATGTGAAACATGAAGCCGTGTCGCTCCTGACGTATTCAGATCTGGATGGAATAGGCGTTTCACAGTGGGCTACCGTGATGTGTCAACTTAACCCTAAATTGCTCCAACATTGTTCAGAGTTTTGGTTAGACTGTAGTAATGGCTTTTATGCTTTCTCTTACAGCTTCATAATGCGATGTCCTTGTAACCAAGCTAAATGTGCCCTAAGTGCCCCACACGCACCATCTGTGCAGCAAGGTCTTCGGCTTTTAAGACACAAAGTCTAGTATGACTCAGGTGGCTAAAGGCAAAAATGCAATCTCTAAACGTCCATATAATTTTTTCAATAAAGCAATGCTGCTTCAATATCCTAGTGCCCAACTAATTGCAAATACATAGTCAGAACATGATTTATTGCAGCACGAAGATCAGACATGAACTTGCACACATATACCTGGATAGAGGCTCCTATATGCAATGCTCTTATGGCCACAATAGCAGAGAAACACAGGCTAAGTTCTGTTGAAGTAAATATAATGGGTTGCAGTAGCATTAGATGTATGGGAATCATAGAGATGTGATACAGTTGCATGATGGAGAACCGCACACCTAGGAACTCAATGAAAGCTGCTTTTTATTTTATTTAGAAGCAATGCGACCTTTTTAAGGAAAAATTGAACCATTTCTCAGCTGTAATACTTTCTGAAAAGAAGGCAGGTTGGCCCAAAATGCACTGCAAAAAGATTTAAAGAAAATCTTGACTCACAGGTGTGTAACGTAAAACTTGAATCTGTGCCATGTGCCATTAACCCTCCTCAACATTGAAATTGCAACATCAAGAATGACAAGTCGTAAGGTAGTAGCAAAGTAGCAGATGTCGCTAAGGCCAGATTCACATCACTATTTCATTTTCCGTTCTGCTGATCATTCAGAACAGAAAAAAAAGGATCCTTTTTTTTTTTGAATCTGTTATGCTTAGTTATGCCCATTTTGCATCTGTTTTATCCATTTCTGTCTGACACCTGTTATTTTAGTCAGAAGTCCTCCCATCTAAAACAACGCATCTCAGATGGAAATGGCTAAAATAAATGCAAAATGACCGTAAGTGAGCCTAACGGATGCTCAAAATAAAGGATATGGTTTTTTTTGTTCTTCTGACTGATTAGAACTGAAAACAAAATGGTGATGTGAACCTAGCCTAAGATCTACAGGTGGTGAAATGTTCAAGCACCTAGCTCCAATCTGTGACACGTGGGAGGGGCATAAAAGCCATATTGAAAGCAAACATTTTTAACCACATGGAACCTCAAAAATTTGATCCAGTCATATGGGATGATTGTTTGATGCCTCCTATCCATCGACATGCCAGTTATGACCAGTTGTTTCTAACTGAGGGACAGAATCTTTGAATTGAGAGACCTTGGCAGATAACTACATACCTAGGTTGAGATGTCAGCACTGTTCAATGTTTTGTGTCCCAGTGGTTGGGAGAACAATGATGAACCAGAATGACAGCAGGAGGTGCAGAGGGGCAAACCTCTGAACGGACTAATTGGCTGATTACAAGAATGGCGCATACTGATTAATTCTGTACTATCAAGTAAAATGGGACATCACATGTGTTTGTACTACATTTGGCTACAAGCCAGATGTCCAGCTACAGGTGTTCCATTGACCTCATGCCACCACTCTCAGAGGCTATCATGGTGCACAGCAAGATGGCAATGGAGGATGGAATGGAGGTCTATCCTCTTCAGAAATGTGTCCAGCTTTTGTCTCTGATGCAATGATAGCTGGAGATTGGCCTGGAGACCACATGGGCAACACCATGAAGGGACATTCACAAGGTAATGTCACATCGATCTTACTCCAGGAATTATCGTGTGAGGTGTCATAATGTGTAGTATCTAGACCCCTCTAGTCTTCATTTCAGGTACATTAACAGCTCTGTGTTACATTGATTTGGTCATGGAACCAGTGGTATGGCCATTTCTCCAAAGTACCCCAAGAGACAGTTTTCAAAATGACAATGGAAGACCACATGTTGCTTGTGCTAGTGTGAGCAGTCTGCATGGCCTAAGAGTGCTTCCCTCGGCCTTCAGTGTCTCTAGACTTGTCTTCCATCAAGCACATCTGGGATGTCATTGGTCAGCTATTAAAAAGAGAGCTGCCAGCAGCGTATCTTGATGATTTGCATGCCCAAGTGCATTCAGCGTGGCAGAAAGTTCCTTAGGTAACTATTAATAACCTCATTGATAGCATGCCAAGGCATGTACGTGTGTGTGTTTCTGAGCGTGGTGTGAATAATCAAGATGTTTTGAATATTTTGTTTCCATTTTTTTTATTTGCATATCATTAACATGTCTGCTATCACTTTTCCTTTTTGGTGTTTCAATTTCAATGTTTATAGATAAAAAATTGAGGTCTGCACTCTTGTATGTTGATTGGTGCCCACGAAGGACTCATCAGTCTATTAATATAAACCCAAAAAATTTGCCGCACTCAAATTAATATCGGTCATATAGATCTTGTTTGTTTGTGAAAAAACAAAATATCCAGAAAACGATCACTTAGGTTTAACAAGTAAAAAAATAAACGGATGTTTTGGTCCAACATGGATCTTCTTCTGCGGTAATATAGGTGGTGTGAGCCTGTACGGGAGTTTAGTGTATTTGAAAGGATTCTATGCCGGGAAAGCCCAGCGTCTAGGAGCTTATGATGAGCCTGCATGCGGCTATGGTGACGACGTCCATAAAATCATGCATGAGTTAATAAAGTAGAAACTAAAATGTTGTGTGCAGCATGCAGTAGAATATCAGATGGAGGGATGAAGCTCAAACACTGGGGATTCCCAGCTCATAAAACAAGATGAATGTCAGCCCAAAAGCAAACAGCCAGAAGCACAAGAACGCGCCTAATGTCACAGAAGGAATGCCCTCTCCTATCACATTCCTCTCTGAACCTCCTGGTGCACGAATTGACATGTCCCCATATCCTACCTCAATGTTCTCCCATTGGAAAAAAGTGTCTTAACCCATTCATTATCCGAAAGAAGGGCACATTTGTATAGTCTTAAGAAATTCTGTTATGAGGACACACTCTGGCGTGTCAGAATTTAGTGGCTTAGGGTCTAAAGCAGTGTCCTATATATCATTCTGAATGTACAAGAACTGTGTGTGGGACTCCCTTTCTTTCCTGAAACAAGTCATACACAAAACACACGAACACATCTCATAAAAGTGCAACGCACATTCTACACAGCCAACAAAATGCACACAGATCAGACACGTCATTCACACAGTTCATATATAGCTCACACACTGCACAAATACCACCACACTATAACCTTGTCACATGAACAAATCAATCCCTGTGCAATGTATGCTCAGTCACCACATCCCAGTGCTGCCATAACAAGGATGGATAAGGATCTGTTCACATCATGTCTAAGCCTTACGTCAGAAGTATATGTTGGGAGTCTCTCATGGAAGGCTCTGATGTCTGCCACTGCGTACAATGACAATTGTACAATTACAATTCACCGTCATCGTAAAAAAAAAAAAGCATGCTGCATGATATACCAACATATACCAGCTCGTGTGGTATCTGGAGCTCCATGGATACATTTGATGTATACGCAAGGAGCTATTTGGCATGTACATCACATGTAGGGTTCAAACCCAATGAACCATTGATTCTGCTATGCTACGACATCTCATATTTGATGAAACCATTAAATACTGAGAGAATCAGGGTTGGACTGGGGTTCCTAGGGTCGACCTGAGAAAATAATTCTTGGGGCCCAAGCCCCGATATCACCAATAAAGTCAAATAGGTTTTGATTCAAAGAAATAGACCCTAGTGACAATTTATTCTCTCCAAAGGTAGCTCCATTTTTTTTTCTTTGCACCTTTGGGGCCTACTATGGTATCTGTGCCTGGGCCCACCAGAGGATGCTCTGGTACTCTGGTGGGCCAGTCTGACATTGAGGAGAATGTTAATCAGTCCATGATCTGAGGCAGCGAGTCAATAGTCCAAAGCACAAGAGCAGTGGTGTACTGAGTGTGATTTGGCCCCAGGCATTAAAGGTCATGGACCCCTATATCCCTGTTAATAAAAGCATTTGAGATGTGCTTACCATTTGCATTTATCCTACATTTTTTGAAGTTTTCTCATTGAACAAGGGCCCTTTCTCAAACATCACTGCATGTCACCTGCAGCCAGAGGTATGGGGCAGTCTACTTGCATTATTCTGTCACACGGATGACACTTATAAGGGGAACACAGTCATATTGAACATCAAACCAAAAAGCAGAAAGGGCACATCCATAGAACGCACATCACAAAATCATTCTAAATTAGGACTGTTTAATATCTAAAAAGTAAAAAAAATCTTCATGCAAGCTAAGATACAATTTTCACGGCCACTGGGATAGAAAGCTAGGCATTTCAAGTGCCACAATTAGATGTCACTGCCTAAAAAAAAAACGCTAAAACAAAACAATAAATCTTTTTTAGGTATTGGTTTCAAATATTTCACTCAAAAGGGGTAAGGGAATTATCCCTCATACCAAACACATGAGGCAGAAAGTGGATAAGTATAAACCATTGTACAGTGTCCACACCCTTCGGTATGATTCCACATTATGGTGAACGAGGCAGACTGTTTATGTACACTGCTGTCTATACCACAAGTGCCTGATATGCAGTGTGACCGTGGATACGTATTGTACTAAGCTGGCCAGGAACTGTTGGCCAGGCCAACCCGTAACCCACCTAGTCACTCTACATGGTTGGAGTGATATTTGCCGCCTAGCCATGCAATAGTCTAGGATAGACCCACTGTGGGATATATGTCTGCTTATCGGAGACTCTACCCCACAATGTATGATGCTAGGAGGCCACGGTAGACCTTATAGACAGATAGCTGGATCAAGAGCCCACTAGGGAGGAGCTTTATATACTGGCACTAAGGGGGGAGCATTATATACTTGCACTACGGGGGGACATTGCATATAAAAAAAAAATATATATATATATATATATATATAAAAAAGGCTTGAAAATGGTCCCAGCAAGTGGACCGAAACGTTGCACGGGTGAATAAAGGATCCCACAATTTTCACCTACTGGAAGTGCTGCGGTGTGTTTCCTTTTCATTGATTGATCACTTTGGTCGAGTGAAGTACCGCTGGCACCCTTTTTACTTACATATTTGCTAGGTGTGCTGCCCTGAATTTTTGTATATTATACATATAAATATATATATATATATATATAAAAGAAGTTTCAGGCAGCACTCCTGTCGTTTTACTCAGCCGTAGCTGTGTGGTGCCGGCGGTGGTCCCTCGATTCGAGACGTAAAACAATGAAGAAAATCCGCAGCACTCCTTGAAGTGTAGAAAAAATGTGTAGTTTTATTCACACATGTCAAATAAGACAACGTTTCGGTTCTCTCACAGAACCTTTTTCAAGTCAAGTGACTTGAAAAAGGTTCTGTGAGAGAACCGAAACGTTGTCTTATTTGACATGTGTGAATAAAACTACACATTTTTTCTACACTTCAAGGAGTGCTGCGGATTTTCTTCATTATATATATATATACATATACATTGGCACTATGGGACATGCACAAAGGAGCATTATATACTGGCATTACAGGGGGTATTAAAACTACAAGGGGGCATTAGAGCTACAGGGGGCACTGCAGGAGGGGCATTATGGTTATATTAATACTTCTAGGGATACTGTAGGGGCATTATTATTGGGCATAATGTGCAGGGCATTGCTACTTATCGGGCACTCTTGGAAAGTATTAGGACAGTCTGGGAGCACTATTTCCATGGGGGGGGGGGGGGGGAGGGGTTATCTGTAAGTTTGAGAGCTGATTTGCAAAATCTGTAACAGTCCCCCATGTGCCATATAATAATAATGGTGTCTTCTTACTCTTATGTGGCAGAGGGGGCCACAGTTCCTGGCCAGCTTAGTACAATACCTGAAGTCACACTGCATATCAGGCAGTGTGCATAAACGGTCCGCCTCGTTCACTATAGTGTGGAATCATACCAAATGGTGTGGACACTGGTTTAGGGTGCATTCACACGACCGTATTTTTGGCTCCGCATACGTTCCGCAATTTTGCGGAACTGGTGAGGACCTATTCATTTCAATGGGGCTGCAAAAGATGCGGACAGCACACAATGTGCTGTCCGCATCCGTACATCCGTTCCGCGGCCCCGCAAAAAAGATAGAGCATGTCCTATTCTTGTCCGCAATCGCGGACAAGAATAGGCATTTCTATCATAGGGCCGGCTACATTCACACGGCCGGTGTCCGTATTTTGCGGATCCGCAATTTGCGGACCGCAAAACACATACGGTCGTGTGAATGTAGCCTTATACTTATCCACTTACTGCCCCATGTCTCTGATATAGGGGATAATTCCCCTACCTCTTTTGTGTGAAATATTTGAAATTAATACCTAATAAAGATTTTTTTGTTTTGTTTTAGCGTTTCTTTAGGCAGTGACATCAAGTTAATATACCGGCTTAGCAAATGCAGCCATCAAAGAGTAAGTGTGATACCAGTACATCAGTACTTCATGTTGATTCTATTTGTAGAAAGTACAGAAGGAAGACTGTCCCACTGCAACTAATTTCTAAGGGTAACTTACCACCTAGGCTCCACTCCTATCATAACATAGGAGATCATAGTTAGGGCTCATTCACACGACTGTATGCATGGGTCCACATCTGTTCCGCAATTTTGAGGACCCGTTCATTTCAAGGGGGCCACAAAAGATGCGGACAACACCCGGAGTTCCGTTCCGCGGCCCCGCAAAAAAGATAGAGCATGTCCTATTGTTGTCCACAATTACGGACAAGAATAGGCATTTTCTTTCATAGTGGCGGCCATGTGCAGAACGCACACGGCCCGATATCCATGTTTTGCAGATCATCAATTTGCGGACTGCAAAACACTACGGTTGAGTGAATGTAGCCTAATTGATAGATCTCAGGTATTAAACCTTTAGCGGAGGAACCCCTTTAACATAAATACTCAAAACATGCGGGATGAGGAGCAACACTGGAACTAAGGATGAGCGAATCAACTTCGGATGAAACATCCGAAGTCTATGCGCATAATACTTTGTTTGAATACTGTACGGAGCGAGCGCTCCTTACAGTATTAGAATGTATTGGCTCAGATGATCCGAAGTTATTACTTCGCGAAGTATCGCGAGACTTCGGGTAATAACTTCAAAAATTAATTTCTACTGTTAAAAACCTTTTCCCGAACTCGGGTTCGCTTCTTAAAGAAGTACAGAAGGGAAGTTGTAATCATAAAATGTAGAGTAGATCTTGATAAATTGAACCTTTAAAAGGATTATCTCATGAAAAATATGCTGCATTTTTTCAAATCAGCACCTTGAGCTGAATACTTTTGTAATTGCATGTAGTTAAAAATTGTGTATAGCCAGTGAGCTATTTAATAAAATGTATTTGTATAGCGCCACCTGCTGTTTTTCTTTTCCTTATTTTTTGTCCATCTAACTAAGGTGGTTGCACATGCTCAGTTTAAATCCTCAATTGTCACAAGCCTATTAAAGTTAGAGAGAAAGAGAGAGACAAGTGGATATAAGGAGTATGTTATCCACATATACAGCTGTTCTAAATGCTCTACCCCAGTCCCTCACGCCCAAAATGTCAGTGTGCTTTGCAGCTGTGAGCGGCTCAAAACAGAGGTCAAATAATGTGGCAAAAGGGTGTAAGTGACATGAACCATTATAAATAGGGAAAGGCAAAGTAGAGTCACTTGTGAGTCTACGTAGGTGCTTGAATACATTAAAGGCCAGCTGAGATTCTAGACAAATGCAGCTTCTTAAAGTCATGTTTGTTGGCTAATTAAGGATGAGCGATTCACATAAAACTTTGTTCCAATACTGTACGGAGCAGGAGCTCCGCACAGTTTTAGATTGTAGTGGCTCCGATGAGCCGAAGCTTATTGCTTCGCAAAGTCTCGCAAGACTTTGGGTAATAACTTCATAAATGAATTTCTACTGTAAAAAAACATTTCCCGAACTCGGTAGCATTTGCAAAATGTGAAACTCATCCAGAACATAGCTCCAGAACATTACTCTTTACATTTATTTACATATACATTTTATTAGTACCCTGTACTGTATCTTTTGGATATAGGAGAATACTTGCAGTTCATGCTAAGTATATATTTGTATAGTTATGGGCATGTTTTTATTTAGTTTTACAATGAAAACAAACTTTCATTAATATATGTATATGTGTACCATTGCTCAAAGAACACAAGCTAGTGGTGGAAGTGTTATGGTCTGGGAAATGTATTTGTGGCATTCTCTGCACTCACTCATCCATGTGGAAGGAACCGATCTGGGTATGAATTCATCCTTGCAGATCATGTACACCCATACATGCTGATTGTCTTCCAATGTACCATGCCACACACCTAGAAATTGGTTGGAAGAGCATGACCAAGACTTCCAATACCCATATTGTAGTTTCTGTCCACATCGGATCCGCATTTTTGGGAAGCGTTATGGTCTGGGAAATGTATTTGTGGCATTCTCTGCACTCACTCATCCATGTGGAAGGAACCGATCTGGGTATGAATTCATCCTTGCAGATCCATGTACACCCATACATGCTGATTGTCTTCCAATATGCCATGCCACACACCTAGAAATTGGTTGGAAGAGCATGACCAAGACTTCCAATACCCTTATTGTAGTTTCTGTCCACATCAGATCTGCATTTTTTGCGGATCCAATGCGAACCCATTCATTTCAATGGACTCGCAAAAGATGCGGACAGCACACCATGTGCTGTCCACTTGCACACGTCAATTCCTTGGTCCCGCAGACACACACACACACACACAAAAAAGAACATGCCCTATTTGTGTCCGTTTTGCAAGGATAGGACATTTCTACAGAAGTTAAAAAAATAAATGGTAGCACTGGGCTGGAATCTGTCTATTGCGGATCCGTGATTTGCAGACCGCAAAACATTGACTTCTGTGTGTATGGGCCCTTATACCGTGTCACTGTGGAGCACAAGCCTTACTAGGTGAAAACCTGGCAGAAGTGTCCAAGTAGCTCATGTTTTTAGTGCATGCGTTTGGGTAAAAGGTGCACGTTTAAATGAAAGGAGCTGTCAATGTTGAGGCTTCACAGATACCTGAATTCCATGTTGTCTCCCCTAGGGTTGACCAGGAGCAGATAACACAGTTCATGTAGTAGTACGAACTTCTAGACATTGCTGATGGGTTCCTGTGATCACATATGACCGAGGGAACTGAAAGCTGCAGCAATTCGCCATTCAAATATAAAGGCCTACTATACTTTACAGTCTCCACACAATATGCATCATTTACTAACATTTATTTCTGCTAAAAAACATGCGTTTCAGTTGACGTAAGGCCGAAGAATAAAGGCACCGCTGTTTTTTTGTGGAAAGTTGATTGTCTTCATTGCTGCAGGAGGAAACTACCATTTTAGCAGTGACAGTGAGCTTTTGGATGTCTTAGCACGTGTTGCCATATCTGTTTTAACTCAACCCATACAGAACTGAGATTATTAGTCTGTTTTCTTTTAAAAGTTGTCACTACATTTTCTAATATTTATAGGCTACAAGTATAGCACAGGCATTGCAGGAATTTCTTTGACACACATCTGAATTCATTTAGCAAAAATCTATGTACATACAGCAGAAAGTGTAGAAAATCACAGCACTCTAGAAAGGTGGCAGGTGCTATTTTCTATATACTCCAAATAACAGAATTTCTAAGATTTTTTTTTTTACTGAACTAAACTCATAGGGGGAGGTTTATCAAAATTAGTGTGAAGGAAAGCTGGCTTAGTTGGCCATAGCAACCAATCAGATTCCACCTTTCATTTTTCAGATCTTCCTTGGAAAATGAAAGATGGAGTCTGATTGGTTGCTATAGGATGACCTTCCTCAGACCATAGAGATTGTAGCAGTATCATGGTGGGTGCAGGTATAGCAATCTATAGGGGTTTTCTGGTAGTTCAATATTGAGTGCGTATCTTCATGATAGGTCATCAAGTATCTGATTGGTGGGGATCTTTTTCCCAGCATTCTTGCCAATCAGCTGTGAGATGGAATGTACATAGGCCATGTGACCAATGACTGTGATGTCACTGGCGTAGGAAAAGGTCACAGCATTCACCTGAACACCATGGCCTCTTGACTTGAGCTGACTGGGGGAAAGGGAGTAGTTGGGAGTTGGACCCCCACCGATCAGATATTGCTGACCGATCCTGATGATGGGCCATCAATAGTGATCACCCCTTTAATTGTTTTCTTAGGCAATGAAATCGCTATACCTGCATCCACCATGTGCATTGTAAAAAGTACCATACATAAAATCTGCAAATCTTCAAATTATTAATTAAAGGGGCTGTGCATAAACTACTTTTCACTCTAAAGTTTATTTTCATCAAGTACTCTAGCTCCTATTCTTCCTCTGAATATTTTTTTTTTTCATTTTTTTTCTTCATATTTATCTCATTTGCAGTTTTCTCTTATCCCCCATGCTTGAATCCTACCTCCTGGTTTGTTAAATGACTGCTGTCCCATCATGCCTTAGGGCATTGAGACGCTTTTATTTGTCTAGCATCTAGCTATTACATATCTATCTATATATCTATCTATCTCATATGTGACTATCTAATCTACTGTATTTATCTATTTCAAATCTATCTATCTATCCATCCATCGATAATTGACACTGTAACTGACATTACAACTGACGCTGCACAGAGAGGAGGAAAGCGAAGAAAAACTTTAGTTTGTGCTGCTGAGAAGACGCCATGATAGTACTGCATTTTCACAGCGTTACTCGACGCAAAGGGTTAATAACCTGGCAGATCTGAAGCAAGGCAGTTGTAAAATATGTCTAAATCATAAAATATAAATATATAAGGCCCTCTAGCTTTCTTTCCATATGGGTCCAGTTAGAGGAAATATTAAAAACTATCAGAGTCTATTATGTGCATGCTTGTTAGAGAAAGTTTGCCTGATTTATAAACTGCATGTACTTCATCAACTAAAATAACAAGGAGGGAATGGAGACATTAGAGAGAAAGAAATGAAGAGGGAAAGGAAAAAATAAGAATAGTTATAATGCTATAGACACAATACGTTTCCAAGGGAAGGGTCAAACCCAACTGCCACACTGTACACATATACAGAGCATGTAATATATTAGTAGCAGCGAGTCCTCCCCTATTAATTGAGCAGTCCAGACGCAATTTTCACGTGGGGTGGATTTCGGGAATATATTATTGTTGGTGAAGAGGATGGAATTGAAGGTATAAATAGTCGAGACAGGACATGAAGACAGTTATTGAGCATATTAAGGTTTTGGAAGTTGCTGAATGCATAAAAAAATCATTCATCCTATTGGATGAATTATGCCTGGGACGGATTTTGATAATCACATTTTTCCTTTGCTTCTGGTATGTATGTTATGCAGCTCTTCTTGCTGAGTAAAGCAAGCTATAATGGAAAATATGGCTACGACCCATGTTCTCATGCTGTTGCAGCTTAATACATTAGCTATTTCATTTTAATATTTAAAGGGGTTGTCCGGGTTCCTTTTTCCCCATTTTCACTCATGAGCATCCGATGCACTCCCTTGCCCCACGGAAACTGCAGGGTTCCTCCAGGAGGAGGCCATCCTTTGTAAACAATCAGCTAACTCTGCTTGCAGCACATTAATCTCATCGGAAGTTAGATGGCACTGTCTGTTTCGGTGCACAGTGCCAACATCAGAATCACAAAAAAACACTCATTACATTACTCATATTGAACACCATGTCTCAAATGTGGAAGTGCTACTTCCAGAGTCGGGCAGTTGCTAGGGAACCCCGTGATGTCAGTGATGACATCATAGGGATTCCTTGTGCAGAGGGGTATTGGAGGCATGTATGTTCCCTGCATGTATCTGAATTCAGATCACTAGTAACAATGATCTATGAGCTGTTACCATTAGATCAATTGTATTAGTGATCTGTATATTGGGACACATGGCACTTCTCTGCTAACCTGTGCCCGCATAGTAAAAATAATAATAATAATTAAAAATATAATTTGACATTGCTGAGCATGGCAATATTAGATGATTCATTTTTGTGGTAAATATTCTTTATTGTACTAATCTATCTTAGAGCATAAAAAAAAAAGCTAATGTATTTATAGCATTCCTGTTTCTGATCATTCCTCCTATAATAAGACCTACAAAACCTGCAAAATGAATTCAAATTTTATATAATAAGAAAGACCCCAAAAATGGTCATAGACTGAGAAGAAAAAAAAAAAAAAAGTCACTTGTAGAATACTGCATTTCAAAAGATGAAATTTTGCTCTGGTCATGAAGGCCCAAAGCACCTCCTGCTCATGAAAGGCTTGACGAGACACTGCCATAATTTTTTTTCTTTTATCACATACAACAGAAAATATTCAATTTTACAAGAAAAAGAAAAACAGGTGGACTGGACAGTTTTATGGATATAATTTTTTGAAGACACTCAATGTGTATTACTCACTGTCCTGGCTCTTTAACTTCCTGCTTTGGGTGGACTTTTAGCACGGCAAACAGCCTTGCTTCACTTTCTCAGTCAGACCTTAACTGCGGCCAGAGAAAGGTATGAGTGACTCAATTACAGCATAACACGTTACACTAAGTGCAATGCTGTCCTGTGGGCATCTTTATCTAGGAGTATCAAGAGAACAATAGAGTTGTCATGTTGTCATCCTAATTCTACTATTCTACTGTTTTACTTATCTTTTTCTCGTATCTGTACAGGAGTTTTATCTCCCTGTGCTAACTGGTACAGAAGGACAACATTTTGTATTCCATTAATATAGTACTGTCAGAAATTATAAACAGCCAAAAATTATTTTAAAAATTATTTTCTATGAAAGAGTTTAAAAAATTGCCTTTCTGACAGAAGTGTCCCTTTAAAGCCAAGAATTTACACGAGGGAATAAAAAGGATCAGCTGTATACAAACATGCCTGTGACACTGTACATGACAACAAATCCTGATTCTAATGCTCTTTTTATGTTATTGGCCTCATCCTATTGAGTGTTCTTTTGTGAAGACCTTGGCGGGAAAGCATCATAACAGGAAAAGTGGAGTAGTTGCGCACAGCAATAAATAGGGTTCCACTTCTCACTTTTCAAAAACCCCTTGAAAAAAGAACGCAACGGGCAACTTCTTCACATGTCCTTTACTCCAGTTTTGATATATCTTCCGACTGTGAGCAGGAGGAGCATTCAATATCACATGCTGAGCCTTTTTTTTAAATCAAAGGGTGTATGGCAGTTTTCTGGCATAGCCGCAAATTCTTCTAAAGCACTTCTTATTAAGACTGGTGTATGAAAAGCCAATCTTTATAAATCCTCCCAACAGTCCACACACGTTACACAAAGCAATGCAACAGGAGCTATGTTGTCATTTAGAATTTTTTTGAAAATAAGCAGAAAGTGCTCCTAATTCCAAAGAGAGGATACAACTGGGTAGGGGGAAAACATTATAGTCAGCCAGCATTGTGTTATGGTATGTACACAGTATACATTACTTGGTCAACCATACTACAAATTTATGTAAAACCTCCTAAGACAGCAAGTAACTCTTCAGTATCATAACCATCCCTCTTGGTATGACTTCTGATTGCAAAAGCAATGGTGAAACACATTTCCATCTTAAAGGGAGTCTGTCACCACCTCTGCCCATTTTTAACTATTTGCATCACACTGTAGTTCTCCTAATATCATTTCCAAATATACCTTTATGTCCTGATCACTCTTCTTTTGGCCCCAAAAAACTGTTTTTTATAAATATGCAAATTAGTATAAAAGAGCCTAAGGGGCTGTACTTATCACCAAAGGAGCCTAGCCGTGCCCATTAGAACAGATCCCCACTCCTCCCTTTCTCTTTTTCTCTCCACCTTCTACCCTTCTCAGCGTCATCGTGCCTTGCACAGGCGCTCATCTGTGTTATGTCTGCACCTGCTCTGTCTTTGCCCTTCTATCCCCTGAATCCACTCACTGACTCCTAAAGACTAAAGTAATTTGGGGGTCATTTATAAAGACTGGTGTTTTAAACACCGGTCTTAATATCCCCTATAGCTGCCGGCGCCTCTACATAACTCTGGTGGATCCACCGCCATTTCTAAATGTAAGACAGCTTCCTAGCTGTCTTACATTTAGACAATTTTATACTCCTAAACCAGGAGTAGAAAATGGTAAATGAGACGGACCTGCGGGTTCGTCCACTTCCCCGTCTACGCCATGCCCACTTTTTTAGACCTGGCATGAGTGGGAAAAAGTTGCAGATTCCACCGCAATGGACCTTTGCACCTGAATCTGCGCCAGAAATACCCCTAATATAGGCGTATTTCTGGTTAGTAAATGACCCCCTTTATCTTTCCCTGATCAAATATAAATCAGTCAGGATTTGACCATATCAGAGGTAAGATTCGTGGTCTGGCATAGTTGTGGCAAGTTGGTTCTAAAGAGCCTGGTTGGCTGTTAAACTCCTAGCAATTATCGGTTTCAGAACCCTACCGATTCTGTTCCCCCGTCCTGATGGAGCGGCAGACCACATATGTGCCCTGCTGCCCCTTTCATTCTCTATAGAGAGTACAGAACTCAGGCATTTCTGGTGTCCCATAGAGAATGAATCATTGAGAAAACTTGAAAACTTGACATAACCCTTTAATAAAACTACATGTTTCACTAAATCTTTTCACACAAAACTAAATGGGTACGACCACAGTGGCGTGTTTGTGGGACGTTCTGGTTGCAGCCGTGCTGTGGTAGAGTACTTCATGGCCAATTAGGCCACAGCTGCCTTTTATATAACTAATGAAGGCTGCACTGTATAGCCGATCTGCATTGCTAATGGTCACGTGGCGCCTACATCACCGCACCATCATTAACAATGCAGACTGGCTATACAGTGCAGTCTTCATTAGTTATATAAGAAGCAGCGGTGGCCTGATTAGCCGTGTGGTACTCAACTGCAACACTGCCGCACACTCCAAACACCCCATGGCCCCACCGTGTGGTCATACCTTATGCCCAGATCCTCCTGTTCTATAGGCTACCTGTAGATTGCACTGCATTTCAAGGTGACAGGTTCTCTTTAAAGATGGGTTTCCTTCCTTGAAACTTCCCCCATGTACAAGAATGGAGAGTTTCTAACAAGTAACAGCTCTCAGGCTGTCTGATAGACATGGCTGCCCACATTTTAACAAAGCCTGTCTGTCTGCAGCTTCCTATGATCTGGATCTGCTGTTCTGTGCAGTAAAAACACTGAGACATGTGAATACAGCCCTAGACTTTTGTAGTTTTAAATGGTTCAGTAAATATTAAACAATTTGCAATTTTCAAAAGTGTGAAAAACCCTACTGAGTTGTTTGACTATGGCATTTTTAAGTAAATCAATCAATTAATTCCATTTATTTGTAAGTAATTATTGATGCAAAGGAATTAAAAAGTGTAATTCTCCGATTTTGTGCTTTTGTACCAACAAAAAATACTAATAAAAGCAGTAACGACAACAAAACTGTCATACCTTATCTGACCACCAGATGGCGATCAAATCTCACAGTTCAAGAGCTCCAAACACCTTTAATTTATGCTGCCCTAAAAAATATTTCTGCTTAATTTCATTGCAGAAAAGGACATGCACATTTCATGGCTTTATATAGTTCTTTTTGTAATTTTTATATCAAGGACAGAGCACTTAATGCAAATAAGATGCTTTTATAAACCTGTTGCTATTGATAAATAAATGACAGCTCTTGTGGTTTAAATGTAGATAGCAGTAGGGTGTATTTCATCTCTGTTAACCTTTGTATTAATGGCTCAGTTGTATTGTTTTTTGGATTTTATAGAAATTTCTTTGAATACAGGATAAAAGAGATCTGTTTGTCACAGCAATATAAAATGTGCAACTCTCAGCCACATCTCATCTCTTAAAAGGCACCAGTTAATTGAGGGGTTGCAAATTCACTGACATAATGGGCAAAGAAAATATCAATTAGTAGAAAAACCATTTTAAGCCCCATGTATGTATCTGTGAATATTATTTTATAAAAGGATAAAACATGAGTCACTATGAGTGTCATTTTTTGTTAGGTGTAATCTATTTTAGAAAAGTACGACTGCAAAGGAAGATTTGTAATATAGCTCTGAAAAGAGATTCAGTTGTTGCCGCTGGAACAGCCAAACCATCTCGCCACTACAAAGGATTGGAAACATTCGTCAGTTTCATTGTGTTTTGCTATAATGGCTTTTAACACGACCGTGCTGTGTTTTGCGTTCCGTAAATTGCGGATCCGCAAAACACGGATGCCGCCCATGTGCCTTCCGCAATTTGCGGAATGGAATGGACGACCCTTTATAGAAATGTCTATTCTTGTCCGCTAAATGGACAAGAATAGGACATGACTTATCATTTTTGCGGGGCCACGGAACGGAGCAGCAACAAACCACGGTCGTGTGAATAAGTCCTAAGTCTGATAATTAAATGAAACATGAAAGCAACACATACAACAAAGCCACACAACTACAATGGAGGGCGTTTGTGATGGTTTTGGTGTCAGTTTTAAGTCTGTCTTTGCTTTGTGCCAAATTGATGAAATGGCGCACATCAATAATATATTTGGCACAAGTGCAATGTGGTGCACGTCTGTGAAAGTACATCAGGGGATTGCCTGGTGTGGAAATGCGACTTTTGGAACTTTTTAAATGAGACTTGAAGGTCTTCCACTCCACCTCTAAAAGTGGCAAGGCTCACCAAATGTCACAAAAATATGCTCCAATTGTCACATGTCGGCACCCCACTGTGACTTTTTTATGCCACAAATCTGGTGTAGCAGATTTAATAAATGACCAATGAGTTAGTTTTTTTTTATCCAAAATAATAATTTTTGACAATCCTGCACATGACAATAGAAATAAAGACAACAAAAAATATAGAAAAATAGGCAAATGGTACTATAACATTCTGCTCACACCTTAAGGTGGCAGAGCTGTGTCCCTATGTTTCCGTATTTCAGAGCTATAGGCACTCTGTGTGCCAAAGCAAAGCTTCTCCGGGAGAACATTTTAATAATGGACATTAAAACCTTTGTATTGCTGTATGTGAAATTGAAGACATGCTCTGTAGAGACTGTGTAGTAAACCTGTACAACTAGATTTACCGAGCTCTAATACTGAACCTGAAATCCTTTTACAAATCTGGTCGCTGTCACTTGTTTTGTAATGTGACATATTGGGGGACATTTACTAAGTATGTTGTGGTAGAATTATGCCGTAAAATGCGCCAAAAAGATTGGTATTTTGATTTGCGCCAAATATATCAACAGTTTTCTCTAGACTTTTCATCAGAAAGAATGCATCACGCCCCAAATTCGTTATAAATGGAAAGTGGGCGGGGCTATCAACTTGGCCCATATTGCGCCTAACTTATCATCCTCTTATCGGCAAAAATGGCTCCAATTGTTGCAGACAATTAAGCCGGCTTATGTGGTGCTGTTTTGTGTTAAAAGTCTCATTTATGACAAAAAGTCACATTTATGAAAAGAAAAAACAGTTCTTCGTGGGAACAAGTGATAGGAAAGTATTAAAACAGGAGGCATTTATTTTTATCTAATATAAATTTGCTAAAACTACAGTGTTCTGTCAGTGACATTCAACAAAACAGCCAGTACCGGGTCAGAGCAGTCATAAAAATGCTGTGGGGTTTTTCTCAGGACAGGTTCACACAGAGCAGTTTGATACAATTTTTTTGGCCAAAGGGAGAATATAAAGTAAAGGTCCATATACTTAAAGGGGTTCAGCATCTGATCGGCGGGGTCCAATACCCGGGACCCCTGACAATCAGCTGTTTGAGAAGGCAGCGGCGCTCCAGGAGCGCTGCGGCCTTCTCACTGTTTACCGCAGGCCCAGTGATGTCACGACTAGTATCAATGGCCTGGGCGGGGCTAAGCTTTGTTCACTTGAATGGAGCTTAGCCCTGCCGAGGCCAGTGATACTAGTCGTGACACCACTGGGCCTGCGGTAAACAGTGAGAAGGCCGCAGCGCTCCTGCAGTGCCGCTGCCTTCTCAAACAGCTGATCGGCGGGGGTCCCGGGGGTCAGACCCGCGCCGATCAGATGCTGATGATCTATCCAGAGGATAGATCATCAGTTTAAACAAACTGCAGAACCCCTTTAATTTATTTTATCACTCTTTGTTTTAGCTGAAAAAAGAAATTTCCAAAACTGCTTAACGTGTTCTGTGTAACCATTCATTTAAATTCCTGCTCATTCTAGGCTTTGACGTCAAGGAGGCGGTCCTATCAGTGATTGACAGCTATCTGTGAATACACAGTCATAGAGGGCTGGCGGTCAATCACTGATAGGACCGCCTCCTTGACTTCAAAGCCCAGAATGAGCAGGAATATAAATAAATGAAATACAAATTAGGCTGCTTTCACACTAGCGTTCGTTGGTCCGCTCGTGAGCTCCGTTTGAAGGGGCTCACGAGCGGACCCGAACGCCTCCGTCCAGCCCTGATGCAGTCTGAATGGAGCGGATCCGCTCAGACTGCATCAGTCTGGTGGCGTTCAGCCTCCGCTCCGCTCGCCTCCGCACGGACAGGCGGACAGCTGAACGCTGCTTGCAGCGTTCGGGTGTCCGCCTGGCCGTGCGGAGGCGTGCGGATCCGTCCAGACTTACAATGTAAGTCAATGGGGACGGATCCGTTTGAAGATGCCACAATATGGCTCAATCTTCAAGCGGATCCGTCCCCCATTGACTTTACATTGAAAGTCTGGACGGATCCGTCCGAGGCTATTTTCACACTTAGCTTTTTTTTGCCATTTTAATGCAGACGGATCCGTTCTGAACGGAGCCTCCGTCTGCATTAATATGATCGGATCCGTTCAGAACGGATCCGATCGAACGCTAGTGTGAAAGTAGCCTTATACTGAATCTTTTCCCATAAAACTATATATAAATATGCTATCCTCCCGCTCTCTCTCTCTCTCTCTCTATATATATATATATGTATATATACTGTGTTCAGTGTGACATAAATAAATTGTTATGCTTCATAGAGTATAATAGGTCTAATCAGCTACAGCTACTATCTGTGAACATGGCATACCCCATAGAATTTGTGCCATTACTGATGACAGTAGTAATGGGAGTGAGAAAAATGCAGACTGCACACAGAAGGTGACCGTATTTTGTGGATCTGTGGTTTGAGGACTGCAATACAGACATGGTCATGTGCATGAGACCTTAAAGAGATTAACCAGTTTGCAATGTAATTGGCCAAAATATCTAGTCATGTATGCTCCTCACAAACATACATGACTATGTACTGTCCCCCAGCTGGCCTAATGGAGACCTCTGTCTCCCACGTAGTAACCATACTCACATGTCATACTCTGTGTCTATAAACTGACACCGGGAACAACTACAATATACAGTCATTTAGGCTTGCATGGAGCACACATGACTGTATATGGCATTTTGACACAATATATTGCAAATTGGCTCGGTGGTTCTGTTCCATGGTGCCTTTTAAATATCTCTCAAGCTACCCCAATATTGGAAACGGTTCTGATCAATGTCAAAGGTAACTACATCCAGAATGTCACTTACTTATACCCTTATTTATTAGCTGAGACATTAGATTCTGGGCTCATACTCTCATGACACGCCATGCTCTTACACCAGATAAACTAGAGTAGCAGTTATATATTTTTAATAATTGGGAAAACACCCATTAAGAGTATCTATACTTAGTAACACGACCGCTCTGTCCTGACCTGTAGCAGTGGATGTATAATGATGATCGCCTCTCTAAGGCTTATATTACACCTGAAGATCAGTCAGGAAAATTTTTGGGAGGTAAGCATTTCTTCCTGACAGTCGCCTGCTCGTCAGCGGAGGAGACCGCGGTTATTAAATGCAGCGATTTTCTCCACAATATGAGGAGGAGCGATCGCTAACCCCATCGCTCGTCCCCATACTGCCAGCAGCAGATCATGATTAGACAGCGCAATCTGCCACCGGCAAGCAATGATTTTTAAACCTACTGAAAGATTTTGATTGCCTCAGTTTGCGTCAGTATTAGGCCGAATGCACACGGCAGGAATCCAGGCCGCGGTTCCACCGACCGCTCACGGCCGTGAAAAACGGCTGTGTGCATTCGGCCTTACACAGGCAGATCTGCCCGATTTATCTGCTAGTGTAAGATAAGCCTTAGGCTTCTTTCACAGCAACGCTATTAGCTCCGGCAGACTGTTTCGGCAGCGGCTGGATCTCTGCTGGTCCTTATTATAGTCAGTGGGTCTGGCAGGCATTGTGGTAACATCCAGAGATCTCCAGCAGGCTGATCTCTGCCGGAACAGCCTGCTAGAACTAATAACGCTAGTGTAAAACTCTCCTAGGTCATTGTTTCGTGAGGTAATTGGTCAGGGGTGGTAGGCACACAATATACATTTAATACTTAATACTGCGTTCAAATATCTGGAGCCTTTACGCACAGTAGTCTCCAGTATTATTCTTCTAGTGTCAATGTAACATTAAATTTTACTTTGTTTTTGTAGTATTTTTTTAATATCAGTCCACAAAGGGATTTTACAGGTTGAAACAAATATGTTTCTGTCTTCCAATATCAGTGCCACACCTGTCCACAGGTTGTTTGTGGTACTAAAGCTCAGTTATATTGAAGTAAGCAGTACTACAAATGTGGGACTGTTTTTGAAAGAAATGAGCTATGTTTTTCCAATCCTGTACAACTACTACTCATATGTAATGTTTGAATGGACACTACTACTCAAATTTTAAACTGTCGTAACCTGAGGACCAGACGTCCTTTTCTAAAGGGCTAGTTATAGGCACAGGCCTACGGTGCCTGATGAAAAGCCCAACCCTGGCAGTATGAAATAAATAGTGGACTCCTACACTCTCATAGGCCTAACTAAATGGGATAAAGTCCTCACAAATAAAACTACAGCCACAAAATGGGATATCTTTAAAAGCATCCTAAAATCTCATTGTGAGAGGTACATACCGTATGGGAATAAAAGGTTAAGGAACAAAAATAAACCAATGTGGATAAACAGAACTGTAAATAAAGCAATAAATGACAAAAAGAAATCATATAAAACACTAAAACAGGAGAGTAGCACAGAAGCACTGAAAAACTATAAGGAAAAAAATAGAACATGTAAAAAAAACAAATAAAAGCAGCCAAACTAGAGACCGAGAGATTAATTGCCAAAGAGAGTAAAACAAACCCTAAAATGTTCTTCAATTATATAAATGTTAAAAAGTATAAATCTGAAGGTGTCGGCCCTTTACAGAGTAATGAGGGGGGAGTCGCAGAGAGCGACGAGGAGAAGGCAAAGCTATTAAATATTTTTTTCTCCAATGTATTCACTGAGGAAAATAAACTGTCAGATGAAATGCTGAATGTTGAAATAAATTCCCCATTAAAAGTGTCCTGTCTGACCCAGGAAGAAGTACAGCGGCGTCTTAAAAAGATTAAAATAGACAAATCGCCAGGACCGGATGACATACACCCCCGTATCCTAAGGGAATTAAGTAATGTCATAGCCAGACCCTTATTTCTGATATTTGCAGATTCTATACTGACAGGAAATGTCCCACAGGATTGGCGCATGGCAAATGTGGTGCCAATATTCAAAAAGGGTCCAAAAACAGAGCCTGGAAACTATAGGCTGGTAAGTTTAACATCTGTTGTGGGTAAACTGTTTGAAGGTTTTCTGAGAGATGCTATGTTAGAGCATCTTAACGGAAATAAGCAAATAACGCCATATCAGCATGGCTTCGTGAGGGATCGGTCATGTCAAACAAATTTAATCAGTTTCTATGAGGAGGTAAGTTCTAGACTTGACAGCAGCGAATCAATGGATGTCGTGTATCTGGACTTCTCCAAAGCATTTGACACTGTACCACATAAAAGGTTAGTATATAAAATGAGAATGCTCGGACTGGGAGAAAACGTCTGTAAGTGGGTAAGTAACTGGCTCAATGATAGAAAACTGAGGGTGGTTATTAACGGTACATACTTAGATTGGGTCACTGTCACTAGTGGAGTACCTCAGGGGTCAGTATTGTGCCCTATTCTCTTCAATATATTTATTAATGATCTTGTAGAAGGCTTGCATAGTAAAGTATCAATTTTCGCAGATGACACTAAACTGTGTAAAGTAATTAACACTGAAGAGGACAGTATACTACTACAGAGCGATCTGGATAGATTGGAGGCTTGGGCAGATAAGTGGCAGATGAGGTTTAACACTGACAAATGTAAAGTTATGCACATGGGAAGGAATAATGCAAGTCACCCATACTTATTAAATGGCAAAACACTCGGTAACACTGACATGGAAAAAGATCTAGGAATTTTAATAAACAGCAAACTAAGCTATAAAAACCAGTGTCAGGCAGCTGCTGCCAAGGCCAATAAGATAATGGGTTGCATCAAAAGGGGCATAGATGCCCGTGAGGAGAACATAGTCCTACCACTTTACAAATCACTAGTCAGAGCACACATGGAGTACTGTGTACAGTTCTGGGCTCCAGTGAACAAGGCAGACATAGCAGAGCTGGAGAGGATCCAGAGGAGGGCAACTAATGTAATAACTGGAATGGGGCAACTACAGTACCCTGAAAGATTATAAAAATTAGGGTTATTCACTTTATAAAAAAGACGACTGAGGGGAGATCTAATTACTATGTATAAATATATCAGGGGTCAGTACAGAGATCTATCCCATCATCTATTTATCCCCAGGACTGTAACTGTGAGGGGGGGACATCCTCTGCGTCTGGAGGAAAGAAGGTTTGTACACAAACATAGAAGAGGATTCTTTACGGTAAGAGCAGTGAGACTATGGAACTCTCTGCCTGAGGAGGTGGTGATGGTGAGTACAATAAAGGAATTCAAGAGGGGCCTGGATGTATTTCTGGAGCGTAATAATATTTCAGGTTATAGCTACTAGAGAGAGATCGTTGATCAAGGGAGTTATTCTGATTGCCTGATTGGAGTCGGGAAGGAATTTTTTATTCCCCTAAAGTGAGGAAAATTGGCTTCTACCTCACAGTTTTTTTTTTTGCCTTCCTCTGGATCAACTTACAGGATAACAGGCCGAACTGGATGGGCAAATGTCTTTTTTTCGGCCTTATGTACTATGTTACTATGTTACTATGTTACAACGAACTTGGCATACCTTCCTATTCAACGCTCAAAATTTTAACCTTGTGATTTGTGACACTGACGCATTTCAGAAAAACCGGCTTATATCGCATGACCATGATCTGCTAAAAAGTTCATCTAAGGAGTTGTATTTATAGACTTGTATATTTCCAAATCGGAGTCTTTAATAGATGGTTTGGAAAGACTTGGGAAGCCAAGAAGCTGCATGGCGATGTATGAAAATCAGGACTGAGTGTCTCCAAACACTTTGTGGAGCTACCTTTTTGGACACATCTTCAAAGATAATCATAATGTGCTAAGAAATGGTCATAAATCTAATAATTGCAGATGATGGCGAAACCTATTGCACTAATGATATAATTATCAACAAATATTGAGTGTTTGGGAGGCTCTTGTTGAGGGCAGGGACAGAAGGGATACATGGTGTTCAGACGCAAGAATCTAATTACAAGTCCTGGTTTGTTGCTGTACACAGGGCAGTTAGTGTGGTTCACATGTGTATATCATAAAGACTTTGGCACCATGTTATCAAAGTGAACTTATAACCCTTGTGAACTTATAACCCTTGTGAATTACAATCAGCAAGCTGTGATAAGTCATGCTTTTTAAATTTTGTCTTCATATTTTCTACGATGTGCTTCATTTATGGAAAGCATTGCAGGATTTCCATAGTGAATATAGTGTATATGCTATTTGTGGATCAACCTATAAAAAATAGACCCTAATAACATGGGAAAGTTAGCTTCAAATGGAGTTGTCATGTGCTTAGGACTAGAGATGACCAACCCAATTCTAAACGAATCAAATTCAACACGAGATATTCTGCAACACTTGCTGGAATGCCGGCATTTTTTCCCATTGCAATGCATTAATGCTGGATCCGGCCCGAGTGTTCCGGCAAAACGGATCCGGTATTGCGGTCTGCGCATGCTCAGACCGCAAAAAATGTGAAAAAAATAAATGCTAGATTTGTTTTTCTGGATGACACCGGAGAGACGGATCCGGCATTTCAATGCATTTGTCATACGGATCAGGATCCTGATCTGTCTGAGAAATGCCATCAGTTTGCATGTGTTTTGACGGATCCAGCAGGTAGTTCCGGCGACGAAACTGCCTGCCGGAATACTCTGCCGCAAGTGTGAAAGTACCCTAAAGAGAAAAAAATGTGAATTGTTAGAGACCTCAGAGTGTCATACACAAATTTTGGAGCACATTCTATTCAGGTAGAATAGATTCTGACCTAAATCGAATCAGTCAACAGATTCAGCCAAATCTAACCCAAAACTTGTGACTCATGTTTTCAGAGCCCGCGTCAATTGAAGGATCTTCTGGCACTTTAGTAGGCAGTCTGACCAAGAAGTTTAGCATAATAGCAGTCGGATAGACAGTCATTCGTTTACTTACTCTATATCCCCTCCCTTACTTACCAATCTTAAAGGGGTTGTGTAACTCCAGCAAGTGGCATTTATCATGTAGAGAAAGTTAATACAAGGCATTTACTACTGTATTACTAATCTATAGTGTGCAAGCATGGCCACCGCTGCTGCATTGCAGGGTGGTCGTAACCATGGAAAGAACAGTGTATAATGTGATGGAAATATATATCCAGCCAGCAATGGAAGCAATATGTACAATCACAGTACATTAGTAAGTGTCTCATATGACTTTCTCTACAAAACCACTTTTAGCATTCTTGCTTATATAACATTATTATTATTATTTATTATTAAAGCGCCATTCATGCCATAGCGCTGTACATATGATAAGCGGTGCACATACATAACACAGACAATTGCACTAATCATAAACAAGATGAGTTACAAACTGGTACAGAAGGAGAGAGGGCCCTGCCCGTGAGGGTTTACAATCTACATGGTGTGGGAGAAGGACACAGTAGGTGCGGGTTAAGTTGGTCATGGCGGTATAGAGGCAGCAGGGTCACTGGTTGTAGGCTTGTCTGAAGAGGTGGGTTTTCAGGTTTCCAATTTCCCCCCAAACCCATTCTCTTTCCACATGCACAGTTCTCTATATAAGTTCAGCTGGTAACCCTACCTTTGTAGCAGGGTCTTCCAGGTCATTCAGCCCCTCTCCCTCCTCCATCCCTCACCCATCTTATAGACACTTGATCTACAAGGGTAGATTCATACTCAAATCAGGTTGAGAGTGACTTCCACATAGATGATGTCACGTGGGTGTCAAGAACCACGCCTGACTCCGTTATACCCGGGGTCAGGAAGTCGCAGCGGTTGGCTGCGCGCTCTATGTAGAATGATAGGGTTGTTTCTTTATAGTAGCTTTCTGGGTTTGCTTTGCAACCCTTTTTGGCTCACTCAGGGATCCGTATCTCCTTCTCCTCAGCTGTTCCTTGTCCAGCACTCCCAACCTCCTTATATTCCCCTCTCCCACTTCTCTGGCTGCCAGATATAGACTTCTATACTGACCCACTGGAGCTGTGTTGCTGCGTTCCCTGGTTGTTGTTCCAGAACGTTACCCTCCGGATCCCTGTTGGACCTTTGTGGTCTGCTGTTGTCGCCCACCTGGGATTATATGTTTGTCTGTATTGTCTGTCCTCTCCTTGATGTTTTCCTCTTAGTGTCAGTGGTGCGGACTAATGATCCCACCGCCCCGTTCACTACCTAGGGCTCATCTTAGGGAAAGCCAGGGTTTGGGCACGTGATCGGCGCACGGGTGAGGAACCCGTCTAGGGACGTCAGGGCAGTCAGGTGCCAGCCGCAAGGTGAGTCAGGGGTCACCACCTTTCCCTCTCCCTTGGGCAGGGCCTTCCCTTTTCCCTCCCTTTGCGTGACGCCGGTCATTACAGATGAATGAGCCAAGAGAATGCCACGAAAACATTACCCAGACTTAAAGCTATGTACTCCTTCGGAGGCAATTTTTGTTTATGATTGCTTTTACTCATTTGTGGCTAAAAATCATATTTTCAATTAGCCAATATTGAGCCATTCTGTCACAAAAGTTTACCTGTTTTCTAGCTGTGTGACTGGTACTTTTCCTTTCACTTTGTGCAGATCCTCTAATAGCCCTTATCTCTAAACTACTAAGAGGTCATAAACACTTATTTAAACCACATCCTTATCAGTAAGATAAGAACTGAGCTATTATAATGAGTGTTTACAATGTCAGAGAGCAGAGTTAAGGATCCCGTCGGCTCCCCAACTGACGGAAAAGAGAGAAAATCCAGAGGCTGCTACTAGAGCATCTTGGCTATGTACAGAAAAAAAGGACTCCGTATTTTTAATAAAGACCAATTGAAAAAAAAAATTGTAGCTCAAAATGAGTACAATGAAATGGTGGCAGGGTGTTTGTTCTCTGATGTTTCTCACCTGACACACCAACGTCCATCAAGTCAATGAAGCAGAAAATGTGACTCATAGGAGAAGGCAACCCTTTGCCAATCAGCGGAGGTCCAATTCTGATACTGATGTGAAAATTGAAGCCTTTTTCGTTAGCAGAGATGCAGTGACCCTCCGTCTACTTTGGAGCCCCATACATAGTAGGATTTGCTGAACTCTTGTTTTAGACACACGTCTGGTAGCCCCCTGGTTCATTTTGGAGTTGAGCTGCTCCACTGTAGTGTGTCAGTCCGCTCTAGTCAACGTTCACCTCTCAGATCTATGGCACGTGGTGTATTGCAGTTTTCACGTCACTTATTCACAATGGTGCCATTTGTTCACTCACGATACACTTTCACCACATAAACACACAAACATTTCACAGAAATACTGCCACCCTTGGCTCAAATGCCAATAATCATCCAAACTTATAATGCGATTTGACTGTATTTTCTGTAGTAACATGCTGTAGCAGTCCTCATACATAGAGAAATCGTTAAAAGGCAATTTTGGTAAAACAAAGAAAATAACAGCACAGATGACAAGCCAATGTGACAGAAGAATTAAGTTTGAACTCAGAGAGAGTTCACCAAAACCGTAGTCTGCAAAGGTACCGGAATAAACCAGGTGTGAGGTAGTATAGATTTTATTACACATTATCTGCTACTTAGGGACATGAGTCATGCCTATAGGTAATTACTGTAAAATATAAATTAGTCAAACTTATCTGCGCATTAAAGGTTTGTGCAGCCATTTGAAACTTATATATATATATATTTTCTCCAGGTTTTCAGACTTTTTAATATTTCTGGGGGCTGTTACAGTTATCTTCTCTTTAGAGCTGACATTTGCACAATTTACATTTTATAAACTTGAAGTGACTTGTTCTTTCTATGTGTATGGAATGATCAGACATTCTAACAAATATAGAACCATTGTTATGGGAAAAACTAATCTTACTGAGGTATCCAATAATCAGTAGCTTAGTGGTTCCTGTGCCAATTCCAGTGCGCTCCCCACATATATCAGTGTGCCTTAAGAACCTAGGACCACATCGCCGATTTACTGGTCATCCTTCCTTGGACCACTTTTGGTAGGTACTAGCCACTACATACTGGGAACACCCCAGAAGACCTGCCATTTTGGGGATGCTCTCATACAGTCACATAGCCATTACAATTTGACTTTTGCAAGCCATTCATATCCTTACATTTGCCTATGTTTCCTGCTTCCAACACACAGACTTCCAGAACTGGCTGTCTGCTTTCTTCTTTACAGCCTTTACAGCCTCATTAAGATACTCAGTGTTTTTACTTTACTTGTCAGTAGGTTTGATGTTATGGCTGATTGCTGCATGTGCAACGTGCCGCTTCCTAAGGCCTATCATGTCTCAGGTTTATAGGAATGGAGAGCGGTGTGATGTGGCCTTAATACTTTCTGTGTGTGTCACGGTGCTCCTACCTGGATATTGTCGATCCCCAGAGTTAGGCTCTGGAGCAATAAATCAAGAGCTCTAGGAGGTCGAGAATAAGTCGAGTCCAGACTTGGTGAAAGTTCAACAGCTTTACTTGAATAAACTTGCATCCAGACAATATTCAGTTTTTCTCTTGGTTCCAGCAGGTTTTGGGATATGCAGGCTTTACTGGACTCAGGCTTTACTGGACTCTGTAGCGGTTCTGGTACCTTTGGAGAGGGGTGCCTTTGACTGTTGACCCCCTCTAAATACACTGTCTGTATCTGTAAGGAGTCATGGTGCTCTATGAGCTGCTTCCCTGGGGAGACTCACTGTTACATCTTGACTTGTCTTCTCAGCTTCACTATTGAATCTAAACTGCTCTATAGCTTCCTGCAACCTTTCCCTTGGTAGTAAGCAGGACTAGCCCACTTCTTTCCAAAAGGTGGAGAATGGAATGGTAAGTTCCATTGTAACCAAAGATCTATCTGCCATATCCGCTGCCACCTGCTGGTGAACCAGGCACATTACATGAACATAACAGTTTTATAGCAATTTTATGAATGCACAGTGTAGGAGGACCTGGAATAAATACACAGATGACATTAATGTTAACCATTAGAGACAGTAGAAGAGTGTAGGAATGGTAGTGCCACTCTAGGACCTGCAGCTTTCTCAAGAATGGGCCCTTTTTGCCAGCTTCAGTGTATGGAGAGATGGTTGTGCATGCATGGCTTTCTCGATTCACCTATATGGCCCCCTTAAAATATATTCGGCAATCCCGTTCAGTTCCCCACCAGCAAGAAGCATAAAATGCAGTTTCTTTTATGATGAAGGAATGATACACAAAGCCCAGGTGTATAGTCCAGAATGGTTTGGCAGCAGCTAAGCATCCTTCATCACACTTTGTGTATTACAGCCATCTGCAATCTATACACTAGACTGAAACAAGACATGCATGGTCACTGTTTTTCCCAACCAAACTTTGCAGATTCTCCTGCTGCTGCTTCCCTGCCAGGCCAGGTCAGGCCATTTCCTTTCCATTCAGAAACAGTTCCCCAGCAGTCTCCTGAACTTTGGTTCTACTTTCCTCTGCTGGATAGTCTAGCTACGTAGCACAAACACTGTGACAGACTCTTCATGCATAGTGGATACACACTGTTCCACTCTTAAAATGGCTGCAGTACAAGATCTCACACATTCACACTGCATTAACTGAAGCATAACGTTATAGCACTCTGTTACACAACTGATCAATTTTGAGGTATTACACAAAGATACTATGTTACACAGTTACATAGTTAATACGGTTGAAAAAAGACATAAGTCCATCAAGTTCAACCAAGGGATACATGGGGATGTGAATCTCAGAAGGAAGTGAGACTCAGATGTTCATAAGCATTAATGTAATTTACTTTTAATAATTCCTCTAAACCCTTAAAATTGTCCATTGCTCCTGCTGTGACCACGTCTGTAGGTAGACTATGCCACAGATTCACAGTTCTTACAGTAAAGAAGATTTGACACTTCTGGAGACTGAACTGTTTCTTCTCCAGCTGGAGGCAGAGCCCCAATGTCTTTTGAAGACATTTTACATGGAACAGTTTTTCACAGTAATTTTTGCATGGCCTATTTATATATTTGTATACGTTAATCATATTCCCCCTTAGACGTCTCTTCTCAAGACTAAATACATTTAATTATTTTAATCTTTCTTTATAACTAAGACCTCCATGACCCTTATCAGTTTAGTCGCTTTCCTTTGTACTTTTTTCCAGTTCCAAAGCATCCTTTCTATGGACTGCTGCCCAGAACTGGTGCAGCCCCTCTGTCCAGGCTTCTACTCACCTCCTCATAAAAACAAATCAGGTTAGTCTGACAACTTTTGTCCTTGGCAAACCCATGTTGGTTATCACTTATAATATTATTAACAGTCACATACTCCTGTATATAGTCCCTTAAGAGATCTTCAAACATTTTCCCACAACAGAAGTTAAACTAAATGGTCTATAATTACATGTAGAGGACCTAGAGAATCTTTAAAAATTATAAACAGGGGCACAGCAATGACTGAACTGAGCTCTTTAAGAACTCTTGGGTGTAATCCACCTGGACCTGGAGTTTTGCTCACATTTACCTTATTTTATTTAACTTGGACAATATCTACATTTAGCCAATTGAGTATATTACCAGATGTACTAACAGCCCTAGCACCACCGATATCAGCTCCTTTCTCTTCTTTTGTATATACAGAGCTAAAAAAAACATTTAGTAACTCCGCCTTTTCCTTATCTTCAGTGACTAACCCCCCTTTATCGCTATTTAGGGAACCTACCTCCTCAGACCTTGGTTTTTTAGCATTTATATATTTAAAGAATTTTGGGGATTTGTTTTGCTCTCTTTTGCCACCTGCTGTTTGTTTTCTATTTTTGCCGATTTTATCTTTTTTTTTTTTTTACAGATTTTATTAAGCCCTTTGTAAACTTCAAAGGCTACAGCTGACCCCTCAGATTTGTATTTTTTAAATGCCCTTTTTTGTAATTTGTTGCCCTTTTTATAGTAGCTGGAAGCTATGGGAGGAAGGGGGGTAATTTTAGCCGTTTATACTTGTTACCTAAAGGAATAAATTTTTAGTGCAATTACTCAATGTGGATTTAAAGCTCTCCCATTTATCCTCAGTATTATTATGTGACAATAGCTGCTTCCAGTCTATGACCTGAAATGCTGCCCTCAACCCAGGGAAATTCGCATTTTTAAAGTTCTATGTTTTTGCTCTACCAGACAGATTTTGCTTCTTATACTTCAGGGGAAATATAATTATATTGTGGTCACTATTACCTAGTGCAGGGATAGGCAAACTGCGGCTCTCCAGCTGTTGTAAAACTACAACTCCCAGTATGCCCAGTCTGCCTACAGCTATCAGCCTACAGCATGGCATGATGGGATTTGTAGTTTTACAACAGCTGGAGAGCCGCAGTTTGCCCATCCTTCATCTAGTGTTTCTCAAACATTAACATTTCCAACAAGCTCTGCATCATTAGAAATTACCAAATCCAACAGAACATTGTCCCAAGTGGGAGCTTCTACAAACTGGCCCATAAAGTGATCCTGCAACAAGTTGAGGAATCTTCTCCCCTTTGCAGTTGAGGCAGAATCATTCAATGTCTGGGAAGTTAAAATCTCCCATTATGACCACTGCACCAGCCTGTGCAGCCCACTCTATTTGGTTATACAGTTGTGTTTCTATCTCCTCTGTGATGTTATGGGGTCTATAGATTACACCAAGTATTATTTTTTTCAGTGTTTATATACCTTTGTAATTCCACCAATAAGGTTTCAATATCCTCACGCACAACTGCCTCTTTTACATTCGCCCTCAGATCACTCCTGCACATACAGGCACATGCCATCAACTTTTGAATTAACCCTGTCTTTCCTAAATAGTGTAAAACCCTAAATATTAACAGCCCAGTCATGCGAAGAGTCCAACCATGTCTCAGCCACACCAACTACATCTATGTGTTCTTCTAGTACCATAGCCTCCAGCTCCCCCATTTTTCTAGCTAGACTTCTGGCATTTGTGAAAATACATTTTAAATTACTATTACCTGTAAAGTGAATATCTGGGATTTTGGGGTTTCTTGGTTGATGTTTGTATGTAACAGGTCAATGTTACCAGCAGCTCTATTTTTCATCGGTGTACAGTTATCCCCAGTCTTCTCCCTACTTTCCTCACTAACCCCAACCCCCAATACATCCCCACTATCCCCTGCTATATCACACTCTCTATCTACACTATCTACCACCTTATTAGTATGACCCCCCTCCCTTCCCCAGCCCCACCCAGCAATATGTCAATCCGATTCGCAATATGCCAAAGCCGAGCACCCGGAAGACAACACACTGCCTGACATTCATGGTCTCGGTGACAGATGACCCTGTCCCCTACCACCAGCATCTTTCTGACCTTTGCTGCACTCCTTTTCCCATCCTTCCTACAGCAGTCATCCTTCTGGTTGCTAGGAAAAATGCCCTGCTGGAGTGTTGCTGGCCCTGGGCATATGTACTAGGGCATTCCAGCTCAGGACTAGCCTCCCTGGCACTTTTCTCTCTACCCCTTCTTCCTACATTAACCCAACTACTGACCCGATAGTCCCAATCTTGCCCTCCTCCTCCCACCTCCATTTTACTGACCCGAGTCAGTGCCTGCACAGTGAGGTCTAAGCCTCTCTCCAGGTCTGCAAAAGCCTTTAAGCATTGCAAGTTGCCAATTTAGATCCAAGATCTGGGCTTCCAAATATGCAACAAGCTTGCATCTAGTGCAAATGAATTCACCCTCAAAAGGCTCTTCAATGTTTAAATGGGATCGAACAGTAAAGAAGTAAATATGAATGTAGATTTAGACCCTGTCTGCTATAATTGGAGCTAGAATCAAGCAAACAACACACAAGGGAAATCTATCAAACCTTAGTTTCTTGCTCCTTGTCTTAAACTGCGATTCTTTAAACTCCACTTATTCAGAAGCCCACTTAGTATAGCAAGCCAGAGTATATGGCTTTAGTACAGGCATGTCCAAACTGCAGCCCTCCAGCTGTTGCAAAACTACAACTCCCAGCATTCTCTAATAGCTGTAAGCTATCCAGGTATGCTGGGAGTTGTAGTTTTGGAACAGCTGGAGGGCCGCAGTTTGGACATGCCTGCTTTAGTACTTGGGGACAAGTGGACTGCAAAACATCCCTTTCCTTAGGAGCAATATACTGGTACCTTAAATGGCTAGTGCAAAAATATGCACATTAAAGTGCCATGCATGTCATGCTGGCGGTCCATGCCCACCGTGGTCTTGCATTTCCATCGCTCTGCTCTCCCTATGTGAATTGGGATTAGAGCTCTTTGAACTTTCCTTCAGCACTGAGAGAGTTAATGCTTTCCCCCTGTCCCTGTCCAGGTGCTGGTTAAGTTGCTGATCACTCTCCCAATTGAGCTGGGCTTTGGTTCTACCTCCTCGTCTGAATTTTAAGGTTATTCATTGCTAGTAACCAGTGAAGGTGATCTTGTCTGGATATCTGTGTATCGAACACCTTGTCTTCCGATTCCGCTCCTTGCTGCCTGTGCCAACCTTCAAACTGTTACCTGGCTTATGCTTGTAACTGCTATTTGGAATACGCAAGTACTCAGCCTGCCTAGACTATTGGACTGTGTTCAGTCTACGCTTTTGCCTGTGTCCTTGGTGCCTGATACCAGTGTCTCTGACCCCCGTGGGTCAGCAGCCAACTACACAAGGACTACTTCATGAGGTAGCAGCCTGGTTGGTTCCTTTCAGTAAAGTCCAGATCCCTATACAGGGGTTAAAAGGGTGAATACCAGGGAACCACTAGGACAACACCCTTATGTTTAGCCCAAAGCCAAACTGGTTGGTTGGCACAGTGGGTACATACCTACTGTCTGTGGCCTCCCATGATTAATGTAAACAAATGAAAACCAGACATCACATAGTACATGCATATGTGTACCTTTAGTCTGGCAACTGCTGATCTGTTGTTCCAGTGTATGACATCATCTTCTCTAAATAATCAAGTACTCAAGTTTAATGCAAATTGGATGGTTCTTCTTTTATATATGTCCAACGGTGTAAGTAACAGTGATCACCACATTGGGTCAGCATTGGAAAATCCTGGTTCTGACCGGAGACAGGAGGCTAAAATCCTGGAAATCATATTTGTTGAATGTCTTGGAGGTTTGTTTGCTTTTCTAAGGAAAACTATTGTCATAAAAGTTTCATTTATTTTTTTGCTGTGCATGTTCCATTTTCCTGAAGACCAGCAAAGAATGGGATCTTTTATTTTGGTTGCGTTGGGCAGATGAGTGGATGAAATATTTGAAAGAATTATCTTCCATCGACACTTCAAAAACAAGTTGGTTGAAATTGTGAAAGGAGAATCAGAGACTTCAATTGCTTCATCAGTTGTTACTATCACATAAACTACAAGTGGGTTTGAAGGAATCTTGAAAAGTGTGAAAAGCACTGCTCACTTCTTAATGATGAGAATGAGATTGCAGTAACTTGTGACACACTCAGATAACCAAGAAGGTCATGAAGTCACTTGATAGCAGAGAAATTCAAGAAGTTGTATGTGAGATAGTGTAATAAGAGCACTAGACACACTAGCACTAGATTTGCGCAAGTATCGGAGCGCGGCCAGCTGTAAATTCTCAAGGCTGTAAACGGAGGTACGATACCCCAAAGGAACTACAGGACTGATAACGTAATGTCTTGTGGCTACATTCTCTGTTATTAACAAGTAAATTAACAGCCATATAGTTACATTAACTATTAGATTGGTTACACATTACATTGTAGCTACATTAATTACTGCTAAAGGGTGAGCATCCAGACACTACGCTACGTTGATCACTCTGCATTTTAATATATATGCTGTGTAGATAAGACTGAACAGTTTAATATACCAATATCTCAGTATATCAACAAGACTCCATTTTAAGAACTTTGTGTAGAGATATATACACAAGATCATATAAATTACTGTACTATTGGACTGCAGTCTCTTCTATCATGGACATTACTATTTTTATATTGTGACAGAGTGAGAGGTTTTGTCTGGGAAAACAGGTATTTTCCTCCCAGCATGTACTGCTGGGCTGATTTACAGCCAGGTGTGGTCAAATACCGGACCGGATTTTAAGTGTTGTCCGGGTTTTGGCAGCACCTGGCTGTCCTTAAATAGGCAGCCGGGCTCAGAAGCCAGGTCTCTGTGTTGGGATCTGGGAGCCTTGTGTCTGGATGAAGGCTTGCTACCTGTTTGGCGTGAAAACAGGTTGGTGCTGCTTTCAGCAAGGACTCTTTGAGGCAGAATTGCCGCATGGTATGAATTACTACCAACATCGCAAGGTGACTTTTTGCTTGTTTATGACTGCTTGTTTTGTCACTTGCCTAAAGTGTGAATAAAACACTGAACTGTTTGATCCAAAGAATTTGTTGTTGCCTCTATACTGCGTCCGCTAATCCGGTCTACCAGAGAGAAACCCCACAATTGGTGGAGGATGTGGGCAATAGCAGTGAGGCTGGCGTGAACTGGCGTTTTTGGTTTCATCATTTTTCAGGCACTGTTGTATGTTGTACATTAAACCAGCTGTATTACAACCAGTGCCCCAGAACAAAATGGAGGCTGTTGTGAAGGCCCCCATGGAGGCTAATCTGCAGCAGTGAGAGACAAACCTGCAGCAACGTGAAGCTAATGAGAAACAGCAGGAGACTAAGGGTCCATTCACACGTCCGAAAGTGTATTGCGGATCCGCATAGATCCCATAGAATTGCCTACTCTTGTATGCAATTGTGGACAAGACTAGGACATGTTCTATTTTTTCCAGAGCCGCAGACCGGAAGATCGGGGGCGTGCTTCGGAAATGCGGATGCGGACAGCACACTGTGTGCTGTCCGCATCCATTCCTGCCCCATAGAGAATGAATAGGTCCGCACCCGTTCCGCAGAATTGCGGAACGGATGCAGAACACATTCACGGACATGTGAATGGACCCTTACCAGTTGCTGCTACAACACGTGATGGCTTTGCAGACAGCAGGAGCAACCCTGAGCGTCCACGATGCCCGGAAAGCAGTCCGTGCTGCGATACCTAAGATTACCCCCACAGACGACATCGAAACCTACCTGGCGATGTACGAGAAAGTGGCCATCAGGGAAAAGTGACCCCGTGACCAGTGGGCTGTGGTCGTCATTCCCTTCCTGGCATCTGATTCCCAGTGGGTGCATTTCAACTTGCCGGACGATCAAGCGGCCGACTACCAAAAAGTAAAGGGTGAGATTTTGGCAAGACTAGGGGGTGAATGTGTTGGTCTGGGCCCAGCGGGTACATCAGTGGGGGTTTAAGCCGGCTGAGCCTGAGAGGACCCAGTATTATGACTTACTCCACCTCTTGCAAAAATGGCTATAGCTTGATGTGCTGAGTCCCCCGGCTATGCTGGATAGACTATTAGCCGATATGTTCTGGAGGGCTTTGCCATACCCTCTCCAGCACTGGATCAGTCAGGTGTCTCCTGGCAATGCCCTTGAGATAGTGGACCTGGTGGAATGCTCTGAAGCTACCAGGAATCTAAAGAAGGGTTCTTTCAGGAGGGGTCGGCAACCCCGGAAATCTCAACCCTAGGCCCAGAGATTTGAGCCAATAAATCTAACCTGGGATGTAACCATGGCGGAACTGGCTCCGATACTCTGCTGGCAGTGTTAGGAGCCTGGCCATATAAGGGCTGACTGTCCCTATCGGGTTGAGCCCATGGACGCTATGGCTACCATCAGTCGCTATATGCCAGGAGCCTGTGTGCAACAGGTACCCCAGAGTCTCTAGATCACTTGTGCCAGGTGGAAGTGGGAGAGACTCTGGTGGATGCTCTGCTGAACTCAGGGAGTCTGGTGACCCTAGTAAAGGCTGGTGCGGTCCACTGAGTATACTGTCTGGAAATTTGGGGTGATGTGCATCCACGGAGACTTAAAAGACAAACCCACCGCACTGGTGTCTCTAACCATGGTGGCCAGTAGATGGACCTACGAGATGGCTGTCGCCACAAATCTACATTATGAACTCATAATAGGGAAAGACTTTCCTGGCTTCCCGGCACTATGGCCTGCTATGAGAGTGACTGATACCCATGATACAGGGGTAACCCTAGCAGAGTGGCCCGGCTCAGGAGGGAGACCAGAACCCTGTGAACCTGAGACCGAAGGGCCAGTGGTAGGGGTGACCACCACTTCGGTGGAAGAGGGGGAGACAACACCGTTAAGTGTGATGGTGGGAGACGTGGAGGACTTGCCGCCGGGTCCTGAATTTGCAGACTTCAATGTCTCACGTTATACCGCCCAACATCGGGACCCAACCCAATCCCGCGCCTGGGAAAATGTGTTAATAGTAGATGGTCAACCACAACAACCTGGGGCAGAGTAAGTGTTTCCCCCGTTTTGTGGTTTATCAAGATATGTTGTATCGGGTAAACCAACTACGGGATGAGCCTATTGAACAGTTGGTGGTCCCCAAGGCTTATCACAACCTTGTGTTAGATCTAGCCCACCAACACGTTCTCGGGGGTCACCTGGGGCTGCAGAAAACTCAGGATCGTATTCTGCAACGGTTTTACTGGCCTAGCATATTCAAAGAAGTGGAAGAGTTTTGTAAGTCTTGCCCAACCTGCCAGATAACTAGCCCCCAGCCACATTTCCATAGTCCCCTATTACCTCTCCCGATTATCGAACTACGGACTTCCTTTTACCATCCGCAAATGGGGGGGGGGACAACGGTGCTGCTGGGGGCGTAGAGTATGAGCCAAGGAGAGGCGTGCTTGGGCTCTGCTGGAGGGAGGGCCTGGGCACTTAATGGGGGTGTTCCTGGGCACCTTTGAACAAAAATAACGCCCCTCTGTGCACCTTACTAGCTCATTTGCATAAATAATAAAGTGGATTTTTTCGAGATAGAAACCAATCAGCAAGGGAAAAAAGCACATCTGGAAAGGAGGTAGTAGTGCTACAAGACAATAGTTTTAGTTTAATGGTGATGATTCTGGTGACAGATTCCCTTTAACGAAAGTTGCCAAAGAGAAAACTGCATTTATTACGCCTTAGGGGCTGTATCAATATAAGGTCTTACCCTTTGGTCTGTACGGCGCCCCCGCCACTTTTCAGCAACTAATGGACATCGTGCTTCGTCCACATTGTCGGTACGCTTCGGCTTGCTTACCTGGACGATATTGTCATCCACAGTACCGACTGTGAAAGTCACCTACCCAAAGTGCAGGCTGTAGTGGACTCCCTTCGGAAATCTGGCCTAACTGCTAACCCAAAAAATGTGCGATAGGGTAAGAAGAGACTAAGTACCTGGGGTATGTCATTTGGCGCGATACAGAATTGTCCCCGACCTGTCACCACTAGGCAAATAAAGTCATTCCTGGGAACGGTGGGCTATTACATAAGGTTTGTTCCCCAATTTGCTACTCTTGCTGCGCCCTTGAATTGGACTCTTAAAGGGACACAAGTCAATAATGGTTCGCTGGGATGATCGGGCAGAAGAGGCTTTCTCCACTTTGAAGTCGGCCCTGTGCAGGTCCCCGGTTTTGGTGACACCCGACTTTAAAAGGGAGTTTATAGTACAGACCGATGCCTCCAAAGTAGGCCTTGGTGCTGTACTGTCTCAGGAAGTCAACAGGGAGGAGCATCCTGTTGTCTTCCTCAGCCGTAAGCTCACCCCAGCTGAGACCCAGTATAATATAGTAGAGAGAGAGTGCCTGGCTATCAAGTGGGCACTAGAATCTCTCCGCTATTATTTATTAGGGAGAAAATTCCACCTGGTGACATCCTCTCAAGTGGATGAGCCAGGCCAAGGACAGAAATGCCCGGTTCCCCCAATGGTTTCTCTCCCTACAAAACTTTAAATTTTCGGTGGAACACAGGGCAGGCCGGTTAAAGGGAAACGTGGATGCCCTGTCCCGGGTACACTGTCTGGCGTGTGTTCACCCCCTCAGGGTTGAACAAAGAGGAGTGGGGGGTATGTGACACAGTGAGACGTTTTGTCTGGGAAAACATGTATTTTCCTCCCAGCATGTGCTGCTGGGCTGATTTACAGCCAGGTAAGGTCAAATACCGGACCGGATTTTAAGTGCCGGTCCGGGTTTTGGCAGCACCTGGCTGTCCTTAAATATGCAGCTGGGCTCAGAAGCCAGGTCTCTGCGTTGGGATCTGGGAGCCTTATGTCTGGATGAAGGCTTCCTACCTGTTTGGCGTGAAAACAGGTTGGTGCTGCTTTCAGAAAGGACTCTTTGAGGCAGAATTGCTGCATAGTGTGAATTACCACCAACACCGCAAGGTGACTTTTTGTTTGAATATGACTGCTTGTTTTGTCACTTGCCTAAAGTGTGAATAAAACACTGAACTGTTTGATCCAAAGAACTTGTTGTTGCCTCTATACTGCGTCCGCTAATCCTGTCTACCAGAGCGAGTCCCCACACTATTTTTATATTCCTTTATATATTTTTCATTTTTGCATTTTAGTTGATCAACTAACAATTATGGGTATCTATAATGTTTAGGATTTATAATTTATTATACGGTAATTGGTATAAATTATTATTTTTAGATATCTTATGTATTAAACATATTTAATTCTTCATATTGTGTCCTCATACATTTGCCGGATATTTGAGTGCCCCCCAATACATTGATTTTCAATTCAAGCCCAATTGTACAGTGGGTGTGCCGTGGGGTTGTGCCCCGTGTTATTGTTTCCTAAGTAGGTAGAGCCACTGTTTCTCTCTTTGTTCAGTGGCCACACTTGCCTATTGACCATTTTTGGATGTTGTGCATTGATTTTGCCCCCCACTACCATGGTAGTGTAAATTATTAAGAACTGTGAGTGGCATAGCATGGCAGACTGTGAGCAAATTAACTTGAGTATTAGCTTCAAAGGAAGAATACTATTATTGTAGCAACATTTTTCACCTACAGCAATTTATTGGTCTACAAGGAAGCAAAGTTATATTACAATTCAGTACAAAATCAAAGAAGTGGGATCTACAAAGATATTAAAGATAAAACATTGGCTTCAATCTAAGAACTTAAACATTTGTTGCAGAGAAATTAGTAAAATAGTATATATGCTGTACATCACATATACATAAAATGTAATTGTGACATCCTTTATAAAATCATCAAAGGTAAATGCTGGAGGCATGTAGGCATGTATGCAAGGCCCTGGAAAAGCCTACAGAAGCTGACTGTAAATTGATAAAATGATACCACTTGTTGGAAATGTTTATATTGATGCAAATAACAGAAAGGGGAGTAATAGACTTCTTTAACAAATACATCAAACATAGTGCAGGAAATTTGTCAACCCTTGCATTTCAGAATTCTTTCTTCAGAAATATGCAAAATAGGTATTTGTAACTTTTTTGGGTTACTTGCTCAAAAGTGTTGCAACATTTTGCATTTTTACACCACTCACTCAAGTTTTGAAAAGAGGGTGGGAAAGGGGGAGTGTTTAGGTATGTTAATTAGTTTCACTTCAAAGTTAAGTAATGCCTGTGGGTAGGGAAAGACACGGACAGTGAGCCCTGACCTAGAATCCATCCCACTTTCCCTAACTACTTGCATTACAAGCCCTAGGTGGCAAGACCACAACTGGTCAACACTGTTTAGGTGCAGAGGCAGACAAACACCAAGAGACAAAACAGCACAAAAACAGGGTCATACGTAAAAATGGGTCAGAACCAGACAGACTATGCACTACCAAATGAGAGACAGAGAGTGGTCAGAAGACAAGCTGGGGTCAAAGGAATGAGCTATCCAATAAGCACAGGAAACAGGGACACAGCTAGTGAGCCAGAGGCTATCACTGTCACTGGTGTATGGCCCCTTCAGGACCCTGCCATTTTTCACCTTAAAGACCAGGCCATTATTTGCAAATCTGAGATGTGTCACTTTATGTGGTGATAACTTTAAAACGCTTTTACTTATCCAAGCCATTCTGAGATTATTTTCTCGTCACATATTGTACTTCATGACAGTGGTAAATTTGAGAAAAAATATTTCAATTTATTTACAAAAAATTTAGAAACAATGTCAATTTTAAAAATTTCAATTTCTCTGCTTTTAAAACATATAGTGATATCTCCTAAAATAGTTATTACTTTACATTTCCCATATGTCTAATTAATGTTTGAATCATTTTGTAAATTACATTTTCTTTTTTTGGGACGTTAGAAAGCTTAGAAGTTTAGAAGCAAATCTTAAAATTTTTAAGAAAATTTCCAAAACCCAATTTTTAAGGACTAGATCAGGTCTGAAGTCACTTTGTGGGGCTTACATAATATAAACTACACCCCTCACTGTATTCAAAACTGATTTTACAAACTTTGTTAACCCTTTAGGTCTTCCACAAGAATTAAAGGAAAATGTACATGTAATTTCAGAATATTACTTTTTTGGCAGATTTTCCATTTTAATCCATTTTTTTCCGCTAACAAAGCAAGGCTTAACAGCCAAACAAAACTCAATATTTAGTAGCCTGGTTCTGTAGTTTACAGAAACACCCCATGTGTGATTGTAAACTGCTGTACAGGCACACAGCAGGGTGCAGAAGGAAAGGAGCGCCATATGGTTTTTGGAAGGCAGATTTCACTGGGATAATTTTAAGTTGCCATGTCACATTTAAAGACCCCCTGATGCATTCCTAGAGTAGAAACTCCAAAAAAGTGACCCCATTTTGGAAAATACAGGATAAGGTGGCAGTTTTGTTGGTACTATTTTAGGGTACATATGATTTTTTTTGTTGCTCTTTATTACACTTTTTGTGAGGCAAGGTAACAAAAACAAGCTGTTTTGGCACTGTTTTTATTTTTTGTTTTTCTACAACATTCATCTGACAGGTTAGATCATGTGCTATTTTTATAGAGAAGGTTGTTATGGACGCGACAATACCAAATATGACCCAAAATAGTTTGGGAGGTTGTTTGTTTCAGTTTTGCATAGTTTTGGGTTACTGAGTTTTAGGGCTAATTCTTTTGGGTATGAGATGACGGTTTGATTAGTACTATTTTAGGGGGCATATGCCTTTTCGATTGCTTGATATTACACTTTTTGTGATGTAAGGTGACCAAAAATTGCTTTTTTGACAGTTTTTATTTTTATCTTTTTACGGTGTTCATCTGAGGGGTTAGGTCATGTGATATTTTTATACAGCAGGTTCTTACAGACGCATCAATACCTAATATGTATACTTTTTTTTATTTATGTAAGTTTTACACAATAACATCATTTTTTAAACCCAAAAATCAAGTTTTAGTGTCTCCGTCTCCATATTCTGAGAGCCATCGTTTTTTTATTTTTTGGGTAATTGTCTTAGGTAGGATCTCATTTTTTGCGGGATGAGATCACTGTTCGATTGGTATGATTTTGGGGTGCGTATGACTTTGTGATCGCTTGGTATTACACTTTTTGTGATGTAAGGTGACAAAAAATGGCTTTTTTTACCCCCTTTTTTTTTTTACAGTGTTCACCTGAGGGGTTAGTTCATGTGATATTTTTATACAGCATGTTGTTATGGACGCGACAATACCTAATATGTATACTTTTTTTAATTTAAGTTTTACACAATAAAAGCATTTTTTAAACAAAAAAAAAATCATGTTTTAATGTCTCCATATTCTGAGAGCCATATTTTTTTTATTTTTTGGGCCATTGTCTAAGGTAGGGTCTCATTTTTTGTGGGATGAGATGACAGTTTGATTGGTATGATTTTGGGGTGTGTATGATGTTTTAATCGCTTGGTATTACACTTTTTGTGATGTAAGGTGACAAAAAAATTGCTTTTTTACACCGTTTTTTTTTTTTTTTTTACAGTGTTCACCTGGGCAGGGGCTAGTTCATGTGATATTTTTATACAGCAGGTTGTAGCCCCCTGTAGGGGCTCATTTTTTGCGGAATAAGGTGACGGTTTGATTGGTACTATTTTGGGGGGCATACGCCTTTTTGATCGCTTGGTCTTACACTTTTTGTTATGTAAGGTGACAAAAAAGTGATTGTTTTAGCACAGTTTTTATTTTATTTTTTCTATAGAGCTTAGGTGAGGGGGGTGGATCATGTGGTATTTTTGTAGAGTTTCTCATTACGGACATGGCAATGCCCAATATGTCTGGTTTTCTTTTTCTTTCTTTCTTTTTTTTTTTTTTTTACAATTTTATGTTTTTTTGTTTTTTTTTACTTGAAACTTTATTTTTTTATTATGAAAAACACTTTTTTTTTTCTTACTTTTTTTGTCCCACTCTGGGACTTCAACTTCTGGGGTCTGATCCCCTCTGCAATTAATTACAATACAACCTGTATTGTAATGCATTGGCTGTCAGCTTTTATGCTGACAGCCTGCCTGTGAGACCCAGCCTAAGGCCTCATGCACACTTCAATGGGGCCTCAAAAGATGCGGACAGCAATCCGTGTGCTTTCCGCATCAGTTGCTCCGTTCCATGGTCCGCAAAAAAAATATAACCTGTCCTATTCTTGTCCATTTTGCGGACAAGAATAGGCAGTTATATTAATGGCTGTCCGCGCCTTTCCGCAATTTGCAGACCGCAAAACACACAACGGTCGTGTGCATGAGGCCTTAGGGGCTGATTTATCACAGGCTTCCATAGAAGGCAAGCTCCGATGCCTATGGAAGGTATCAGGCCTGATTTCTCTGCCATCGGGTCACCGCCACTGCAGCACGGGGACCCGATGGGGAAGTGGACAGCACCCATACCCTCCGCGAACCCTCTGCATGCCATGGTCAGCTTTGACCATGGCATACAAGGGGTTAACATGCCGGCATTGGTTTTTACTAATGCCGGCATATGCAGCAGGGGCCTGGCTGTCAGTGACTGCCGGGTCCACGCCACTGATCAGCCACCTGCCTGATCAGCCTGCCCTACATTTACGGCGCTGGTCCTTAAGTCACGTCCACCAGCGCCGTACATGTTCCAGGATCAGAACCTGATAGGCCATGACTCGGCGCTCCATTAGTCAGAAATAGAGCAGCTGAGCAATCAGCCCACTGCTAATCTTCTCCAACACATGCCCGCTGTGGGGAGAAACAGAGCACTACATCCTGTTGCTAAGGATACTGTTACATCACCAGGGGACATGGCTTAGCAGCGTGTCTCTTCCGGCACGGCAGCGACGAAGCCAGAGATCACGCTGCTGGAGCCCGGACAGATGATTTTGTGACAATCAATGTGACTTTTGAGAAAGTAGCAAACTCTCTCCATTGGGAACAGAAGTGTAGAAAAACTGGAGTAACATTTCTAGACAAACGTGTCCTGTTTAAAGATTTTAACAAACTAATGCTTGACATTATTTAACAAACAATGCTTGACATTTCATAAATTATGTGTAAATTATTCCAACAGAGACTAAAGAAATACTTAAAAAAATTCCCTCATGATAAGTTACCCCCAGTGGGGGCAATTTATCATGGGGGTAATATGTGGTCATTTTTACTTGAGTCTGCTTTGGTGTACTTTGCATGTATTTTGATGTATCAATTTTGAGACTTTTTGAAGCCAGAATTCTGAAGTGTAAGGCTAGATAAATTCCACCCACTAAATCGCTTGTAGGTATCAATAGATTTAGTATATAGGCAGCTTATTTACTGACCCTGCTGTATGGACATATAGATGAATACCCACTGCCCATGTGCAGTACGCAGCCCTGAAGGGTGAGCGATGGTGAGGTCACAGGGGTAGTTACTAACCAAGGAAGTTTCTGGTACTCACAGTTTTTATATACCCTGGGCAGGCGTACAGCAGTAATAGAGAGGCTGGCACATGGATCCTCTGGGGCACTCTCTGTGTACAGGGACCAGGCCTGGTGGTAGGTGAGGTGCCCTGGATGTTGCAGGTTTTTAATGTGCCGGTGGCAAGATCCCTTTAAGTTCGTGACGCCAGTGCCGTTAAACTGTGGCACACTGATTTATTGTAGTAATAATTGAGGAACACAAGTGCAGTGAACCAGAACTTCCTTTTACTGAAACAGTTCAACTATTTACAGTCTTTAGTTGGTTCCATATGTCAAAAGGTTGGATACAGGCAGGCTTTATATAAAACGGCAGGCAAAGTCTTTGCAAGATACTCAGAGGGCATAAACACTTACAGATCAGGCTGCACTTTCCCTCAGATCCTGTCTGGCTTACTCCAAGGCCCGTATGCGGTATTGCTGGCTTTATCCTTGGGTAGGGAAAACCTTCCTCTGGTATATGTCTCTTTGCTGTGGAATATCCTTCTGCCCTTCAGCTCTCTGTTTGGCTGAAATAAACCTTGTCTCTGCACTGTACTTTTATAGAAGCTTGGTTTCTCAGGAGGCAAACTCTTCCCCTGTATGGCAGCTTCTGAGCTTCTTTGCTCAGGAAACTCAGGCAGGCTAGACTGCACTAACTAGCCTCCTGGACTATACTGCACTGACTCTTTCCTGTCTGGGCCTAACTATATATACTAGGCGGTTCCCTAGCTCCCTCTCCCTAGCTCCCTCTACTGTCTAGGAGGAGGAACTACCCCTAACAGGCCTGGTATAAGAGATAACAGGAAAATACACACTATAATGCAATACAAAATACTGTATAAAATACAATGACCATGTTCCACAGGAGGTGGAGAATAACGTGGACATATTAACCCTTGTGTAGTGCCCACATTTACCTAGTGGGACACTACACATGCATCTGTGGTACCTGAGGTACAAAAATTAGGGAGTCATTTTAAAAAATACCTCCAATTATATTTAAAAAAAAAATATTATTCAGCAGGAGTGTGCACAATGATAATTTTTCTAAATACATTGCACAGTAGATTCTGTTTGTAAATAGCAAGTGAGCCAGTGCTGTGGACTGGATTGTCATTCTATAATCCTCTCCTGAATATGGAAGCCTAGGAGAAAGTCTATTAGTGCTTAGATATGAGCAGGTTGGTCTGTGCTGTTATTTAGGAGCAGAATATGCTCTGCAATGCGTTTAGAAATATAGGGGCACATTTATTAAGACCTGCATCTAAAATGTTGGCCTCTACCTTTGGCGTATCCACCGTCAGTTCTAAATATAAGACAGCTTCCTTGCTTTCTTACATTAAGACAATTTTTTACGCCTATACCAGGCGTAGAAAATAATGATTGCCCATACCCAACCCACTTTTTTAGACCTGGTGTGAATGGGAAGGAAGTCGCAGATTCTGATGCACCATGGAGTGTGACAGAACCTGCGCTAGATATATGCCACAAATTTGATGTACATCTGGTCATGAATGACCCCCATGCTCTTTCTGACTTTAGTTGTACACAGGGCAGGTGATCAACTGGTTGCCCCGGTTCTGTCTCCTAGTGCTATCAGCAAACAGCTGATATTGTTGGAGTAAGCCATGGTCAGCTGTGACCTCTCCATAGCAGAAGTGGTATAATATGACGGCCATTCAGGTGAGTTGCCATCCTTGTAATGCAGCAATGGATCAAGTCCGCCAAAACAGGAGCTGCTTATACCGAACAATTCTTTCATTTGGCTCATACCCAAGTAAAGAATGCCTCTCTATGCTGTCCTAAAAGGGCATATGGACAGGGGTTGTCTTCATGAGACAACCCCTTTAATTTTATGGCTAATTGGTAATTATACAACTATCACAAGTATGAATAAGAATAATCAGACTTGTACTGCTGAGTCCCATCTGGATTTCTATAAAAGAATTGGATGGCCAGTCCAAGCCACCTGGGAGAATGTTGTAAAGGACCCCTCTAGGTCATTTTAATAATAGTTATAATAGTCCCCCTTTGCTACTTATGGTTTCCAGTGTTCTACACTTTCTGTACTGTTAAAATAAGTAAGGTCACCAATCTTCTGAGAAGTTCTAACATAAGAGTGAAAGTTCATTTAATTTTAAGACATTTATTTATTGCATTTGAAATGATGGAAAAGATAATTCAATGCAATGGAGGAGGATTATGAACTCTAGTGGCCTCGCTCCGTTTTCCTGTTACCTTGCTTTCATGTGCGCACTTGACAAGTCCCTATGAAACATTATGTGCAGAGTCTCATTAACTCCCTTACACCTTCTGCATAAGGAGGTGATCAGTGGATGGTGGAGGCTTTACAACACACACCACATCTGCTTCTCCCTCACACTCTTCCACATATCCACCTTGAAGACTTGCTGCTTTTATATCTAAGCATGAACATTTTATTTTTCTTGTAGATTCCAGTGTAACTTTTTATTGTTATTCTTTCCATCTCTCCACTAAATGAACATTTCTCCTGATAGGGGCTGCGAGAGCCTATTTAATAAATCAAATGAGTAAATTGTTAATCTCGGGGAATGTGTTTTACATTACAGTCGAAAAATTGCTATGTGTTAGAATCTCGAGCCAAACTTTGCTTAACACATTTGACTAACTGCAATCTTTTTCTATAGATGCACTCAGCTGAGCTTAAGCCAGCAATATCAATCTGTGCTGGTCTCTTAACAGAGACCTCAGAAGTGTTCTAGACTCACTGAGGAGCCATTGTCTGACACCTGCAGATCATCACTTTGTCTTAGGGAAGAACAAGCAGATCATCTCTTCACCCATTTGCTACAGACTGCTGTCTTTGTCCATTATGTCTCTCTCCTTGTCCTTATCTCCCTTCCTGGGAATGCTGCGTGTGAATATTTCATGCCTGTGATTGACAGTTCTGTATGACCAGTCTATGCGATGGCGCCCAGCTAAAGAATAACATGCTTTACTGGCCCCAGAGAGGAGGTGACTCATCTTTCATATAAAGTGCTTTACATCTAACATCTAAAGAGATAAATTCTTACTTTTTAATCCCTTAAGTTTATCATGTAAATTATATGAATTGTCAAATGATATAAAATGTCACCCAAAATTTCATTTTAAAAGATTTCTTACAAAATCTTGGAATATAAATAGATAATAACAGTCAGAAAAAAAATTAATTTATAGCAGATTATACAAGAATAGACACCTATGCACCTCTTATTATAATATTTAGTGTCCTTAACAGGTGTAAACAGGTGATTGAGCATCCAGCACTAGGAGTGATGATAGATGGAGGATCTTTACTCAACATTATCCCTCATAAAGAAGTTACTGTATATCTTCTGCTGTACAAATAATTGTGTTATATTCTTATATTCATACTTATGCACATATATTTCAAAATGAATTTGCTGCTTACAGTGTATGTTCCTTGGGTCCATCAGAGGGTACGATTCTAAAGGTCTATCCACATTCTCTACAGAACATAGGCATGTCAACTTTTAATTGCATAATTAAGGACCACTCATGAGAAAGGGGATGTTTTAAATCTCAATATTCATGTAAACACACATTTGTGCTGAATTTGTGGCTGTAGTAACATAGTAACATAGTACATAAGCCGAAAAAAGACATTTGTCCATCCAGTTCGGCCTGTCATCCTGCAAGTTGATCCAGAGGAAGGCAAAAAAAAACCTGTGAGGTAGAAGCCAATTTTCCCCACTTTAGGGGAATAAAAAATTCCTTCCCGACTCCAATCAGGCAATCAGAATAACTCCCTGGATCAACGACCCCTCTCTAGTAGCTATAGCCTGTAATATTATTACGCTCCAGAAATACATCCAGGCCCCTCTTGAATTCCTTTATTGTACTCACCATCACCACCTCCTCAGGCAGAGAGTTCCATAGTCTCACTGCTGTTACCGTAAAGAATCCTCTTCTATGTTTGTGTACAAACCTTCTTTCCTCCAGACGCAGAGGATGTCCCCTCGTCAGTCCAGTCCTGGGGATAAATAGATGATGGGATAGATCTCTGTACTGACCCCTGATATATTTATATATAGTTATTAGATCTCCCCTCAGTCGTCTTTTTTCTAAAGTGAATAGCCCTAATTTTAATAATCCTTCAGGGTACTGTAGTTGCCCCATTCCAGTTATTACTTTAGATGCCCTCCTCTGAACCTTCTCCAGCTCTGCTATGTCTGCCTTGTTCACAGGAGCCCAGAACTGTACACAGTACTCCATGTGTGGTCTGACTAGTGATTTGTAAAGTGGTAGGACTATGTTCTTATCACAGGAATCTATGCCCCTTCTGATGCAACCCATTATCTTATTGGCCTTGTAATTTTATTTTTATTTTGACAGTACTATTCCACTTAAAATTAAATACAAAATGATATCCTTCTGTAAAAGTTAAGACCTTATAGATAGGTAATCTATTCTCAGTTTACTGCTGCTGTGAGGCACAGAAGCTATCTATTAGTATAATAGTAGATGTAGAAATGGGATGACAGTTCTGTTGCTCTCTTGATAGGCCTAGATTAATGACATGTGTAATGCCCTAATGGAGTCACTGCAAGGGGTCTCTCTCTGTGGCTTCAAAAATCATATCCAGAAAACCATCCACACATTTTTAATATAAAAAATTACATAGAATATTTACATATAGGTTTATATGTAATTTAAAAAAAAAGATGTAAATGCACCTTTAAACTTTATTGTTATCATTTCTTACGGAGAACTTCACTAAGGCCAGATAGATTATTTTTTAATCAAGTCATGTAGACCATTGGGCAAGGATTAACTCAAGTCAGCTCCAAATGTGATGGCATGTCACTATTTCAGTGCCTGGGTCAACTTGAGGATCTTCTGGTACCCTAGTAGGCCAGACTGACCATGGTTCAGCTGAACTTGCATGTTTTTGTCAGGAATAGGATCTCCTGGGGTAACAAAGGTTTGGTCATGTTAGAATCCAAATAGTCCTAAAATGGGTTGTGCAGTGGCATAATATTGATGACCTATCCCCAGGATAGGTCATCAATATCAGATTGGCAGGGGTCCAACTCCTTAAACTCCTGCTAATCAGCTGTTTGACGGGGTTGCAGTGCTTGTGCCACTGCTGCGTCCTCTTCATTGTTTACCTGCATGACGAGATTGTAGCTGGGGTTCAGTGTTATTACAGCTTCCTCACCTCTTCCAACTGAATGGGACAAACATCTGTAATTTCACTGCACTACCTCTGCAAGGCAAGAAAATATGCAGGTAAACATTGAAGAGGGTGCAGTGCTGCACAGGGCTCAGACAGTTGAACGGCAGGGATGCTGGGAGTTGGACCTCTATGGATCTGATATAGATGACCTATCTGAGCATAGGTCATTAGGGTTATTCCACTGCATGACCCCATTTCTTGTCTTGATAGGAAATGTTAGGAGATCAATCAAGCAGGCACCTGTTGAAATTGGCAAGTAATGTTCCTAAATACATTTTATTCAATGTCAAATCCTACAGTAAGAGAATGATTACAAAATCTATGACTTTAAGTTGCAGATTGGGTCAATAATACCTTAGCAACTGCCCACTTTTGATGGAAGGCAGTGCTTGTGCCAAGTCTGCAGCAATCTTACAGGAGCATGTTGGGTCTCCATCTATGGCTGTTTAAAACACCTACAAACCTCTAGTACTTTGTCCATATGTTGCAAGATGGCAGCGGTAACGCCATTCACCTATGTCATTGTTTTCATCACTATCCCTGGACAGCTCACAGCAAGAGCAAAAGGGGATTTATTCAGGAACAGTGCAGAAAGTATGAATCACATAACCACCACCATATTGTGTACTATGAATCCAGCCCCAGAGAATCGTAGGTGTCTACATAGACCACAGATTGGGACCAGGGGGCCTTCTGCTGTGCGGTGAGAAGTTATGATGTGGCATACAGATGTTAGTTGTTCAGGGGTCTGCTGAAGGCCCTACAATGGGAGATGGTGGTGGAAGATAAGCCACTTCTCACAGTGACGTCTTCCTCTACCCACTGAAATAAATATATTACAATATTTGTAACATTCTATGGGAAGAAAATATGTTTCAGTTATTTATCATTAGAAATCATGAGCAAAAACTACACATCACAGGACATTTAGAAATGTTAAATTATGTTGCCTCAATTGAAATACCAGTATTAAAAGCAATTAAAAGATCATCACACTTCCATCAGCCATCGCTGAGAGTCATAAAATGCTGAAAAAGCATTAATTAGAAAAAAATTAAAAGATCCAGCAACAGCTGTGAGTTTTGGGACAGAGTCAGGAAAAACACATTTACACTGGCACTGAGCGTGTCCTGGGACTAAACCCCCTCCATATTTCCTCTCATCTTGTGGTAATAAGATACAGTAGCCAAGCAGTCTGTAGTAACACTGGCTAAATTGATTTCTATGTGGGAGGAGGATGTGTTTTAAAAGTGGTTAAGATGATGTTGCTGTTTTCTCGCCTTGTCTGTCCAAGCTAATAAGAAGAAGGTGGAAGTGGCTGATTTGGAAGAGACTCACACCCAGATATTCAATTAAGGATTTGTGACCCAAAATGTAACTCGCAGTACATATGGGAAAAGTGTGCTTTTAGCAATATGGCAATAAACTTATCAATAATCTTTCTGAGATTTTAATATTCTGCTATAAAGATTTTTGTAATTTTATTTAAGGGATCGCAACATTCTTGTTATTTCAAACAAGGGTAACTCTATAACCAAATTTTGATTACATCTTCTTTCATCCATGTGCTTGTGTGAAAATGTAATAATGAATTGATTCAGTTTGAGGAATGTGTGAATGCACTGCCTTACCACCTCAGATGTGTACTCACATTGCCACCTTGTAGCTGGTAAAATCCCTGAGAAAGTATATTAGTCAATGGTGGATGAAATATAGCCAATTTGGGCACACCCACACGGTCTAAGGTTCCATAAGGGCCTATGCCCCCCCAAAATACCCCAAAATGGGATGCATATTGCAGTATTGTCATGGTTTTTGGCATAAACCTAGGCAAAACGGTTTTGTATAATGATGCCTGGCATAAATGTGTGCAGGACATCCAGAAGGGTCTACGTCAAGTTACATCACCATATCTGTCAGAGGGCAAAGCAGCAGGGAGGCTCAATAGAGAAGACGATGACCTGCTGTGTACCTTTATACAGTAGAGTTCTACCTATAGTGTGTGAACACTGTTTGCTATAGGTGGGGCTCGCAGCCTCCTCCCTCCACCCATTGTATTAGTGATCTTACTTTGGAGGTATGTGGGAGTTTGGCTGTGAGTCGGACCTTGGCACCTATCGGACAGTGTTCACACACTATAGGTAGGTTAGCGGTAGGTCCCGCGCTACAGTGAGATACCTTGGCGGGGTGCGTGGGCTCTGAAATGTTCCTGACTGGAATATATTGGCTAAAATCTATTTTTTTAACATCAGTGTGAGGGTTTAGCCTTGTATTGTCAGTTTCATATTATTGCGGTGCACCATTTGCAGTGATCTATTTACTCCTATATTTTCATCCACACAGTATTTCATCTTGTGTAGGATGTTCTTGTGGTACATGTGGTCCGCTGCCGGCATCCTCCATTGTATGCATTTTTGCTGCGGATTGCCGTTTGCAGCGGACCACATGTGGAGGATCTGCTCCCCCGGTTATAAATACAGATAAGACATTACTGGATTTATTATTGTTTCAATAATTACTTGTATTTAGAGATGGCCTTGTGGTTTTCCTGGCGGTCATTTCGCGGTGAACTTTGCTTGTTTGCGGTTCGCCTAATGGGCGAACATATGGCGATGTCCGCCGGCGCCATATTCTTTTACATTGTGAAGAACTTTGACCCATGACACATCCATCAGGTAGTACAGGACAGCCAATTGAGACGTTTCAGCACATGGACATACCCCCTACCTTATAAATAAACATGATCTGGCCTGCCATTTTACATTCAGTATTTTGCCAGTGTAAGGAGAGGTTGCTGTGTGGAGCAGGGACAGACTGTTAGGGACACCAAATGCTAGCTAATAGGGCCACAAAAGACCTTTTAAGGACTGGTATAGGTGTTACTATCGATAGGTGTGACTTACTGAGGGGTGTAATATACTTATAATATACTTTCTAACATAGAAAGTATATTATAGTGCATTTGTTTTGTGCAGCATTTGTGTGCGGTTCTGCTACGATACTGCAGCTACACAGAGTGCCAAACGCTATTGGAATAAATACTTTCTACTGGTGTGATATACCAGTTGCCCCCCCAAAAAACTGATTGAAGCAGGGGTATCATATACCAATTATATACTTTCTATATAGTGCAGCATTTGTTTGCGGTTTTGCTGCGTTACCGCAGCTACACAAAGTGACAAACGCTATTGTAACAAATAATTTCTACTGGTGTGATATACCAGTTGCCCCCCCCAAAAAAGTGATTTTTGGGGAGAAAAGTGTGTTATATACCAATAATATACTTTCTATATAGTGCATTTGGGTAGTGCAGCATTTGTTTGCGGTTCTGCTGCATTACCGCAGCTATACAGAGTGACAAACGCTGAATGCATAATTTTTGGGGCCTGTAGTCCACTGGCCTGCTGTAAAATTGTTATCCAATGACCATGTAATTTACCTCCAGCCACATACTTACTTGTTCTTTTATGTACCCTGAATGCGTAATTTATGGGGCCTGTAGTACACTGGCCTGCTGGAAAATGTATATCCAATGACCGTGTAATCTACCTTTAGCCACTTACCTTATCTTTTATGTACGCTGAATGCATAATTTTTGGGACCTGTAGTACACTGGCCTGCTGTAAAATTGATATCCAATGACTGTGTAATCTACCTCCAGTCACATACTTACTTATTCTTTTATGTACGCTGAATAAATAATTGTTGCGGCCTCGGACGAATTCAACACCAGTGACGACCACGTGTTATCGAATTTCAACTATTATCATTAGGGATTTTTTCAAGAGGGGGGATTTTGTTTCGTTCGCCATATTTTTAATCCAATTTTATATTTTTAGTTCTTTTAAACATATGTACTTGACCTGTATTTGTACTGGCCTGCAGCAAAATTGATATCCATTGACCGTGTAATATATCTCCGGCCACATAATCACTTGATCTTTTCTGTCCGGTGAATGCCTAATGTTTGGGGCCTGTAGTCCAGTGGCCTACAGTAAAATTTTTATCCACTGACCGCATAATGTACCTCGAGTCACATAATCAGAATTTATTTTATGTCAGGTGAATGCCTAATTTTTAAGGCCCGTACTCCTGTGGCCTAAAATAAAAAATTTCTAGGCTCCAACAGGGCACATTTTAGAGAATTTCCCTTTAAGACACATAAAAATGTCCCCTGATTAAGATACATATTTTTTGTTGGAATTTTTGTCATTGATCCCCCTTTAGTATGTCACTGTCCATGTTGTGGGACTATTTGGACACTTCTACTAAGTATTTGGTGGCTGCAAATATGAGCTGAAGGTTTTTCAGGTTCGCCTGCCATAAAAGTGAATGGGGCCTGCCACGAACCTGCGGTTCGCGAACATTTGATCGCGTTCGAGAACCGTCCCATGTTCGTCCATCACTACTTGTATTCCAGAATAACTATATAGAATATCTTGTGTATCCCAGCCATAACAGACATGGGTGTCTATTAGGACTGAGCTAGTTTGCCATTCCCCTTATCAAGTGTATAGAAGAAGATGTATTCCTACACAGTCTGATACCCTCAGTGGTGATGATCAACTGTCAGTGTTCAGAAACAGCCCTCTGACAAGTGGAATGGGTAACACCCCATTGTTAATGCTAACTCAGAAAGGTGGTGTTTAGTATAGACATTGAGTGGGCCATGGCGACAGTGGAAATATGGGAGTTGGGCAAGTATTAGGACCAGAGTAGGGACTATCATCTACTTAATCATCTTACTTTACCACTGATGGTAGTTAAAGCCTCATATGTTAAGTTATACAAATCATCAGGATTAAAATTTTTAACAACAGGTTCCCTACTCAACGGCAGGCATGCGGCGTCACAACACATGTTTATATATACAGTACATACACAATATATATGCAACACACATACACATAAATACACCATATATACACTACACACACATACCATCCAACTTTCAAAAAGCCTAAGGAGCTAAACTATCAGAGGCGTGCAAAGCTCGTCACATCAAGTTTTTTAAAGCACTGGCCCACACCTCTAACTCCACATAATGTCTATCTGCCTAGTCTCCATTGTGCCCCCAACATAGTAGTTATGCCACATCTGGGATGGTTGGGAGGTATGCATATCTAAACAGACTATATGGACACTACATTCACATAATCACGTATACAATATACACCCGTATAGGGTGCACTTGCAGTAGATTTACCAACTCCATATACATTTCATACACATTTGTACCTATCACTAAAGACATATTTGCATGCACATTATATTCAGTGCTATCCAGAATACAGTGCCACATACCTCTTACATCCAGTGACTTCTCCTCTGATGTAGATGTTCTCTTTCCTCATCTTCTCCTTTCAGACCAGACCGTCATGATAATTTTTCACCCCTCGTCTCTGCAGTTTGACAAAAAGACATCTTAGGTTACTACTTTTCCATCCTCCTACCTTCTGAACAACTCATCCTGCCACATTTAATACTGTGCCCACTGTGCTCCCCAATACTATACTAAAGAAACTGTACACCTGAAAATACCAGTACCACACAGATAGTGCCCCCAGTACTGTGCCCGCTGTGCTCCCCAATACTAACCAGCAGAAACAGATAAACCCCCTGATCACACTAGTACCACACAGATAGTGCCCTTTAATAATAATTGGCAGACACTGCCCTGCAAATAACTACGCCCAGAAAATAGTGCCCCTGACACTAAAAGTGTAAAACATTATGTCCCCCTGTTACTACTGGGGGACCATGTGGAATTTGGTTACTATTATGCGTACTATGGGAGCATTGTTACTTCTGGGGCACAGTGGGGACATTATTACTACTAAGTGCACTCTGGCTATTACTATTGGTGAAAGTATTTGGAGCAGTATTACTGTGGGGGGCAAACTGTCCACTTAAAATGAGCACCAGTACAAAGAATGACCCTTGTAATGTACCCCAGTACAGAAAATGCCCCCTAATAATGTTCACTAGTTCAAAAATGCTCCCGTTCTGTGTGCCAGTACAAAACATTCCTCCTCTTAGTGCCCCCTGTTGAGCTAATATCCCTATAGTGCCCCTATAATGTGTGCAAGTATAAAATACCCCTATATAATGCTCACATAGTGCTCCTCTCCCTTTACCCATAGTGTCCCCCATAATGTGCCAGTATAAAATGCCCCTATATAGTGCCCCAAGTAGATGCCACCATAGCGCTCCTTCCCTTTCCCCATAGTGCCCCCATAATGTGCCCATATAATATGCCCCCATAGTGTTGTCCCCCCTTCCAACCCCATAGTGCTTTTATAATGTTCCAATATAAGATTTCCCCATAGTGTCCCCAATGATGTTCCAGTATAAATGCCCCCAGCAAATGACCCTATAGTGTCCCCCATGATATGCCAGTATAGATGCCCCCCATAGTGTCCCCCATGAAGTGCCACTATAAATACCCCCAGTAGATACCCCCATAGTGTCACCCATGATGTTCCTGTATAATTGCCCCCCAGTAAATGCCCCCATAGTTACCCCCATTATGTCCCAGTGTGAATGCCCCCAGTATGTGCCTCCATAGTCCCCTATAATGTGCCAGTATAAATTCTCCCAAGTAGATATCCCAGATGTGCCAGTATAAATGCCCCAGTAGATGCCCCCATGATGTGCCAGTGTAAATGCCCCCAGTAGATGCCCCAATAGTCCCCCATTATGTGCCAGTATAATTGCCCCCATAGTGCCCCCATTATGTTCCAGTATAAATGCCCCCATGATGTCCCCCATGATGTGCCAGTAATGCCCCTATAGTGTCCCCCATAATGTGCCAGTAGATGCCCCCATAGTGTCCTCCATGATGTGACAGTAATGCCCCAAGTAGATGCCCCCATAGGTTCCCCATGATGTGCCAGTAATGCCCCCAAAGTGTCCCCCATGATGTGCCAGTGATGCTCTCATAGTGTCCCCCATCATGTACCAGTAATGCCCCATAGAGTCTCCCATCATGTGCCAGTAATTGTCCCATAGTATCCCCCATCATGTGCCAGTAATGCCCCCATAGTATAACCCATCATGTGTCACTAATGAACCCATAGTATCCCCTATCATGTGTCGGTAATGCCCCCATCATGTGCCAGTAATGCCCCTATAGTGTCCCCATCATGTGGCAGTAATGCTCCTATAGTATCCCTCATCATGTGCCAATAATGCCCCTATAGTGTTCCCTATCATGTGCCAGTAATGCCCCCATAGTGTCCCCATTATGTGCCAGTAATTTCCCCAGTTGATGCCACATAAAAGAAAAAAAAAAAACACTAATACTTACCTCCATGCTGGCAGCGATGTGTCCCGCACAGTACAAATCTCGGCTCAGGGGACGCGATGATGTCATCGCTCCGCCTACACCAGCCTCTTATAGGCCGCAAGCCTAGTGCCTGCAGCCTATCAGAGGAGCAGGAAAGGGAGATGCCTCTCCCTTGCTCTGCTGCTGCCGCCGCTGTAATTTTAACAACCGGATCTGGAGAACTGGAGGGAACCGGCTGAATCCCATGCCTGATCCAGACATTACATGTATGGGTCCTCATATAGGCAAAACTAGAGTCCTATGGGCCCAAGGGAAAATTTGGGACCTGCCCCCACCCCATCACGTCAAAGGTGTGGCAAACCCACAGCATTTCTGCAATAATCTCAGCAACAAACTCTGCACCATTTGGTGTAGATTTTGCTGCTGTGGATTCCTGACAGATAAATGACAGTATTGACCACGTGTGGCTGTACTCTTGTAGTGACATTCTGTTTGGTACAATTATGTGACTTCCCAAGTCTGGCAGTTCATAGTATACATTTGAATATAAGCAGTACTAGCTCAAATAGCTGAGTTATAGGATTTGTTTGTGCAGCGGGCCCCCCTGAGAGCCTGTGTAGAGGATGGGAGTTGCACTGGCCCTGATGTAGTGTAGTTGTGTCATGGTGTCCTACCTCGGGCTGTCGCTCCCTGAGGTCCGTTGCAGTGAAAGTTGTAGCACTGAAGATAGAGGCCAGAGTTGAATGTAACAAAGTCTTTTCTACTAAGTGCAAAGTAGACCTTCAAAATACATACAGTATCAGCAGGCTTTAGTGCACTTGTTCTTTGGCTTCAGCAAGGATATTGAGGCAGGTTGGTTGGTGGCAATTCATCACTTAGGTGATACTGGCCTAGTGGTTGTTTGGTGATGAGCAGAATTCCCACACTTCACAGCAGGGTCTGTAGAAGCTTCATATAGCAGTTCACTCTGCTGTCTTTATCTTTTCAAGGCTTTACTTGAAGCAGTTGAGTAATGGTTCTCTCTGGAGAAAGTCCTCTCCACACTGTAGCTACACATGAACTCCTGCTCCTGGCAGGAAGAGGTGAGGAACAAGGTGGTAACGCTGTTCGTGCCAACCATTGCAATACCTTCCTTGATTGTAGTAATAGCTAGGACACAAACAGTGAAATGAAATGCATAACAAATTAACAATTTGTAGTTTCCACAGGTCTGGGGTACTACATTAGCATTTTATAAAGGACATGAGAGATCGGTCTATGACTCCCCAATGCTTCAATCACACTACACCCACTGACCAGCCTACCACACAGGAATCCCTTTGTACCATTTGTTGTAGCAACACTGATGCCCTGACTGCGGTCAGCTGAGCCAAGGGGTGGACCATAGAAACACCTGACCGTATTCGCTGAGATGCTTTGGTCTGTGCTGGTGTGCTGATCGTTACTGTCTTGTTCTCCTCCTGCTGTTGCAGTGAAATGTAGCGAGGAAGAGAGGGTTCCATTGATCCCTGTGGCAGAGATGCTAGTTTTCTCTGTTATGATATGTGGAACTTTAGGGGCACTGGTAGGCTTTCTGGTACAGGGATATTAAAAAAAGCCCCCCAAAAATGTAGTCAGGGTGTCCAGACCTGTCAGACCACCCCTGTACGTGTGCAACTGCTCCCTGTACCTCCCTGTCCTATCAGTGGTGCTGGTCAGGTGAAAGACCTAAAAGAAGAAGGAGATAATAAGATAATCTAATATATAAAGCTGAGTGTATGTGTGTGTGTATGTCCGCTAAAGGAATCCGCACCATCACATTAAAAATCACGAAATTTGGCACACAGGTACAGCAGATGTCCAGGAAGGTTTTAGACCAGGACGTACCGTTCCTGAGATATTCCCAAAAAATGCATTAGCCAATAGAAGCCTGGTCACATGACCCTTATCAGCCAATAGAAACTCGCAGGTCCTCCAGTCTCCACATACACAGTTTTACTCCAGGTTTCCATAACAACCCAGCCATTTTTCTTCACTGCTGTAGGAGAGCTTTAACTCCTTAACGCAGAACCCTGTGCATGTACGGCGGGGGATGCATTGCCAGAATGCATTCCGCTGTACATGCACGGCGGGCTGATTGGGCGGGTGCAGACGCTGTGCCCGCCCGATCACTGCAGGGGTCCGGCAGTCCCTGATAGCCAGGCCCCTGCTGTATCTGCCGACATCGCTGTTTACAGTGATGCCGGCAAATTTACCCCTTCTATGCCACTGTCAGTGCTGACCGCGACATAGAAGTGGTTTGCAGCGCGTGAAGGAGCGCATCCGGTACCCGTGCTGCTGTGGCAGGGACCCGATGTGTGACAAGGCAGCCCAATGCTGTGCAGAGGCTGCCCAATTCCTTGCACGGCATCGGGACCTGCCTTCTACTGGGGCCAAGGAGATCCAGTCTCAGGCTGGGTCTCCTAGGCAACCTGTTAGTGTATTGCCTGTTAGTGTAATCCACTAAAAGGCAATGCATTACAATACAGATGTATTGTAATGCATTGCTGTAATGACCGGTGACACGCGCAGGGAGGGAAAAGGGAAAGCCCTGCCCAAGGGAGAGGGAAAGGTGGTGACCCCTGACTCACCTTGCGGCTGGCACCTGACTGCCCTGACGTCCCTAGACGGGTTCCTCACCCGTGCGGCGATCACGTGCCTAAACCCTGGCTTTCCCTAAAATGAGCCCTAGATAGTGAATGGGCCGGTGGGATCGCTAGTGACACTAAGAGGGAAACACCAGGGAGAGGACAGACAATACAGACAAACACATAAACCCAGGTGGGCGACCACAGCAGACCACAAAGGTCCAACAGGGATCCGGAGGGAAACGTTCTGGACCAACAACCAGAGAATGCAGCAACACAGCTCCAGTGGGTCAGTATAGAAGTCCAGGCAGGAAGCTCTATATCTGGCAACCAGAGAAGTGTGAGAGGGGAATATAAGGAGGTTGGGAGTGCTGGACAAGGAACAGCTGAGAAGAAGGAGCTACGGCTCCCTGAGTGAGCCAAAAAGGGTTGCAAAGCAAACCCAGAAAGCTACCATAAAGAAAGAGCCCTATCTTACATAGAGCGCGCAGCCAACCGCTGCGACTTCCTGACCCCGGGTATAACAGAGTCAGGCGTGGTTCTTGACACCCTTGTGACAGTACCCCCCTCTCTACGAGGGGCCTCCGGACACTCAGGACCAGGTCTCTCAGGATGAGAGGCATGAAAAGCCCGAACTAGCCTGTCAGCGTTTACCTCAGACGCAGGAACCCACATTCTTTCCTCGGGACTGTAACCTCTCCAATGCACCAGATATTGAAGAGAGCGGCAGACCCGACGAGAATTAACAATTTTGGAAATCTGAAACTCTAGATTACCATCCACAACAACAGGAGGGGGTGGCAGCGGTGACGGTTCTAGAGGTGGAACATATTTTTTGAGTAACGACTTATGAAAGACGTTATGGATTTTAAAAGTCTGAGGTAGCTCCAGGCGAAAAGCCACGGGGTTGATGATGGCTACAATTTTGTAAGGGCCAATGAACCTAGGACCCAGTTTCCAAGGGGGAACCTTTAATTTTATATTCCTAGTAGACAACCACACATACTCATTCACTCCTAGGTCCGGACCTGGCGACCGTCTCTTATCAGCTATGCATTTGTATTTACCTCCCATATTTTTCAAGTTAGCTTGCACCTTCTGCCAAACCGATAAAAGAGATGACGAAAACCGTTCCTCTTCGGGAACCCCAGAAGACGCCCCCTCTTTGAAAGTACAGAATTGGGGATGAAAACCATATGCACCAAAAAATGGTGACTTGCCAGTGGATTCCTGACGACGATTATTTATGGCAAACTCAGCTAACGGTAAATATGATGACCACAACTCTTGGTTTTCAGACACAAAACATCTTAGATATGTCTCAAGGTTTTGGTTGGTACGCTCAGTCTGTCCATTCAACTGAGGATGGGAAGCTGAGGAAAACGACAAGTGTACCCCCAAACGGGAACAAAAAGCTTTCCAAAATGTAGAAATAAACTGGGTACCCCGATCCGAAACAACAACGGAAGGGACCCCATGAAGCTTCACGATTTCACTGATGAATACCTGAGCAAGAGTCTTAGCATTAGGTAGTGCGGGTAACGCAATGAAGTGCACCATTTTGCTAAACCTGTCCACTACTACCAAAATAACTGTTTTACCCGCAGACAAAGGTAAGTCAGTGATAAAATCCATTGACAGATGTGTCCATGGTCTATTGGGAATGACGAGTGGTAATAGAGACCCTGCAGGACGTGTATGCAAAACTTTTGCGCGCGCACAGGTAGAACAAGAAGACACAAAATCCAATACATCCTGACGCAACCTTGGCCACCAAAAACTACGAGACAATAGCTACAAGGTTGCTTTACTACCCGGGTGCCCAGCAAGTGCCGAATTATGATGTTCCTTTAATAATTCGAAACGCAGGTTCAACGGTACAAACAATTTCTCTGAGGGGCAAGAGACCGGGGCGTCCCCCTGGGCCTCTAACACCTTCCCCTCTAGAACAGAGTGTACCGCAGAAACAACCACTCCTCTTTGAAGAATGGGTACCGGATCACTCACATTACCCCCTCCAGGGAAACAACGAGATAGTGCATCAGCCTTGGTATTTTTTGCCCCAGGACGATAGGTAATAACAAAGTTAAACCTGGTAAAAAATAGCGACCACCTAGCTTGTCTAGGAGTGAGACGCTTAGCTGATTCGAGGTACAGAAGATTTTTGTGGTCCGTAATCACAGTGACGGGGTGGACTGCCCCCTCTAAAAAGTGACGCCATTCTTCAAATGCTAGTTTAATAGCTAACAGTTCCCTATTGCCAATATCGTAGTTCTTTTCTGCTGCAGATAGTTTTTTAGAAAAGAAAGCACAAGGACGCCATTTGCCAGGAGACGGACCCTGAGACAGCACCGCCCCCACTCCCACCTCTGACGCATCGACTTCAACAATAAAAGGCTGAGAGACATCAGGTTGGACTAGTACAGGTGCCGAGGTAAACCTCTCTTTTAGAGAGGAAAAAGCAACTTTAGCGGCGTCAGACCGTTTAGAAAAATCATAGTGCACTCTGCCCTAACCCCTGAAGACGCCGTGATACGGCGAAACATGTCGGGGGGCAGCGTGAGGCTCTGATTTTATAACAGTTAAATCACTTTCGCCCAACAGCACAAGCATAATGACATACACAGTCCATATATAATATACAGGCAGCGCGCAGCCTGTTGGCACAAGTATATATATATAAACCCAGTAGGAGGTTAACCTAGTCAGGTGACTATCCTGACAAGGTGGTCTAAGTGATATCTGAAGGGCAGTGATTACTGGAATTTTAATTTAAATCAATTAGCTATTCACACTAGCAATATTAAATAAGAGAGAATAAAAGTTAAGTCTTAATACGATAGGTAGGTGCAGGGAAAATTGGTGGAACTTAGTCCAAAAGGACATTAGTAGTAGTCCTAGCTGCATAGGCTCGTCTAAGTCCGTACAGACTAATTGCTGCTTGGGAGGGGTTACCAATTGCTCTGTTTTTTTCAACCTGTCCCTAAGGCATCTATCTATTCGGATAGAAAGGGACATAACCGCATCAAGGGAAAAGGGGGTCTCATATAATGCAAGCGCATCCTTAACCTTTTCGGATAACCCAGAGCAGAACTGACTCCTGAGAGCCGGGTCGTTCCATTGGGTATCCGTAGCCCACCTACGGAAGTCAGAGCAATACTCCTCTACCGGCCGCTCTCCTTGTAGGAGTCTCCGTAATCTTGATTCAGCCAGTGCGACTCGGTCAGGGTCGTCATATATGAGACCCAAGGCCCCGAAAAACTCATCCACTGACCGAAGAGCCTGGGAATCAGTGGGTAAAGAGAACGCCCAGGACTGCGGGTCCCCCTGCAGCAGGGAAATAACAACCCCCACCCGCTGTTCTTCATTACCAGAGGAGTAAGGGCGCAGTTTAAAATATAATTTACAGGCCTCATGGAATGTCAAAAACTTGTCCCTTCCCCCAGAAAATCTGTCAGGGAGAGGGACCTTGGGTTCCGCAACAACCTGGTTACCAGTAGCAACCGCTGGGCTTGCGGTCAGTTGTAATTGCTGCTGTTGCTGGAGGACCAACGCCTTTAATCCTGCCACCTCCAAAGACAGGCCATTCAGTTGTTTGGACAGAGCAGCAATTGGATCCATACTGGATTCTAAGTAGGTAAAAAATAATATATATATATATATTTTTTACCTACACATAATAAGGGCCAGATATAATGTAATGACCGGCGACATGCAGAGGGAGGGAAAAGGGAAAGCCCTGCCCAAGGGAGAGGGAAAGGTGGTGACCCCTGACTCACCTTGCGGCTGGCACCTGACTGCCCTGGCGTCCCTAGATGGGTTCCTCACCCGTGCGGCGATCACGTGCCTAAACCCTGGCTTTCCCTAAAATGAGCCCTAGATAGTGAACGGGCCGGTGGGATCGCTAGTCCGCACCACTGACACTAAGAGGGAAACACCAGGGAGAGGACAGACAATACAGACAAACACATAAACCCAGGTGGGCGACCACAGCAGACCACAAAGGTCCAACAGGGATCCAGAGGGAAACGTTCTGGACCAACAACCAGAGAACGCAGCAACACAGCTCCAGTGGGTCAGTATAGAAGTCCAGGCAGGAAGCTCTATATCTGGCAACCAGAGAAGTGTGAGAGGGGAATATAAGGAGGTTGGGAGTGCTGGACAAGGAACAGCTGAGGAGAAGGAGCTACGGATCCCTGAGTGAGCCAAAAAGGGTTGCAAAGCAAACCCAGAAAGCTACCATAAAGAAACAGGCCTATCTTACATAGAGCGCGCAGCCAACCACTGCGACTTCCTGACCCCGGGTATAACGGAGTCAGGCATGGTTCTTGACACCCTCGTGACAATTGCAGAAGGAATTAGACCCCCAAAAGTTGAAGTCCCAGAGTGGGACAGAAATAAAGCTTAAAAAAAGTTACAAAAATGTGTGTTCAATAAAAAAATTAAGTTTCAAGTTAAAAAAAGAAAAAAGCGCATATTTCCCTTGATTTTATAATAAAAAATAGTAAAAAAAGAAAAAACACACAAATTAGATATCACCGCGTCTGTAACGACCGACTCTATAAATATATTACATTATCCACCCCGTCCGATAGACACCATAAAAAAATAAAAATAAAAACTGTTTTCAAAAAAAGCATCACCAAAAGTGCAACACAAGCGATTAACCGCCTCAGGACCGCCGCACGCAGGATTGCGTCCTGGCGGTGGCCCTGTTATTCCTCCTAGACGCGCCTGCGCGTCTCTAGCGAGACGCGAGATTTCGGGCAGAGCCGCCCGCCCGGGAATCGTTACATAAGAAGTTCGTCACCAGCCTGCCAGCCAATGATCAGCGCTGGCAGGTTGATGACTTTAAAAAAAACAAATCAGAAGCCATTCCCTTACGTCCTACCAGCAGCACAGATGGGGGTTAACTGCCCCTGTGGACTGGTAGGACCGGCGGAATTTTAATGAGCCCAAGAACCAATAAACGATCTTCAGCTCCCTGAAAGGGAGGAGATCACCCCCCAGCCCACCGTGTTTTTTTCTGTCCTTTGGACAGGTTGGACTGGCGTATCGCTCCCTTTCAGGGAGCTGAGAGTGTCAGGGGCTCCTTTTGTCTATATAGGATTGCCCCGTTTTTCTAGCTCTCTTTCTTGCCTTTATTTTAGGCTGATTGCGGCGATTTTTGTACCTGGGGACCGTCGGGGAGTGGGGTGTCCCCCTCCCCTCTCCTTTCAGTTTTTTCTGAGGTGTCCGTCCCTTCCCATCGCCGCATGCATGCGGCGCTATGGGCGCCGCCATCTTCCGGAAGTGACGCGCACTTGGTGCGCTACGTCACTTCCGGTTTCTTCGCAGCGCGATCTGAGGTTTTATCCTCACCTCCCTGATTAAAGTTGCTCCCCTATATACATCCTGGGGTCCAGAGTGACCCAGGGGAGCTATTTACAGCAGGTTGAGCCAGTATATGGCTCTCTTATATATATCTGGGCTATTCCCGATCTGGGACCCGCCCAGGGGGCGGGGCTTTCTCCTTTTAAGTGCCCAGAGCCTGTCATTCAGTGCTCTGGTTGCATCGCTTTGACAAGCTAGCTCCAGAGTTCCCTGCGCCTTGTGATATCCTTAGTAGTATTGCTTGACGTGGGTTTGTGTGTTCCTCTGCTGCAGCTCTATATTTCTTCTAGTGCTGGTGGGCCCCCTTAAGGTCTTGTTTCTCCACCTCTAATTTTTTAGGTGTTATGACCTGTCTTTTCTTTCCAATTACAGACTATGGCTTCCCCCAGGGATCCGGATCAGCGAAAGTCTGGGGCCAAGAGGAAGCATTTGGCGTGTTTTGATTGCAACACGCCCCTAGACGACGGCTGTCCCTATTCTAGGTGTGAGAGTTGTCGCACGACATCCACGGAACCCACGATGCAGGAGATGTTTCAGTGGACGAAGACATACGTGGATGATTCCATTAAGGGAGTGGTGCAGTTACTCAATGAGAGGTTACCAACACCCTCTCAGACTCCCATGGATGTGGTCGCTCCAGTCGCACCAGTCGAAAGACCTACCCCCTGGTCGGTGGGGTCTTCTTCTGAGGAAGAAGAAAATACTTCTTGCTTTTTCCCTCCAGAAAAGACGCAGAAGTTACTTAAGTCCATCAGGTCGGGGGACCAGGATGTTGACACTGGGGAGTCCTCCGATCCCGCCGTACGGACACAGCGTGTCTTCAGAGCGGATGAGACCCTTCTCTCTGTGATGCGCACAGAATGGCGCAAACCTGAGAAAGGCCCAGTTCTCTCCAGAAAGTTTAAACTGATGTACCCGATGGCTAAACCCTTGGTGGAATCGTGGGGTTCCGTTCCCAAGGTGGACATGGCTATAGCCAAGTTGTCCCGGCGCACTCTAGTCCCTGCAGACGATGGGTCTAGTCTGCAGGACCCTCTTGATCGGAGGGCAGAGTGCACCCTTAGGAGGAGTTATGCGGCGGCCGCTGCCTCCGCGTCAACTTCAATCGCGGCCACTGAAGTGGCCACCTATTTACGCTCTAGGCTCAACCAGATCCAAACAGACGTGGACCAGAGCGTATCCAGGGATGATATCCTGGCAGCCTTCAAATCAGCCAACCTGGCTATGGACTTCCTAGTTGACTCCACCCAGATGCAGCTGAAGCTGGCCGCCAAAACTATGGCCTTAGTTTCGGCTGCCCGCAGACCACTTTGGCTGAAACCCTGGATCGCGGACAACGCGTCCAAATTCAACCTCTGTGGGCTCCCCTTTGAACCAAACAGGCTGTTTGGGTCCGAATTGGACAAGATAATGGAGGGGCTCTCCGACAAAAAGGGGAAGAGCCTCCCCCAGCAGCCCTTTCGGGGACGCCCCAGGCAGGGAAAGAGGCGCGAAGGACGCCCGGGGCAGCAATCTAGGCGCAGAGATTGGGGGGGACCGTCTCGTAAGTACTCGAGGCGCTCCCGTAAACCCGCCAAGGAGGCAAAACCCTCCTGACTATGGGCCTCCTCGAGGCTCTTGGATAAGCCCTGCTGCCCCTGCAGTGTCTCCTCTAGACTTTCCCATACCACTCCCCCAAATACCCGTGGGGGGCCGTCTCTCCTTTTTCAAAGACTCCTGGAGTCAGTTGATCGCAGACCCTTGGGTTCTGAACTTGGTCTCCGTCGGGTACCGGGTAGACTTTCTCTCTCTCCCACCAGAGAGATTCGTCGCTACACGAAACTTCGGGCCGGCCAAACAAGTGGTCCTGGAATCTTACATCCAGGACTATATCTCCAAGGGAGCCCTAGAGGAGGTGCCGGCAGGGGAGAGAGGCCTAGGCATTTATTCACCAGTGTTCCTGGTTCCCAAGAAGACGGGAGACCTCCGGATTATCATCGATTTGAGATTTCTCAATCGATTTATAAGGAAAACAAGGTTTCGTATGGAAACCATAAGGTCAGTCACCCATATCCTCAACCTCGGGGATGTCATGTCTACTCTGGACCTCAAAGATGCTTACCTTCACATCCCGATCCATTCCGCCTTCCGGAAATTTCTCAGGATCGCGGTCCAGATTTCAGGGGTTCGCAGGCACTTTCAGTTCACCGCGCTCCCCTTCGGAATCTCTTCTGCCCCCCTGATCTTCACCAAGGTGGTGGTATCGGTGGTGGCAGCATTGAGACTCCAAGGGCTGACTATCATTCCTTATCTGGACGATTGGCTTTTCATAGCCTCTTCAGTTCCGATCCTTACCCACCATCTTCAGATCGCAATCTCCTTTCTTCTCCGCCTAGGCTGGATCATCAACTGGCAGAAGTCGAATGTGAGCCCATCATCTTCAATCCAATATTTAGGATTCGTGGTCGACTCTGTGGAGATGTCCCTCCAGTTGACTCAAGAAAGGAAAGCGCGGATTCAGGACCTGGCAAAGGTCCTTCATGTCCCTCGTCGAGTCTCTATTCGGACTCTCATGAAGATGGTGGGGCTCATGTCAGCGGCTGCGGACGCAGTCCCTTGGGCGCTATGGCACCTCCGTCCTCTTCAGTCGGAGGTCTTACACTTATGGAACGGCAGCCCTGCGGGGCTAGATTCCCTGTGCTCCCTGTCCGGTCAAACCCGGAATTCCCTCAGATGGTGGTTTCGACTGCCAGCAGGGAAGTCTATGACCCAACCAGTTTGGGTCATATTGACTACAGACGCGTCCCTTGTAGGCTGGGGCGCTCACCTGGACGGATCCCAAGTGCAGGGATCTTGGTCCCCTCTGGAGCGGCATCTTTCTTCCAATCTTCGCGAGATGCGAGCTATCCGGCTAGCCCTCCTTCACTTCGCCCCTCAGATTCGGGGCAAAGCGGTGAAAGTCCAGTCAGACAATATGACTGCGGTTCTCTATATAAACAAACAGGGAGGCACAAGGTCATTGCCCCTTCTATCAGAGATCGGGGTGATTCTTCGGTGGGCAGAGCTGAACCTTTCCCATCTATCTGCCGTTCATATCCGAGGTTCCCTCAATATGATAGCAGACCGCTTAAGTCGAGGATTACCGACCATGGAGTGGTCTCTGCATCCGGAGGTCTTCAGGCAGCTAGTTCACAGTTGGGGTATGCCAGAGTTGGATCTCATGGCAACCAGGTTCAACGCCAAGGTGCTGAGGTTCTGTTCCCTGTACCGGGAAGACAACCCCCTGGCGATAGACGCTCTGTCGATACCGTGGAGGTTCAGGCTGGCTTACATCTTCCCTCCTTTTTCCATGATACCGAGGGTATTGATGAAAATCCGTCAGGATCAGGCCTCGGTAATAGCCATCATACCGTTTTGGCCCAAAAGATCCTGGTTTACCCAGCTCATTCAGATGAGTCGGGGACAATACTGGAGACTCCCCCCGGAGCAGACCCTGGTGTCGTGGGACACTCACCTCTGCCCAGATCTGCACAGGTTCAACCTGACAGCCTGGAGGTTGATCAGTCCCTTCCCAACATAGAAGGGCTTTCCGAGTCGGTCCTGAGAACTTTGTCGCATTCCCGAGCAGAGTCTACAAACAAGGCCTACTCCAGGATCATGAGAATCTTCGTGGCATGGTGTGATTCCAAACAGGTGGCGTCTGCAGATCCGCCCCTTCCTGCGATACTACATTTCCTTCAGGACGGATTAGATAGAGGCCTATCTCCAGCTACCTTGAAGGTACAAATGTGTGCCATCTCGGCCTGTCTCAACAGGCCATACTCTCGGGATCCACTCATCAAACGCTTCCTGAAAGGGGCGGAAAGGCTAAAGCCTACTATACTGAAACCCATTCCCCAGTGGGATCTTTCAGTAGTGCTCAGGGGTCTAGCATCTTCCCCCTTCGAGCCTTTGGAGGAGGTTGATTTCAAATATTTGACTTTAAAGATGGTTTTTCTTCTGGCTATAGCCTCAGCCAAAAGAGTTTCTGAATTGCAGGCTTTCTCTGCAATTCATCCATATATTATTTTCCTACAGGACAGAGTACTCCTGAAGTTTCTACCATACTTCAGACCTAAGGTGCCTACTTTTCAGAATATCAACCAGGTAATCTCCTTACCAGTTTTGTTTACAGCCTCCTCCTCTGATACTCCAGCTAGAGATCCGCTGGATATTTCTAGATGCCTCCAGATCTATGTGGATAGATCCAGAGAGTTCAGGATAGATGAGAATCTCCTTATCCTGTTTGCCGGTAAGTCTAAAGGCCGTAAAGCGTCTAAAGCCACCATTAGTCGCTGGATCAAGGAGGCCATTAAGGAAGCTTTTGCCTCCCAAACCTTAGATCCTCCCGAGTTTGTGAGAGCCCATTCTACTAGGGCGGTCTCCACCTCGGTTGCGGAAAGAAGCCTTCTCCCCTTAGAGTTGATCTGTAAGGCGGCCTCCTGGAGCTCTGAGTCAACCTTCATCTCCCATTATAGGATAGATGCTAGGATGGCAGAGTTTTCGGCTTTCGGGCAGACAGTTCTTACTTCTGCCAGGCATGAGGACCCTCCCTAGGGGTTTTATCTTGCTATCTCCCCATCTGTGCTGCTGGTAGGACGTAAGGGAATCGTTAATTTCTAACGATAATTTGTTTTCCCTTAGTCCTAACAGCAGCACACAAATATCCCTCCCTAATTTACATTATACTTGTTAAAGACACGGTGGGCTGGGGGGTGATCTCCTCCCTTTCAGGGAGCTGAAGATCGTTTATTGGTTCTTGGGCTCATTAAAATTCCGCCGGTCCTACCAGTCCACAGGGGCAGTTAACCCCCATCTGTGCTGCTGTTAGGACTAAGGGAAAACAAATTATCGTTAGAAATTAACGATTTAACACCTTATATTTATAAATATAAGGTGTTAAATGGCTTCTGTGCTCCTCTGCTGGTCCTTTTCGTCGGTTGGTCCCAGCAGAGAAGCACACATCACTGTGAGTACACCAAACACTACACTTAGCCCCCAGATAACCCCTATCACCCCAATTAACCCCTTGATCACCCCTGTCAATCACTAGTGAAAGGGAAAAAAGTGATCAGTGTAAACTGTCACTTTTTTTTCCACTAGTATTGACGGTTAGGTTTTAGGATAGTTTAGGCCCCTTTGTTAGGTAGTTAGCATCGGTTAGCGCCCAGCCCACCGCACCGCAGTCACTGATTCCCTGATTAGCGTATCGCTAATCAACATTGGTACTTTTATAGTATCTGAAAGTGATCAGAACTGATCACAGTCAGATCTATAATAGTATTAGTGTCACCTTAGTTCGCCCTCCACCCAAAACGCAGTGTTTGCCCCATCAGGCCTGATTGGTCGCCCACAAGTGCGTTCACCCACGCCAGCCCCGCCGCAGTGACGAAAAATATATATATTTTTTTATCACTGCGCAATCACTACACAAGAGCTGCCGCGATAAAAAAATCAGTTTTGATATTTTTTATCAATCGCAGCTGCTTCCGGTACTTCGCTAGCCTCCCATTTGTAAGACAGGCTTGCTTTTTTTCTTGGGTAGTCTCAGGGAATACCCCCTAAATTTAGTTGACCAAATGGCAAGTAAGGGGTATTCTTCTGAAGAGGCCTACAGGCTTCTGACCCAGTCGGATGAGGAATGGGAACCCTCATCTGACTAATCCAGCGGGTCAGAATACGAACCTGTAGAAAGCAGTGGCAGTCTGACCCAAAGTTCGGACGATGAGGTTGAGGTCCCTGATACCACCAGGCGTACCCGGCCCTGTGTTGATAGACAACAGGTTGCGCAGGATCCGCTTCAAGGGCAGCAGAGTGGGGCTGGCGCTGGCTGATTACGTGGTGAGGCATTCACCAGCAGCGCAGCCCATCCTGGACCTAGTACCAGCACTGCCGTACAACATGGTGAAGTGGTGAGCACCAGAAAGGCAGTTGAAGCTGGTACGGTGGCACGTGCATTAGTTCCCCCGTCGCAACCACCGCACAGACAGGCGCGTAGAGCTCCTAGAGTCCCTGAAGTGCTGGCAAACCCTGATTGGCAGCCCCCAACTTCAGCCGCACCAGTAGTTCCCCCCTTTCACCGCCCAGTCTGGAGTTCGGGTTGAGACAGCTCAGATCGGATCGGCACTGGGGTTTTTTGAGCTGTTCTTGACTGTGGAGCTCTTGGACTTAGTCGTGGCAGAAACAAACGGGTATGCCACTCAATGTATAGCTGCCAACCCGGGAAGCTTTTATGCCCAGTCTTTCCAGTGGAAACACATCCAAGTTTCAGAATTTAAAACTTTTCTGGGCCTTCTCCTCAACATGGGCCTAACAAAAAAGCATGAATTGCAGTCATATTGGTCCACGAACCCAATTCATCACATGCCCATGTTCTCTGCTGCCATGTCCAGGACATGATTTGAGACCATCCTGTGTTTTCTGCACTTTAGTGACAACAGCACCTCTCGTCCCAGAGGCCACCCAGCTTTTGACTGGCTCCACAAAATTCGGCCCCTCATAGACCACTTTAACACCAAATTTGCAGATTTGTATACCCCTGAGCAAAACATCTGCATAGATGAGTCCCTTATACATTTTACCGGGCGCCTTGGCTTCAAACAATACATCCCAAGCAAGCGCGCCCGGTATGGGGTCAAATTGTATAAGCTCTGTGAAAGGGCCACAGGCTATATGCACAAATTTCGTGTCTATGAGGGTAAAGATCAGACCCTAGAGCCGGTCGGTTGCCCTAACTACCTGAGGAGCAGTGGGAAGACAGTCTGGGACTTGGTGTCACTCTTATTTGGCAAGGGGTACCATCTTTATGTTGACAATTTTTACACAAGTGTGCCCCTCTTCAGGCATTTGTTTTTAGAACAGATTGGCTGCTGTGGCACCGCGCGACCTAGTCGCTGGGGATTCTCCCAACAGCTCGTTACCACCGGTCTTGCAAGGGCGGAGAGGGCTGCCTTGCGTAACGAAGAACTGCTTGCGGTGAAATAGAGAGACAAGCGTGACGTTTACATGCTCTCCTCCATTCACGCAGACACGACAATCCAAATTGAACGAGCAACCAGTGTCATTGAAAAGCCCCTCTCGGTCCACGACTATAATTTGCTCATGGGAGGGGTGGACTTCAATGACCAGATGTTGGCTCCCTATTTACTTTCCCGCAGAACCAGACGCTGGTATAAGAAGATGTCTGTATATTTAATTCAATTGGCACTGTATAATAGTTTTGTTCTCTACAGTAAGGCTGGGAGAACAAGATCCTTCCTCAAATTTTAGGAAGAGATCATCGAGAACCTCCTGTATCCAGGAGGTTCCGTGGCCCCAACCACCAGTGTAGTGAGCTGTCTACACGAGCGACATTTCACCAATGTCGTTGCTGGTACCTCAAACCAACCGCCACCCCGAAAATAATGTCGTGTCTGTAGCAGGAGTGGAATAAGCCGTGACACCCGCTATTTCCGTCCTGACTGCCCTGACCACCCTGCCCTATGCTTAGGGGAGTGTTTACGGAAGTACCACACACAGGTACACTATTAGCATAGGGATTGCGTCACACAGGAGTGAAAGGGCTCTTAGGGCCCTTTCACTCACAGCTGGAAAAAGAGATATTTCTCTCACCCAGCATGGGTATATGTAAAATACACCCCAAAACACATTACCCTACTTCTTCTGAGTATGGCGATACCACATGTGTGACACTTTTTTGCAGCCTAGGTGGGAAAATTCTAAAGAGCACCTTTACGATTTCACAGGGCATTTTTTACACATTTGGATTTCAAACTACTTCTCACGCATTTGGGCCCCTAAAATGCCAGGGCAGTATCATTACCCTATAAGTGACCCCATTTTGGAAAGAAGACACCCCAAGGTATTTTGTGAGGGGCATGGTGAGTTCATGTAAAATTTTATTTTTTGTCCCAAGTTAGTGGAATATGAGACTTTGTAAGAAAAAAAAAAAAAAATTCTACTAACTGGCGCAAAAAAAAATAAAAAATTCTAGGAATTCGCCATGCCCCTCACGAAATACCTTGGGGTGTCTTCTTTCCAAAATGGGGTCACTTGTGGGGTATTTATACTGTCCTGGCATTTTAGGGGCCCTAATGTGTGAGAAGTAGTTTGAAATCCAAATGTGTAAAAAATGCCCTGTAAAATCCTAAAGGTGCTCTTTAGAATTTGGGCCCCTTTGCCCACCTAGGCTACAGAAAAGTGTCACACATGTGGTATCGCCGTACTCAGGAGAAGTTGGGCAATGTGTTTTTGGGTGTCTTTTTACATATACCCATGCTGGGTGAGAGAAATATCTCTTTTTGCGGCTGTGAGTGAAAGGGCCCTAAGAGCCCTGTGTGCCTGTCCTCTCTAAAATGACAACTTTGTATAAACAAATGGGAAAAGTTGACTTTTAGAGAGATATTTCTCTCACCCAGCAGTGTGATCCGGCGGGCAGCCAGATCCGCCGATCTGGCTGTGACTAAAAGCATTTGTGAGACGGATCCATCTCACAAATGCATTGCAAGAGCTGATCTGCTTGTCATGCGGACAGACGGATCCGTGTTGTATCTTTTTTCACATTTTTATCGGTCTGCGTCTGCGCAGGCCGGAAGGACGGATCCGGCATTTCGGTATTTTGAATGCCGGATCCGGCAATAATACATTCCTATAGGGAAAAATGCCGGATCCCGCATTCAGGCAAGTCTTCAGTTTTTTTTTCGCCGTAGATAAAACCGTAGCATGCTACAGTTTTATCTTTTGCCTGATCAGTCAAAACGACTGAAATGAAGACATCCTGATGCATCCTGAACGGATTACTCTCCATTCAGAATATATGGGGATATGCCTGATCAGTTCTTTTCCGGTATAGAGCCCCTAGGACGGAACTCTATGCTGGAAAAGAAAAACGCAAGTGTGAAAGTACCCTAAGGCCTCTTTCACACTTGCGTTGTCCGGATCCGGCGTGTACTCCACTTGCCGGAATTACACGCCGGATCCGGAAAAACGCAAGTGTACTGAAAGCATTTGAAGACGGATCCGTCTTCAAAATGCTTTCAGTGTTACTATGGCACCCAGGACGCTATTAAAGTCCTGGTTGCCATAGTAGTAGTGGGGAGCGGGGGAGCAGTATACTTACAGTCCGCGCGGCTCCCGGGGCGCTCCAGAATGACGTCAGAGCGCCCCATGCGCATGGATCATGTGATCCATGCGATCACGTCATCCATGCGCCTGGGGCGCCCTGACGTCACTCTGGAGCGCCCCGGGAGCCGCACGGATGGTAAGTATGCTGCTCCCCGCTCCCCACTGCACTTTACCATGGCTGCCAGGACTTTAGCGTCCCGGCAGCCATGGTAACCATTGAGAAAAAGCTAAACGTCGCATCCGGCAATGCGCCGAAACGACGTTTAGCTTAAGGCCGGATCCGGATCAATGCCTTTCAATGGGCATTCATTCCGGATCCGGCCTTGCGGCAAGTGTTCCGGATTTTTGGCCGGAGCAAAAAGCGCAGCATGCTGCGCTATTTGCTGCGGCCAAAAAACGTTCCGTTCCGGAACGGAAGACATCCTGATGCATCCTGAAGGACGGACTGTCCATTCAGAATGCATTAGGAAAATCCTGATCAGTATTCTTCCGGCATAGAGCCCCGACGACGGAACTCTATGCCGGAAGACTATAACGCAGGTGTGAAAGAGCCCTAAAACATGATTTTTTTTGTTTCAAAAAAGATATTATTGTGTAAAAGTTAGATAAAAAAATAAGTATACATATTAGGTATTGGCACGTCGGTAATGACCTGCTCTATAAAAATATCACATGACCTAACCCCTCAGGTGAACACCGTAAAAAAAAAAACTGTGTAAAAAAAAAACATTTTTTGTCACCTTACATTACACAAAGTGTAATACCAAGCTATCAAAAAGTCATAAGCTCCCCAAAATCGCACAAATCAAACCGTCATCTCATCCCGCAAAACTGATACCCTACCTAAGACAATTGCCCAAAAAATGAAAAAACTATGGCTCTCAGACTATGGAGACACTAAAACATGATTGTTTTTGTTTAAAAAATGCTGTTATTGTGTAAAACTTAAATAAATAAATAAAAGTATTCATATTAGGTTTCGCCACGTCCGTAATGACATGCTCTATAAAAATATCATATGACCTAACCTCTCAGGTGAGCACAGTACAAAAAAAAAAAAAAAAAACTGTGTCAAAAAAGACTTGTCACCTTACATCTCAAAAAGTGTAATACCAAGCGATCAAAAAGTCATAAGCACCCCAAAATTGTACCAATCATCTCATACTGAAAAAAATGAGCCCCTACATAAGTCAGTCGCCCAAAAAATAAAATAAACTATGGCTTTCAGAATATGGAGACACTAAAAAATATTTTTTTTCAAAAATGCTTTATTATGTAAAACTGAAACATAAAAAAAAAAGTTATCATATTTGGTATTGTCATGTCCGTAACAACCTACTCTATAAAAATAACTCATGATCTAAACTGTCAGATGAACGTTGTAAACAGTGCCAAAACAGCAATTGGAGTTTCTACTCTAGGGGTGCATCAGGGGGGCTTCAAATGCGAAATGGTGTCAAAAAAACAGTCCATCAAAATCTGCCATCCAAAAACCGTATGGCGTTCCTTTCCTTCTGCGCCCTGCCGTGTGCCCGTACAGCAGTTTACGACCACATATGGAGTGTTTCTGTAAACAACAGAATCAGGGCAATAAATATTGAGTTTTGTTTGGCTCTTAACCTTTGCTTAGTTAGCAGAAAAAAAAATGATTAAAATGGAAAATCTGCCAAAAAAGTTAAATTCTGAAATTTCATCTCCATTTTCCATTAATTCTTGTGGAACACCTAAAATCAGTTTTTAATACCTTAAGGGGTGTAGTTTTTAAAATGGGGTAATTTTTGGGTGGTTTCTATTATGTAAGCCTCACAAAGTGACTTCAGACCTGAACTGGTTCTTAAAAAGTGGGTTTTGGAAATTTTCTGAAAAATTTCAAGATTTGCTTCTAAACTTCTAAGCCTTCTAATGTCCCCAAAAAATAAAATGATCCAAACATGAAGTAGACATATGGTAAATGTAAAGTAATAACTATTATATGAGGTATCACTATCTGTTTTAAAAGCAGAGAAATTGAAATTTGGAAAGTTGCGAATTTTTCATTTTTTTTTAAATTTTGTATTTAAAAAAAATAAAATGAAATATTTTGATTCAAATTTACCACTGTCATGAAGTACAATATGTGACGAGAAAACACTCTCAGAATGGCTTGGATAAGTAAAAGCATTTTAAAGTTATCACCACAGAAAGTGACACGTGTCAGATTTGCAAAAATCTGTCTGGTCCTTAAGGTGAAAAATGACCCGGTCACCAGGATATTTGCTATTGAAGCAAAGCCTAATAGCACTTAGTACCTTATTTCAAGATGTGCCTTTGTTCCAGCAATAGATGTTTTTATCCTCTGAAAATCCAGTTTATTTGGTATGCAAATGAGTCAGCCATGCCCCTCCCACTACTGAGCCAACGGGGATTGAAAAAATGAAGGTAAAAATCAACTTCTGTCAGCTGCAGGGATGGGAGGGAGGGTAACTTTTTCCCTGCAGCTCACACTCAGACAGTACAGTGCTGCTGTCTTAGAGTGATCTGTTCAAAAGGATACGCTCCGATCCGGTTAGGCCATGCCCCCTCACACTCCTCAGCCGACTGAGATTGAAAAAATGAAGTTAAAAATCAACTTCTAGGTCCTGCTAAGCCACGCCTATATCTTGTTAGGCCACGCCTCCTCCCACTCATTTGACGGGGATTGAAAAAATGAAGGTAAAAATCAACTTCTGTCAGCTGCAGGGGTGGGAGGGAGGGTGACTTTTTCCCTGCAGCTGACACTCAGACAGTACAGTGCTGCTGTCTTAGAGTGAGCTGTTCAAAAGGGTACGCCCCCGATGCGGTTAGGCCACGCCCCTCCCACTCCTCAGCTGAATGAAATTGAAAAAATGAAGTTCAAAATCTACTTCTAGATCCCGCTAAGCCATGCCCCGATTTGGTTAGGCCACGCCCCCTCCACTCAACTGACAGGGATTGAAAAAATGAAGGTAAAAATCAACTTCTGTCAGCTGCAGGGGTGGGAGGGAGGGTGACTTTTTCCCTGCAGCTGACACTCAGACAGTACAGTGCTGCTGTCTTAGAGTGAGCTGTTTCAAAAGGATACGCCCCCGATCCGGTTAGGCCACGCCCCTCCCACTCCTCAGCTGACTGAGAGTGAAAAAATGAAGTTAAAAATCTACTTCTAGATCCCGCTAAGCCATGCCCCGATCTGGTTAGGCCACGCCCCCTCCACTCAACTGACAGGGATTGAAAAAATGAAGGTAAAAATCAACTTCTGTCAGCTGCCTGCAGAGGTGGGAGTGAGGGTGACTTTCTCCTTGCAGCTCACACTCAGACAGTACAGTACTGCTGTCTTAGAGTGAGCTGTTCAAAAGAACATGCCCCCAATCCAGTCGAGGCCACTGTTAAGGGGGCGGGCCCCTGTAGAGGTCACTGTCAAGAGGGTGGTATGCTGTGAAAGTCACTGGTAAAGGGGAAGGCTGCTGTAAAGGTCAAAGTTAAGGGGGTGGCCTGCTGTGGAGGTCCAATTTTAAGGGACGGGGCACTGTGGGGGGGGGGTCAATGTTAAGAGGTGGAGGACTGTGGAGGTCACTGTTTTGGGGTGGGTGCTGTAGATGTCACTGTTATAGTGGATCCTGTCGATATCTTTTAACGACACATGTGCGAGTACCGCCTGTATCCACGAATCTCCTCCTTGCTCACGAAGTCAGATCGCTGTAATCGCTGTAGTGGCGGCATAGTGTTCCTTCCCTGTGCTGGCATCAGCCTTAGGGAAGGAACTGCTCATGCGCGGGCTCGCGCACTGCGAGATTGTGGCCATCTGACTTCGTAAGCAAGGAGGAGATTCATGGATACAGGCTGGACTCCTTCACAGGGGGGCGTGGCTGGGCTCCAGAACGGTTAGTACAGCCCCTTGGGCTTCTTACCAGGCTGATTTACATATATATAAAATCATTTTTTACACTCAATAAAACCACTCAGAGATATGGGACAGGTATATTGCGGACATGCTAGTGGTGATCTAGCCGTGCATGTCCGCATCTCTATAGGGTAAAAAGAGGTGACAAAATCCCTTTAAGGATGAAGAGAAGTGCTTGCCCATGCGTACGATTTGTGGTCTTTTTGTAAGAAAATCCAGTATCCAGTTGCACTGGTGTGAGCTGAGACCCAAGTTGCTCAGTTTCGTTGCCAACTTGTTGGGAGGGATGGTGTTAAAGGCCGAGCTATAATCAATGAACAGCATCCGCACATAGCTGTCTCTCTGCTCCAGGTGCGACAGTGCAGTGTGAAGGGCAAGTGAAACAGCATCCTCAGTTGACCTATGTGCTCTGTAAGCAAACTGGTATTGGTCCATGGAGGTGCAGATCTTGCAATTGCGGACAAGAATAGGACATGTTCTATTTTTTTTCGGGAATGGAAATGCGGAACCAAAAGTGCGGATCCGCGCAGCACATCGTGCGGCCCCATAGAAATGAATGGGTCCGCAATTCCATTCCGCAAAATGCGGAACAGAATTGCAGACGTGTGAATGGACTGACAGCGCTTATGCCCGACAGCAGGCTGGCTTTGCCGAACAGCCGGCTGTCAGTCACAGGAGAAGGGGCAGGGAAGGGGGCGCTGTTACCTTGACGAAGCAAGGAGGCCGCTGCCCGCTTGACTTCAAGATTGACTCAAAAATAGCGCAGATGGGGGATAAAAGAACTTTTTTTCCTGCTTTTACCGCATCTGACTGTAGGAAGAAAATTATCATTAGAAACACACTTCCGGCTACTTGAAGGTACTGCTGGCAGTTTGGGGTGGTTTTTGCCGCTGACAGGTTCCCTTTATGCAGTGTCCCGAATGACCTGAGCCGCCGACCGCTGCTGTGACAGTCACTTCTTTATACTATGTGATCGCCGAATCAGATCGGCATTGCATAGTACTGTCCTGTGTGTGTGTGGCTCCTTCCCTGCCTTGCTGCGCGGCCGAGTAGTGTGACTGCGACCGCGTGATCTTAGACTCACGTGACGTCGGCGTGGCCGGGATCTCTACTGTGCCTGTAACTCTGCGGCCGTTATCAGCATTAAAGAGGACAAAATGTAAGTTTAACTTTGCAATGAATAATGATGTCTGCCTCTTCTTTGGGTTTAGGGCAGCAAAGTAGGCAGTTAATGTGTGCAGAAATACTGAAAAATGCACAGGCAGATATGTTTTTGCCAGTCTCAAGTATAAGTTTGACGAAATGCACTTGTGAAAGTAAGTGTCCCTGAATGGCAGTTAGGAAATGTGGTCACCCTACTTTAAGGCCCATTCTACCTCATGTGCTCTCAGCATCAGGGAACATGGTGGAGCCTCTTGCTAGGCTAATTTGATGATAGGCAGCTCATTGTCTTTGCCAAATTGTGCAAAAAAATGATTTAGGTCATCAAGAGACCTGTTATAAGTGTGGGCCCAGCATTAGCATGGGAGGAACGGATACCTCAGTTAGGCCTCCTGCACACGACCGTATGGCTTTTTCAGTGTTTAGCGGTCCGTTTTTCACAGATCTTTTGTTCCGTTCTTTGTTTTCGTTGTGTTTCTGTTCCGTTTTTCCGTTCTGTTTTTCCGTGTGGCATATACAGTATACAGTAATTACATAGATAAAATTGGGCTGAGCATAACATTTTCAATAGATGGTTCTGCAAAAACGGAACGGAAACGGAAGACATACAGATGCATTTCCGTATGTGTTCTGTTTTTTTGTGGACCCATTGACTTGAATAGAGCCACGGAACGTGATTTGCGGGCAATAATAGGACATGTTCTATCTTTAAACAGAACGGAAAAACGGAAATACGGAAACGGAATGCATACGGAGTACATTCCGTTTTTTTTGCGGAACCATTGAAATTAATGGTTCTGTAAAACCTCCAGTAAACGGGGAAAAAAAACGGTTGTGTGCAGGAGGCCTTATTCAACTGTATCCACATGCTAAGGATAGAGTGGGCCCATTTCCACTTTGACCCTAGTCATGGTCCAACCCCCTCAATGTAGGTAAATGCTGACCTTTTCAGACCTTGCATTGGTTCCGTCTACCTTCTGGCTTTTTTTACAATGTTCTTCTAATAAAAGTTGTGGTCCTGGCTACGGTGAGAGACCGTGACGAAGGACAGAGGGGAAAGGGATGACATGACTGTCCACTATAGATGGCTGGGGTGTGCGGGAAGCCATGGCCGGGTGCGAGCTAAATGAGGGGCATGCCTGATGGTGAGAGAGGTGAAGAAGGGGACGGGAGGGAGGGGTGAGAGCGCGGCGTCCGTGATGGGAGCGTGGGGCCGCGCTAAATAGGCCTCCTTCGCCCCTCCCACAAACGCAGGCTGAGCTTCAGCCTTACTACTTGTGGTCCTGGCTACGGTGAGAGACCGTGACGAAGGACAGAGGGGAAAGGGATGACATGACTGTCCACTATAGATGGCTGGGGTGTGCGGGAAGCCATGGCCGGGTGCGAGCTAAATGAGGGGCAAAAAGTCAACGGGTAGGAAATGTGAGGGTGAAACTCATAGGGCTAAGCTGGTGAAAGCTTTGGCGATCTCGGCCCGCGGATTAGGGATGTAATGCGTGAAGCAGGAGGATTGCCATCTGCCCATTTTCTGGATGACGTGTGCTGGGACCCCGTGACTTGATGCTGCGGAAGCCGCGCCTATGCGAAACGAATGTCCCGAGATGGCCTTGGCATCGAACCCTAACCCGGAAGCTAAGGTTCTGATGTGATGGATGAACTGTGAAGTCGTGAGACCTTTGGAGTTAAAGGGAAAGAGAGGGCTGCCTGGCGCGGAAACTTTTGAGATGGCGAGAAGCTTTTTGAACACGGCCACCGGGCACCATTCATTGAAGGTCTGGAAGTAGATGATTTTGACTGGAGGTCCTACCTGGGAAGTTTTGGTGGAAGGGAGAGAAAGGGTGCAATGAGTCTGCTGCCAGACCAGCTGGTCTGAAGTGGGGCCTGCGTGTCCTGGAGAGCTAGTGAATTCCCCGGGCCGTAAGAACCCATAGAAACAGAGATACATGGCAGCTTTGATCACAATGCTTTTGTATGGCCCGAAAGGATCATTGTCTAGGGAGGTGGAAAAAGCCCTGAACATTGCCCCGGTGACTGGTTTCCTGCGGGACTCCGGCTTATTGCTGCTCTTTTGGATCCCTCTAAGGGTGGATTTGATGGCCTGGGAAGAAAATATGGACTGGCTGCCTGGGAAATCTAAGGTGAGGAAATGTTGTACCCCTGCCAGGTACAATTTGATGGTGCTGAAAGATAGGTGAAGGTCTGTGTGACAATAAGCCAGGAATGCCATGAGATGAGTTGTTTGATCCAGATGTCCTTGTGGGTGTCTGATGGAGAATTGTGAGAAGGTTTCCCACCCGGTCTTGTAGTTCCTGGCTGTATTGAGGGATAGGGAGTTATGGATGAGTGACTTGGCAGTTCTGACGTGCTTGCTCAATCCATCATCAGTGTCTCGATGGCGGGTGGAGGAACCCCTGATGGATCGGCGTCTGGCATCACCTGAAAAAAAAACGGGAAGTTGAAACGGGAGAGGGCATCAGCTGCTGTGTTTGCTGAACCCTGTATGAACCTGCATGAAAAATGAAAGTTGTATTCTAAGGCAAGGCATACTAATCTGCGGACGAAGGGCATAATTTGTGGGGAGGAGGAGCGACCTTTGCTGAGGATTTCTACCACTGCCTGATTGTCCGTGACGAAGACGACAGGCTTGTTCCTCCAGACCTCCCCCCAGGTCTGGGCAGCTGCCACGATGGGATAAATTTCTAACAGTGGAGAGGATTTGATGGAACTCTGGGTGGAAGAAATCTGAAGCGGCCAGGGACCCGCGAACCAGTGGTTCTTGAAAATGGCTGCAAACCCTTTTGAACCTGCTGCGTCGGAAAACACGGTGGGAGAATTATCGTCCCAGGAAGGGACGAAGAGGGAGATGCCGTTCCAGCTGGTCAGGAAATGGTGCCACATGTGAAGATCGGCCGTTGCAGCGGCGTGGAGGTGGATCAAGGAGTCCTGATCCGAGGCAGCAGGTAAAAGTTGCAGCAGTCTGAAGGTGAATGCCCGCCCCTGGGGCATGATCTTGGAGGCAAAATTTAACATCCCCAGAATCGACTGGAGTTCGACCTTGGTGAGGGTCCTGGCCGCGACAGACCTCCTGATGGAATCTTGGATTTTTAGGAGTTTTTTTCGTCCGGCAAACGGGCTTCCATCTTACCGGTATCCAAGATGACCAAGATGGGTCAATAATGGCATCTGAGAATGTAGATTTAGTGGCTGTTACAGAGACATGGTTTAATGAAAGAAATGACTGGGACATAACCATACCAGGGTACTCTTTATACAGAAGAGACAGAGAAGGCAAGAAAGGAGGAGGAGTGGCCCTGTATGTGAAAGATAGCATTAAATCTAACCTAATACAAGTTGGTGAGGCCAACATAGAGTCAGTTTGGGTTACGTTGCAGTTTGCTAATCATGCAGTAACTCGTGTAGGTGTGATATATAGACCACCTGATCAAGTTAAAGAACTAGATGATCTACTAGTTGAAGAAATAGCTAAAATGACAATGAAAGGAGAAGTTATCATTATGGGAGATTTCAATCTTCCAGATATAAACTGGAAAACCAAAATAGCAAGTTCTACCAGGAGTACAGATATTCTAAATTCCCTACTGGGGTTATCCCTACAACAAATGGTTGAGGAGCCAACCCGGAGGGAGGCCATTTTGGATTTGATATTCACAAATGGGGATTCGGTATATGATGTCATTGTAGGCGAAACCTTGGGATCTAGTGATCACCAGTCAGTGTGGTTTAATATAAGAACTGTGAAAGAGTCCCACCACACAAAAACAAAAGTTTTAGATTTTAGAAAAACAGACTTTTCAAAAATGAAATTAGTCATAAATGAGTCCTTATCAGACTGGAACGGATTACATGGAGTCCAGGAGAAATGGGACTACTTAAAAGGTGCATTATTGAAGGCAACAGAAAATTGCATTAGACTTGTCAGTAAAAGCAAAAAAAGGAAGAGACCACTGTGGTACTCAGCAGAAGTGGCCCAAATCATTAAAAATAAAAAGCTAGCATTTTGTAATTATAAAAAAAACCAGAGCAATGAAGATAAGGAAATCTACAAGATTAGGCAGAAAGAGGCCAAGCAAGTTATAAGAACTTCTAAAGCTCAGGCAGAAGAAAAACTAGCTCAGTCTATGAAAAAAGGGGATAAGACATTCTTCAGATATATAAATGAAAAAAGGAAATTAAAACAAGGAATAACTAAATTAAAAATAAAGGACGGAAGGTATGTAGAAGAGAATAAAGGGCTAGCCGACTGCCTTAATGAATACTTCTGTTCAGTTTTTACAAAAGAAAAAGAAGGAGAAGGACCTCCACTAGAAAGGATGACTATTAAATCGTTTGATGCATGTGTCTTTACAGAGGAAGATGTTCTAAGTTTGCTGTCTAAAGTGAAGACAAATAAGTCACAGGGGCCTGATGAGATACACCCAAAATTATTAAAAGAGCTTAGTGGTGAGCTGGCAAAACCGTTAACAGATTTATTTAACCAATCATTAGTAACAGGAGTCGTCCCGGAAGATTGGAAATTGGCAAATGTCGTGCCCATTCACAAGAAAGGTAGTAAGGAGGAATCGAGCAACTATAGACCAGTGAGTCTGACATCAATAGTAGGCAAATTAATGGAAACCCTATTAAAGGATAGGATTGTGGAACATCTAAAATCCCATGGATTGCAAGATGAAAAACAGCATGGGTTTACTTCAGGGAGATCATGTCAAACAAATCTTATAGATTTTTTTGACTGGGTGACTAAAATAATAGACGGTGGAGGTGCAGTAGACATCGCATATCTAGATTTTAGTAAGGCTTTTGACACTGTCCCACATAGAAGACTTATCAATAAACTGCAGTCATTGAGCATGGACTCCCATATTGTTGAGTGGATTAGGCAGTGGCTGAGTGACAGACAACAGAGGGTTGTAGTCAATGGAGAACATTCAAAACAAGGTCATGTTACCAGTGGGATTCCACAGGGATCTGTACTGGGACCAATTTTGTTTAATATCTTCATAAGTGATATTGCAAAAGGCCTCGATGGTAAGGTTTGTCTTTTTGCTGATGACACAAAGATATGTAACAGGGTTGATGTTCCTGGAGGGAAACGCCAAATGGAAAAGGATTTAGGAAAACTAGAAGAATGGTCAGAACTCTGGCAACTGAAATTTAATGTGGATAAGTGCAAGATAATGCACCTGGGGCGTAAAAACCCAAGGGCAGAATATAGAATATTTGACACAGTCCTGACCTCAGTATCTGAGGAAAGGGATTTAGGAGTAATTATTTCAGAAGACTTAAAGGTGGGAAGACAATGTAATAAAGCAGCACGAAATGCCAGCAGAATGCTTGGATGTATAGGGAGAGGTATAAGCAGTAGAAAGAGTGAAGTGCTTATGCCGCTGTACAGAACACTGGTGAGACCTCACTTGGAGTATTGTGCGCAGTACTGGAGGCCATATCTCCAGAAGGATATAGATACTCTAGAGAGAGTTCAGAGAAGAGCTACTAAACTGGTCCATGGATTGCAGGATAAAACTTACCAGGAAAGGTTAAAAGACCTTAATATGTATAGCTTGGAAGAAAGAAGAGACCGAGGGGATATGATAGAAACTTTTAAATACATAAAGGGAATCAACTCGGTAAAGGAGGAGAGCATATTTAAAAGAAGAAAAACTACCACAAGAGGACACAGTTTTAAATTAGAGGGGCAAAGGTTTAAAAGTAATATAAGGAAGTATTACTTTACTGAGAGAGTAGTGGATGCATGGAATAGCCTTCCTGCAGAAGTGGTAGCGGCAAATACAGTGAAGGAGTTTAAGCATGCATGGGATAGGCATAAGGCTATCCTTCATATAAGATAGGGCCAGGGACTATTCATAGGATTCAGATATATTGGGCAGACTAGATGGGCCAAATGGTTCTTATCTGCCGACACATTCTATGTTTCTATGTTTCTATCCCCAGGAATGTTATGACTGAAGATGGACCTTCGACTTTTTCTGGGGCAATCGGGACGTTTAATTTTGAGAACAAGTCGAGAAGTACCTGGAGCTGATTAGGTGCCTGGTCTGCGGTCTCGATCAACAGGAAATCATCGAGATAATGGATGACCCTGGAGCATCCGCCGTGGTTGACCAAGACCCAGTTGATCCAAATGTCAGTCTGTCTGAGAAATAGTACCGTTCCCTCCACTTGATGCCGTAGAATTTCCATAAGTGGGGTGAGACCGGAAGCAGTTTAAAAGCGTCGGCAATGTCCGCCTTGGAAAAGCCACGCGCCTGACCCCAGCTGGAGGATCAACCGAATGGCCTCGTCCAAGGAGGAGTACCGCATAGAGAAGTCTTCTGAAGGGATGAGCGAATTTAAGCTAGGTGTGCTGGAAACATGAGGAGCAGAAAGGTCGAATATCAGTCTTTTTTTATTTGAATTTTTTTTTGTGACCAGGCCAATGGGGTTGGCCCTCCAGATGTCGAAGGGGGGGACTATGAATGGACCCAGGAGGAAACCCTTACTGATCTCGGACTGGATGAGGGAGTCTACTGATTCAGGATCCGCCAAGGCGGAACGAAGATTGGGACCCTCCCAAGTTGTTTGCGGGTAGGAAACTAGCCCTGTATGGAACCCTTGTGAGAAACCGGAGACCAAAAACTGCACGAAGGCGGGATCGTGGTGATGCAGCAGGAGGGCAGCTAGTAGATCAGCGTTGACTCCGGCTAGTCATAGCTGTTTTGATGACCTTTGCGGACAGGAGGACTGGGGGTGGGCCCTGAAACAAATAGTGCAAATATGCAAAGCCTTGCATTTTGAGAAATAGCAGTCGGACCAGTTGAAATTGTTACAAACTTGGCTTCTGCCCAAAAACACTATGGGCCTGCCCCATTTGTCTGTGTTCTGCCCTGAACTTGAAGACGTGGAAGGGAAGGCGGAGGGTCTGCCTTGGGCCAGGGCCCCTGAGTTGGGACACCAGTCGGAGGAATGCAGGATGGACTGGCAATTGGCGCAGGTGGGAGCTTTGAGGCCTGCAAAGTGCCTGCAGAAGAGCTCCATGTCTAGTATGGACCAATCCGTGATGTGCCGGAACTGGGACAGAGCAGCGGCGGCTTTGGCAGAGAAGGAACGATGGTAGTCGTAAAATGAGTGACCTCCGTACTTGTGTCCCAAATCAGTGACCCTGCACGAACTCTGGAATGGAGAGCTTTTTGTGCAGCCGGGCGTCTTTGGACTTGAGAACCACTGATATATCTCCACATGCAATGGTCCTGTTCTCGTCGAAGTCGTGGGTAGAAATAAGTATGGAAGCCAAGTTAATGTCTTTACCTGCCAAAATATCCTTTCGGACATTATCGGGAACGAAATGTGATGGGGAAATAGTGAAGGAGCTGGGGGCCTGGCTTGGAGTTGGGGCATGGATGGCAGACGGGCCTGGAGCCGGAGAGATGGGAGTGCTTGGACTTGATGGCCTGGTTTCCACCGCTAGCAACCTGGTCTGCATGTCGGACACTGAACTGGTGAGAGTGTTGATAGCAGAATGAAGCTGGGCCAGCGCTGTCTGGACCGTGGACAGAGACACCTGCTCTACAGCCGCTGGGATAGGCCTTGCCGTCAGTAGCCTGTACAAGTCAGCTTTGCGGGCTGTGGCAGGATAGCGGATGCCTCTCCTGGTTAATTCGGCCATGAGTTTCGGGATGGTCCATTGCCTGCCTGAAAGGGTGCTTCCATGGGCTGAGCCGGGCGATTCTGGAATGGAGCGAGTCTCGGCGATATCCGATGCGTGGGACATTGTGCTGTGAAAAGGAAAATGGAAGGTAAGAAGGGTGATAGAGCCACCTGACACCAGCGAGTGACTCTGTGAAACCCTCTAAATGACACCGAAGAGTGACCGAATCCGTTACCAGGAAGAGGTTAAGAGGCCCAACCTACCTGATGCGCTGGCCTCGGCTACCTGAAGGAAAAGACCTGCGGATGCTGGCCTGACCCTAAGGAATGAAGTAGTGAAACCAACTTACCTGGACTTGGCTGATGAAATCGTAAACGAAAAACGACCTGGATGAAAAGGTGACCTGGGATTGGTACCTTGAGGAATTCGCCTAGCGAATTTTGAACCGAACAGACCTCCGTGGTGACCCTAGAAACATGGGGTGAGGTTTGAGATAAGCAGAAGAAAGTAGAACCTGACGTGAATCAGGGAGCGAAAGCTGGGTCGAGCTTGACCGTGCCTGACACCTGTGAGGTGCCCCTGAATGACCTGATGCCTTGCAGGCGGCCGGAACCCGTGAGCTAGCTGCGTGGCTAGAGGTGAAGCTCGTGAGGCGCGTCGAAGCACCTGGGTTAGGACGGGGCGAGTGAGTAGCGCATGAGGCGTGAGAACCTGTCCCTGATGCGTGTCAGGGCGGTGGATGAACCTGATGCATGTCCGGAAAAACTAACGTGGGCTGCTACGTGGCAGACCCCGACTGAAGCCTGATACGTGTCAGGGAAAGAAACGAGACGGAAAGGGCATCTGCTGCGTGGCAGATGATTACGTGAAAGAAACATTTAAATTGGCGTGAATCTGCTGCGTGGCAGACAATAGCGTGGATGAAACTTAAGGAAAGAAAATTGACCTGAATCTGCTGCGTGGCAGACAATAGCGTAGATGAACCTAAGGAAAAATTGACATAAATCTGCTGCGTGGCAGACAATGGCGTGAATGCATCTTAAGGAAAGACAAAATTGACATGAATCTGCTGCGTGGCAGACAATAGCGTGGATGAATCTAAGGAAAAATTGACATGAATCTGCTGGGTGGCAGACAATAGCGTAGATGAACCTAAGGAAAATTGACATGAATCTGCTGCGTGGCAGACAATGGCGTGAATGCATCTTAAGGAAAGACAAAATTGACATGAATCTGCTGCGTGGCAGACAATAGCGTAGATGAACCTAAGGAAAATTGACATGACTCTGCTGCGTGGCAGACAATAGCGTGGATGAATCTAAGGAAAATTGACATGAATCTGCTGCGTGGCAGACAATAGCGTAGATGAACCTAAGGAAAATTGACATGGATCTGCTGCGTGGCAGACGATAGCGTAGATGAACCTAAGGAAAATTGACATGAATCTGCTGCGTGGCAGACAATAGCGTGGATGAACCTGAGGAAAATTGACATGGATCTGCTGCGTGGCAGACAATGGCGTGAAGATGAAATTAAAACGTGTGTGCACATGCTCTGTATACCTGGAGAGAGGATTTTTTTATTATTTTTTACTGCTCCTTGGTTGGGTCCTGACTCCATTATATATGAGACTTTAATTGAAGTGCATAATACATGTGTATATACGGCGTGCATGGGCTTTCACTGTTTGTTTTCTGATAACATCCTTTTGGCATTGCTGGTGCCCAAAGCCAGCTCATTGCCCAGGCATGCACTGTTTTACTGAGGCCCCAGCTGTCGGGAGGCCTCAGCTGTCGGGTTCCCAGTGCCGGGGGGCTGGCCGTGCTAGGGACCCGAGCGTCAGTGCTGCCTGGAGACCAGTGCGGGAGGTGGGGCCAGCATGCGGACATGTGAACATGTGAAGAGCGCGGCGCCGAGGCTCCCAGGACAGGGAGCAGCTCGAGGCGCCGCTTAGCTTACCGGGGGAGCGCAGTTCAGGAGGGTAGAGAACTTCGACCGGAGGCAGAAACGAGCAGCAGCGTGGGTGAGCGGCAGCGTCGGCACTGAAACCTAGAAGTGCAGAGACGTCACGTGAGAGCGCGGCGTCCGTGATGGGAGCGTGGGGCCGCGCTAAATAGGCCTCCTTCGCCCCTCCCACAAACGCAGGCTGAGCTTCAGCCTTACTACTTGTGCGTGATCGTGAGGTAAATAATAGTACACTATGCTACACACCCTAATTTGGCAAACTTAAATGACAAAAATCTTTTAGTTTTGCTTATCCCATTGATATGAATGGTTTTACCACTAACCTTCATCCTTTCCTGGTCTTTCTGTGTGTATGACCTTTTTCATTTCCTGTAGCATGTATGCTATCCTGTAGTTGCTCTTTTACACACTGCGCTGACACATTGTTTTGTAGCCACTTCCGTAGTTCACGTTTAATAAATTCCTATCACTTTCTCACACTTTCCTTCTTCCATACTCTTAGTGGCTTTCTGTCACATCAGTGTCCCTTTCTCTCCCTCCCTCTGTATCTACACACTGGTTGCCTCCAGCTTTGACCTCGTGTCTCTGATGCCCAGAAATCAGGTTAGCGCTAATGCTGACACTGATTAATTGGGGACTTGTGTACCTAAAGGCCGGGTCTGCAGCCACATTCTCAGGGTCAGCTGGCAGGCAGCAGGGTCACATTACCCCCTATATTTGCAGGCTCTAAGGGATTCTGTCAGGATAGTTTAGGAAACACATAAGGGAAGCTGCCAGCCTCCAGGAGACAACGTTATCCTCTCAGCAGCGGGCAGAACAGAATTGTAATGGATGACAACAGAGGAGAGAGAAAAATCACTGTGAAATCAATGGACTTCCGCTTGACTATATTACCATCAGTGCAATCTCTGTGACCTAGCTGGTGTGTATTACTGCCATGAGAAGATGTAGATATATAGAAAAAATGACGCAGGTAGAAACTCTTCTTTCTATGTTTTAAAAGTAGCACATGGAGGCAAATGACCCCCTTCAAGCTTAATAACTGAACCATAGTAATTAATAAAATAAAGACATGACACCTTGTGTTGGAATAAAAATGGCCGCAATGCTTTATTAAGGGTAAATAATTTAATAAATAATTAAAACTTCAAATTCATTAAATAAATAACCATTAAAAATTCCAATAATTGCCGAAATCCACTCAGCAATAGCTGAGCGATACAGCCCCTCTAATAAAGCAAAGCGACATAAAGCATAAGAATAGGGAAGCGCCGCCGAAACCCTCTTTTTAAGGACCATACTTTCCCGCCGCTGGCATCCACACCAATCAGCTGTCCAGAAATCTCCACCAGCAACCAGCTGCACTGATCAGAGAGGATGCCTGCTTGACATCCAAGACTCAGGTCAGACCGGCTAAAACCAGCTGATTCTGACAGAACTTAACCCTTTCATGAAAACCTGAAATAAAAGAGCGGGAAAGCAAGAAAAAAAGGGGGGGGGGGGGAGAAAAAACGAGCAAAACCATACTAAAATACACATATTAATGGTGTCATTGCCCCCATGTGTCCCCCAAGCGAAATGCTCTGTGGGGCCTGAACAATCTAGATGCAATATTGATTTCATGCACTGTATGGGGTTGAGACATAGATATTATGTTAAATCTAAAATTCTCTGTGAGATAAAATGTATTATATCCAGGCTAGGATACTTTTTCTGTTCCCAGTCTTCAATTCCCATTAATAAAGCAGAAGACAAAACTCCCAAGTAAGCAATGTTGCAGAGGAAGAAAAATGGCATGTGACAGTAGGTAGGCCTTAGTACAAATTTGGAACCTAGGCCCAGGTGTTATGTATCTGAATATATGTTTGCTGTGGATGATCAAAATGGCCAGAGATATGTTGTTCCAGGTCAGAATTAGTACGCCAGAGTAAGGGTCCATTCACACGTCCGTTGTTTCTTTCCTGATCTGTTCAGTTTTTTGCTGAACAGATCTGGACCAGATCTGGACCCATTCATTTTCAATGGGTCCTGAAAAAAATCGGACAACACAATGTCTGATTTTTTTTCAGGACCTATTGAAAATGAATGGGTCCAGATCTGGTCCAGATCTGTTCAGCAAAAAACGGAACAGATCAGGAAAGAAACAACGGACGTGTGAATGGACCCTTAGAGTCCATGCATTTAGGATTGGCACATGGAATCCCAATGGTATTATAAGACACTGTGTTCTCCCTTAGGCTACTTTCACACCTGCGTTCAGGTGTCCGCTCGTGAGCTCCGTTTGAATGGGCTCACAAGCGGCCCTGAACGCAGCCGTCTGGCCCTAATGCATTCTCAGTGGAGGCGGATCCACTGAGAATGCATCCGTCTGCCAGCGCTCAGCCTCCGCTCCGCTCAGTTTGCGGACACCTGAACGCTGCAAGCAGCGTTCGGGTGTCCGCCTGGCCGTGCGGAGGCGAGCGGATCCGTCCAGACTTATAATAGAAGTCAATGGGGACGGATCCGCTTGAAGATGACACCATATGGCTCAATCTTCAAGCGGATCCGTCCCCCATTGACTTTCAATGTAAAGTCTGAACGGATCCGCTCAGGCTACTTTCACACTTAGAAATTTTTCTAAGTTATAATGCAGACGGATCCGTTCTGAACGGATGCAAACGTCTGCATTATAGGAGCGGATCCGTCTGATGAAACATCAGACGGACCCGCTCCGAACGCTAGTGTGAAAGTAGCCTTAGAAGGACTGAGTATCTCCCATAATACTGCATGACATGATATTTTTTTCACAGATTCTTATGAAGGTACAGTATAGTACAGTACAGGCTCATAGCAGACTACAGCTGCATTAATATGACGGTCACTGACTGTGAATACTGGCCATCAAAAAATAGAACTTGTCCTATTTTGTCTGTTTTCACGGCCCACCAGTACCCATACAAGTCGAGGGGGCTGTTTTTAATGACTGTTTTTGAGAAAGGGATCAGTGAAAAAATGGTGGTGAAAACTCGTTAATTTCTAACGATAATTTGTTTTCCCTTAGTCCTAACAGCAGATGGGGTTAACTACCCCCCGTAGGACCGGTGGAATTTTAATGAGCCCAAAAACCAATAATAAAGATTTACACCCCTACAAAAGGAGGGGACACCCCCCTGCCCATTGTGTCTATAGCAAGAATAACCTTACTAGGGTGTGATATTTGTGTGCTGCTGTTAGGACTAAGGGAAAACAAATTATCGTTGGAAATTAACGATTCCCTTATGTCCTACCAGCAGCACAGATGGGGAGATAGCAAGAAGAACCCCTAGGGAGGGCCTTCATGCCTGGCAGAGCTATGAATAGTCTGCCCAAAGGCCTAAAACTCAGCTACCCTGGTGTCTAGTCTGTAGTGGGAGATGAAAGTGGATTCAGAGCTTCAGGAGGCAGCTTTACAAATCATCTCCAGAGGAAGGAGGCTTCTTTCAGCGAAAGAAGTGGAGCTGGCCCTAGTGGAATGGGCCTTCACAAACTCTGGAGGATCTAAAGCCTTGGAGACAAAAGGTTCTCTGATGGCCTTTTTTAATCCAGCGACCAATCGATGCCTTTGACACCTTGCGGCCCTTAGACTTACTGGCAAACAGGATAAAGAGATTCTCATCTATCCTGAACTCATTGGATCTATCCACATAGGTCTGGAGGCATCTCGAGATATCCAACGGATGGTTGACAGGATCCCTGGAGGAGGTAGAAGGAGAAAGTAAAACTGGTAAAGAAATCACCTGATTGATGTTGTGAATTGAAGGGACCTTAGGCCTGAAATATGGAAGGAATCTCAGTAGAACCCGGTCTTGAAGAAAGATAGTATAGGGTTCTGAGGCCGAGAAGGCTTGAAGTTCTGAGATTCTTTTGGCCGAAGTTACTGCCAGTAGGAAGACTAACTTCAGAGTCATGAACTTGAAATCCACCTCCTCCAAAGGCTCGAAGGGGGGAGATGCTAGACCCCTGAGCCCGACTGATAAGTCCCACTGAGGGATAGGCTTCAGTACTGTAGGCTTCTGTCTAGGCCGTCCTGTAGAAATTGAAGAATCGCAGAGAGTGGCGGATCTGCAGACGCCACCTGGTTAGAAGCACACCCTGATGAAAAAATCTTCATAATTCTGGAGTAGGCTTTCTTAGTAGATTCTGCTCCTGAATGTGATAACGTTTTCAGGACCGACTCTGAAAGCCCTTCTATTCTGGGTAGGGACTGGTCAACCTCCAGGCTGTCAGGTTGAACTTGTGCAGATCTGGACAGAGGTGAGTGTCCCATGACACCAGGGTCTGTCGTGGGGGGAGCCTCCAATAATGTACCCGACTCATGTGAATGAGCTGGGTAAACCAGGATCTCTTGGGCCAAAACGGTATGATGGCAATCACCGAGGCCTGATCCTGATGGATTTTCATCAATACCCACGGTATCATGGAAAAAGGAGGGAAGATGTAAGCCAGCCTGAACCTCCACGGTATCAACAGAGCATCTATCGCCAGGGGGTTGTCCTCCCTGTAAAGGGAGTAGAGCCTCTCCACCTTGGCATTGAACCTCGTTGCCATGAGCATTGGCGTAGCTATAGGGGGTGCAGAGGAGGGAAGGGGTTAGGTCAACAATTTGGCATGGGGGGTGGGGGTGGTGTGCCGTTTCTATTTTTGCCTCCGGCAACACAACGGCTATGTGCTTCCCTGCCCTTGACCACGAAGGGAAGGGGGGCCCCAAGCTGAACTCTTACAACAGGGCCCATGAGCCTTTAGCTACGCCCCTGGCCATGAGGTCTACCTCTGGTAACCCCCACCTGAGGATTATCTGCCTGAAAATCTCTGGATGCAGGGAACATTCCATTGTCGGCAGACTGCGACTCAGACGATCCGCAATTAGGTTGCAGGAACCACTGATGTGGATGGCATACAGGTGGGAAAGGTTCAACTCTGCCCACCGAAGAATTACCCCGATCTCTGAAAGGAGGGGTAGAGATCTTGTGCCTCCCTGCTTGTTGATGTACAGGACTGTAGTCTCACCGCCCCCCGAATTCTGGGGGGCAAAGTGAAGGAGGGCTAGCCGGATGGATCGAATCTCGTGGAGATTGGAGGAAAGTAGCCACTCCTGAGGAGACCAAGTCCCTTGGACAGGGGAATCGTCTAGGTGAGCACCCCAGCCTACTTGGAATGCATCTGTAGTCAATATGACCCAGGTTGGCGACGTTATAGACTTTCCCTCCGGGAGATAGAGCCACCATCTCAGGGAGGTTCGAGTTTGACAAGACAGGGAGCACAGGGAGTTTAGCCCCACGGGGCTGCCATCCCATTTGGCAAGGACCTCCGACTGAAGGGGGCAGAGGTGCCACAAAGTCCAAGAGACTGCATCCACAGCCGCTGACATGAGCCCCAACATCTTCATGAGAGTCCTGATAGAGACTCTACGAGGAATAGATAGTAACCTTGCCAGGTCCCGAATCTGAGTTCTTCTTTCTGGAGTCTACTATGAAGCCTAGATAGGTTACTGAAGTCGACGGGCTCACATTCGACTTCTGCCAGTTGATGATCCACCCTAGGCGGAGCAGAAAATTGATCGCTACATAAAGATGGTGGGAAAGAACTGGAACCGAGGAGGCTATTAAGAGCCAATTGTCCAGATAAGGAATTACGGTCAGCATTTGAAGCCTCAAAGCTGCCACCACCGAAACAACCACCTTGGTGAAGGTGATCGTAGCAGAGGAAATCCCTAAGGGTAAGGCAGCAAACTGAAGGTGCCTGAGGACCCCCGAGACCTGGACCGCGATCCTGAGATACCTCTGGGAGGCAGGATGGATAGGGATGTGAAGATAGGCATCCTTGAGGTCTAGGGTAGCTATCACATCTCCGGGGTTGAGAACGTGGATGACTGACTTGATAGTTTCCATGCAAAACTTTACCTTCCTTACAAATCGATTGAAAAATCTCAAATCGATAATCATCCGGAGGTCTCCGGATTTCTTGGGAACTAGAAAAACCGGAGAATAGCCCCGTTCTCCTGCCGGAACATCCTTCAGAGCGCCCTTGAGGATATAGTCCTGAATATAGGCCTCCGAAATTGCCTGTTTGGCAGGCAGGAGGCGCTGATTGACAATAAATCTGTCCGGGGGAGGCGACTTGAGGTTTATTAAGTAGCCCTCGGAAATGACCTTTAGGACCCAAGGGTCCGGAATCTCCTGAGCCCAGACATCCTTGAACTGGGCGAGACGCCCCCCGACAGGCACCAGGGGACAAGGAGTGGGAAAATCTTCGGGAAGGATGGCAGGAGTAACGAGGGTCAACCGAGAGCCTGCGAGAGGCCCATAGTCAGGAGGGCTTAGCCTCCTTAGTTTCTCTGACAGGGCGCTTCGAAAATTTTCACTGCGCCCCCCAGTCTCTACGTGACCTAGACTGTGGGCCAGGACTACCGCCACGCTCCTGTCTCCCCTGACCCCGAAAAGGGCTGCTGGGGAAGACTCTTCCCCTTTTTGTCAGAGAGATCCTCCATAATTTTATCCAGCTAAGCGCCGAACAGGAGGTCAGGCTCAAAAGGCAAAACACATAGATTGTATTTGGACGCATTATCCGCGACCCATGGCTTAAGCCATAAGTTCCTGCGGGCTGTGGAAACTAAGGCCATCAACTTGGCTGCCAGCTTCAGCTGCAACTGTGCCGTATCGCACAGAAAGTCCGTGGCTAAATTAACAGTCTTAAACGCGGCTAAGATATCGTCCCGGGACACTCTCTGGTCTACATCTGTCTGTATCTGGTTGAGACGGGAGCGCAGGAAGGAAGAGACTTCCGTAGCCGCAATAGCGGTAGACGCAGAGGCTACAGCAGCCAAAATTTTTTTGTCAGGACAGGGCCTTTTTCAGGCTTCTTCCCTTCTATTCTCATAATGGAAAGAAGGATCTCATCCCCCTTAAAGACACACTGTGCCCGACCGGCGGGATCGGAGGACTCTCCGGTGTCAACATCATGGGGGGCAATTTCTGGGTCTTTTCTGGTGGGAAAAAACAGGAGGTTAGCTCTTCTTCATCCGAAGAGGTGGAGCCTAGAGAAATTGCAGCGGGCCTCTCCACGGGCGCAGAGGTCTCCATGGGGGCTTGAGTAGAGGTTCCGTAGCCGACTGTGATCTACGGCACGCCTCGCACCTTGAGTAGGGACAATTGTCGTCCAGCAGCGTACTGCAATCAAAGCAGGACAAGTGCTTCCTCTTTAAGGCCGCTTTACGGGTCTCCGGGTCCTTAGGGGAAGCCATCGCTTCAAAAAAATATATATAATTCTGAACAAACTGAAACCATCAGCGGAAGCATAAGCAGAGGCTCACCAAAGTAGCGTAGTAGCAAGACCGCAACAAATAACCGCACAAATAAAGTACAGAGTACTAATGGGCTCTGGGAGCATGTGCTGCCAGAGAAAGAATGAGAGACAGAAGGTGGATCTAATCCTTAGATCCAATTTTCCACAAAAAAAAGCCTAAAGTTAAGGCTGAGAACTACCTTCCCCACCCCCGACGCCAGAATCCAATTCCATTGGATACATGCAAAGGAAACAAGAAAAAGCATATACTCGGTGAGAGCCGAGAACCGGAAGTGATGCCGGGAAGGGGCTGACGTCACTTCCAGTGATGGCGGCACCAATTGGAGACGCGGCGAAAACGCTGTGCCGGGCGACAGCAAGAGGAGAGGGGAGGTAAGCAGGACAAAACAACCCCCGCAAGAGGGGTAAAGTAAAAATACAGCAGAAATAGGCGGTGGATTTAGGGAAAAAAACACCAGCACAAAAGATAAATACTTTCCCTAAAACAGAGGGGAACCGCCAGTCCACCTGTCTGGAGGACAGAAAAGAACACAATGGGCTGGGGGGTGTCCCCTCTTTTTGTAGGGGTGTAAAGCTTTATTATTGGTTCTTGGGCTCATTAAAATTCCGCCGGTCCTACCAGTCCACGGGGGATAGTTAACCACATCAGTGCTGCTGGTAGGACGTAAGGGAATGATAGTTTAACTATTTTTTATGGCTTTATTTCTTCTGTTCTTGTCTTGTTGGGGGTAAACGCAGGAGGATTACATCATGAATATTCCCTGACATATGGCAATATATAGACATTTATATGTCGTCCATTGACCACAATGGTTACAAAAAATTTCTAACACATTCCATCTACATTTTTGGACTGCTCACTGTACAGGGAGTGCAGAATTATTAGGCAAATTAGTATTTTGACCACATCATCCTCTTTATGCATGTTGTCTTACTCCAAGCTGTATAGGCTCGAAAGCCTACTACCAATTAAGCATATTAGGTGATGTGCATCTCTGTAATGAGAAGGGGTGTGGTCTAATGACATCAACACCCTATATCAGGTGTGCATAATTATTAGGCAACTTCCTTTCCTTTGGCAAAATGGGTCAAAAGAAGGACTTGACAGGCTCAGAAAAGTCAAAAATAGTGCGATATCTTGCCGAGAGATGCAGCACTCTTAAAATTGCAAAGCTTCTGAAGCGTGATCATCGAACAATCAAGCGTTTCATTAAAAATAGTCAACAGGGTCGCAAGAAGCGTGTGGAAAAACCAAGGCGCAAAATAACTGCCCATGAACTGAGAAAAGTCAAGCTTGCAGCTGCCAAGATGCCACTTGCCACCAGTTTGGCCATATTTCAGAGCTGCAACATCACTGGAGTGCCCAAAAGCACAAGGTGTGCAATACTCAGAGACATGGCCAAGGTAAGAAAGGCTGAAAGACGACCACCACTGAGCAAGACACACAAGCTGAAACGTCAAGACTGGGCCAAGAAATATCTCAAGACTGATTTTTCTAAGGTTTTATGGACTGATGAAATGAGAGTGAGTCTTGATGGGCCAGATGGATGGGCCCGTGGCTGGATTGGTAAAGGGCAGAGAGCTCCAGTCCGACTCAGACGCCAGCAAGGTGGAGGTGGAGTACTGGTTTGGGCTGGTATCATCAAAGATGAGCTTGTGGGGCCTTTTCGGGTTGAGGATGGAGTCAAGCTCAACTCCCAGTCCTACTGCCAGTTTCTGGAAGACACCTTCTTCAAGCAGTGGTACAGGAAGAAGTCTGCATCCTTGAAGAAAAACATGATTTTCATGCAGGACAATGCTCCATCACACGCGTCCAAGTACTCCACAGCGTAGCTGGCAAGAAAGGGTATAAAAGAAGAAAAACTAATGACATGGCCTCCTTGTTCACCTGATCTGAACCCCATTGAGAACCTGTGGTCCATCATCAAATGTGAGATTTACAAGGAGGGAAAACAGTACACCTCTCTGAACAGTGTCTGGGAGGCTGTGGTTGCTGCTGCACGCAATGTTGATGGTGAACAGATCAAAACACTGACAGAATCCATGGATGGCAGGCTTTTGAGTGTCCTTGCAAAGAAAGGTGGCTATATTGGTCACTGATTTGTTTTTGTTTTGTTTTTGAATGTTAGAAATGTATATTTGTGAATGTTGAGATGTTATATTGGTTTCACTGGTAAAAATAAATAATTGAAATGGGTATATATTTGTTTTTTGTTAAGTTGCCTAATAATTATGCACAGTAATAGTCACCTGCACACACAGATATCCCCCTAAAATAGCTAAAACTAAAAACAAACTAAAAACTACTTCCAAAAATATTCAGCTTTGATATTAATGAGTTTTTGGGGTTCATTGAGAACATGGTTGTTGTTCAATAATAAAATTAATCCTCAAAAATACAATTTGCCTAATGATTCTGCACTCCCTGTAGATGAAAGCTCAGTCTGCTGTACTTTCCTGTTCAGTAAAAAAACAAAAAATGTACCAGCCGGAAGGACACTCTTTTGGCCACCATTGGGTCAATGGTAGGCTTATAGCTACGTTTTGCATATGCATCGTGAACTCTCCAGGTGCATACTCCTAAGATGTTATTTTTGACTAATGCTACATCTATGTTACAGTTTAATTTCTGACTTCCGAGTGTACTAATATTGAATGTAGATTTGTTGGGACAGCAGAGATTGATTTCAGCATGCTTACAGGGTGTCATTGGGATGAAAGGCAGAGCATTCATTGTTCACAGTTTAACCCCTTTTGGATAAGCCCCTGGGAGACAAAAGAGTAATGATCTCAGCAGAGAATGGAGTACAGTTATGCTTTGCTCTCAGGGAATTCTGGGTTACTTGCTCTAATTGCGACAACCGTATAACAAAACCGCAACAAAGATCCCCCACTTAACCTAATTGAGTGCGAAGGTTTCCCAGGGACACAGGCTTCTTCCATAATATATACACTATTGACCCACAATTGGCGCCACAGGGATGCTAATTGTACTCCTGCCGTCGGCCTGGCTGTGGCTCACATGTGTGTGTGTGTAGAAGGCTGGTATTGACAGTGTTAGGTAGAAGGATGGAGACACGCGTCTTTCATGAATGTAGAACTGCGGCTCTTAATTCCCTATCATGTCCTCTACTTACTGCTGGCTTCTGTATGTCACCGGGGAGCAGAATGAGGAGACAGCTTGTCGTGGGGTCTGTTAGATCACTGTGGTATCCCACAAAGGGCTCAAGAGGAATCAGCAATGCACATTAACCTTTTGTTAGCCAGTGAGTGGGGTAATACAATTGAAATCAATTATACAGTGTAGCCCGTATGCTTACCTGTACCACAGATGAGCTATGGTTACCACCATCTTGTCAGCGCACATATACAGCTATTATATATGATTTAAATAGGTATTGCACAGTATATGGTAAAGTCTATTTTATATTTTTTTTACTGCCACGTCCAGTGTCCAGATCTTACATCAATGAGATGTGTACATACATCTTATGGCTTGTTGTGGTCTATCAGAACTATTGCTTGACCTCTCTGGCTCATCTTTATGGTAATTTTTCTCGTATGACATCCGCAGGTACTGTGAATAAATGTTATAAAATCCGTTGTGATCCTTTCTTACAACTTCCAGTCAATTAAGCTATTGTGACATCACAACTGCTCATGTCCCCTTACAGGGTCATAAGTCCCTCATAAGTAGACCATCATCCTCTCTCTTGTATACATTCCTGATAAAGGGTAAATATCCGAAATATCGCACTTCATTTTATTTATTTATTTTATGCACTTATATAGCGCTACTATATTCCGTAGCGCTTTACAGACATTAGCATCCAACTGTCCCCAATGGGGCTCACAATCTAAGGTCCTTATCAGTATGTCTTCATGATTTTTATTCACAAGTGGTATATTTGATGGATCTGAGAAAAAAAACTGTGAAATACAAAACATTTGAAGCAGACACAAATATTGGCATGATCTTCTTCTTCTTTGTATACAGTTGTGAATTGGACTGGAAAGTGGACCGTCCAACTTTGAGTGTGAATCCAGCTATAATTCTACAGAATAATGCTGCCTTTAACCTTTTGGAAGATCATGAGCATGTTCAGTCACAAGCAGGCTTGTGCTAGCCCACAGAGGAACAGGTGAATCCCTCAGTGGCCCCCTGAGCAAGTGCAGTGCCCCAGAGGACCACTGAAAAAGTTAGTTTTTGCTAGAAGAGTTAATTTAATGTTTGTGAGTTAAATGTTGTGATTTCCTGTTAAAGAACTTATTTCATTATGCACGGTTTATACCTAATAACAACGTATGGGCGGTATATAGATAATATTGGCAGGCTTGGTTAGGTTACCAGGATGATGAACTTACCCTGACCCCCTTGTTATTGTGTGTCTAGTCAGCAGGGCTACAGGCAAGACCTACATATGCAAGTTCCAGCAAACTAGGCCCAAGTCCAGAGAACTTTTCTCTCTGAGATCAGAGTACCCCTGAATGAAAGAGACCAGCAATTTTAGAAGGTACAGAACCATTACGGTGATGCAAGATAACTTCAGTAAAGTAATGCTCTTTTATGGCAAAAGACTTTACTGCTCTGGAAAGGGTTATTTGCCTCCAGAACCCACCACACTTTCAGATGGACTGGCCTTCTCAGACAGGGAATTGCAGAAGACATTAACAAGTACAGAATAGCATGCCTGTGGTTATCTTGGAAAGTTGCAAATGTTTAGAGAGAGACTCAGAGACTACTACTACTGTAGTACCCCAGACCTATAAATGGTTTAATATCATTTTATATTACAATGCATTGCTTTTATGCTTATGGACATGACTACCAGAAGAAATGGATGGCAAATGGTTGGCAAAGAACAGGGCTAACCATCCTGTTCCACCCCTCTTAGCAAGAGCGAGCTGGTCGTGGTTCCTGCCAGGAGGAGGAGGTCCTGTCCAGAGACAGAGGAGATAGTAAGCTGACTGCATAGCTCCTGCTCCCAAATAGGATTCTCCAGAGAGCTCTGCTTACTCCAAGACTCAAGTGAAGTCTTGAGATATTAGACTGCAGAGTGAACTGCTATATCCAGCATTAAAGACACTAGCTGAAAGGTGAGGAACTATGGCTAAGACACCCATCACCAAGACGTTACTAGGCCAGTACCACCTAAGGGCTAAATTGTCACCATCCAACCTGCTTCCATAATCCTTACTGGTTCCAGAGACATTTTGCACTTGAAATCTGATGCTACTGAATATATTTGAAGTCTTACAATGCATTGGGTAGTGGGCTGGCCCTGCTTCCCAGCAGGAGGGGAATTCCAGTCTAGGGAGACAGGAGAGGTCAAGTTCCTCTTCTGATAGTGGGGGAGTGAGGAAGCACATTTAGAGCTCCTACTCCCAGGAACCTTATCTTATTACCCTCTGAGACAAACACCCCAGATGGAAACTTAGGAACCAGATATTCTTCTTCTGTGAGAACAGCTTAATCCTGCCTCAAGACAACACTTGAGGGACAAGACAGCAGCGTGATCAGCGAAAAACAGCTCAGGCACAAACACCTACCTAAACAATCACTAGGGCAGACAAACATTAAGGCTGTACTACAATGGACATCTAAATCCACAAGTACCTGCTAGTGGCAGTCTATTTCCATCCAACCAGCCACCATACCTCCTTAACTGGTGCCAGAAACTGCACTGTGTATTTAATGCTGCTGGATGTACCACAAGTTGCACCAAGTCAAAGGGTTTATCCAATCCTAAAAAAAAGCCTCCCCATATGCTGCTGAATATGCTTACCTGGGTCCCTGCTCTCTGCGGCGCTCCTGGTCCCCGCTGCTTCTGCCCATGCGCAGATGAACACATCCAGTGTCGGGGGAAGGGGGGCAGCAGCAAATGGCAGACTGGGACGGGGACGATGCTCCCTAGCGTCACCCGCGATGCTAGGGAGGCTAGCCCCCCCCCCCCGTTGGCTGACCCCCCCCTTATGATCTGGGCATAGGGAGAAGCAGCAGCGGCGGTGCGGGGACATGGAGCAGCGCAGGGAGCTGGGATCCGTGGGGGGCCTGGCATATTGATGGGCTTTTTTTTAGGATTGGATAACCCCTTTAAGAGAGACTGTTATACATTCTCTTGTGGCCTGATTCTTCAATCCACACATTCACTGCACCGAACCCCAGGGAGCGACAGCCTGAGGCAGTACACCGTGAAACAACACCTCATCAGGACTACTACCACTCCCATTCTCTGCACCAGCTCCTCAGGGGCTCGCTTCAGCTGCATCAAGTGGCTGAGATGACGTCTAGGTATAGGGGCAGGCCAGCCAGTATCCTCTTTACCCAGGGACCTGCCTTTTCTGCATGGACCCCCACAATCAATTATCTTGTAGCATCTTGCTGCTGCCTGCTGCTGTGTGAGCAGGTAATATTTACATGTAGCTGTACAGTGGGGTCCCAGAATTAATTTTACTGGTGGTCCCTAGGAACCCCAGTCTGATACTGGACACAAATATGTGTCTGTTTGATAATCACAAGTGAGTGTCAGTCTGGTAAATGGCTGTGCCATCACAATTGTTTTCTTATCAAGTAAGGTACTATGATATCACGATTGGGATTCTGTCAGGTAAACTGCTGTGACATTACAAGGGTGTATCCATCAGGGAAGCTACTGTGACATTATAAGTGTGTTTCTGTCAGGTAAGCTACTGTGACATCACAAGTGGGTTTCTGTCAGGTAAGCTACTGTGACATCACAAGTGGGTTTCTGTCAGGTAAGCTACTATGACATCGCAAGTGTGTTTCCATCAGGTATGCTACTGTGACATCATAAGTGAGGTTCAGTCTGGTAAGTTGGTGTGACATCACAAGTGTGTTTCTGTCAGGTAAGCTACTGTGATATCACAAGCGGATTTCAGTTAAGTGAGCTGCTATGGCATCACAAGTAGGTTTCAGTCAGGTATGTTGCTGTAGCATCAGAAGTGGATTTCAGGTAACTGCCGAACCCTGCCTGAATGCCGCTGGCACTATCAACTATAATAGGAACCGGAGGAGATCTGGCAAATATGCAGAGAATTGGCCGGAAAAGAAACACTGCCACGACATCACAAGCGTGCTTCTCTCTGGTAAGCTACTATGATATCACATAAGGTTTTTATCTCAGGAAAACTACATTGAACAGAATCAATGGCAATAAGTTTTATGTAAATTAAAGGGTCTGGTCTGGTGGGGTCAGAATTTTGTGGTTTAGTCTAGTCAGTGATGGCTAACCTCCGGCACACCAGCTGTGGTAAAACGACAACTTCCAAGATGCACACTTGCTTGGCTGTTCTCAGAACTCCACAGAAATGAATGGAGCATGTTGGGAGTCGTAGTTTCACCACAGCTGGAGTGCCGGAGGTTAGCCATCACTGGTCTAGGGCCTACATATTTTAATTTTTTTATTTTATGCACTTATATAGCCCTGCTATATTCCTTAGCGCTTTACAGACATTAAAATCATGCTGTCCTCAATAGGGCTCACACTCTAAGTTCCCTATCAGCAGTGGCGTACACACAATCCATGGGACCCCGGTGCGAAACTGATCTATGGGGCCCCCTCCCCGTCACCCCCCCCCCTTCCAACCTGCCTCTAAGTCCTTCCCCCACTACCTCCCCTACCAGTGGTGTAACTATAGTGTTATGGGCCACAGTGCAAACATTTTTATAAAGAACCGGCAGATTTTAAGGGCTCTTTCTGTGCGGGTAATCCGCTGCGTGAATGAGAGCCAAGCCCCATTCTGGACAGCAGAGACACGGAGCAGTAACATGATTGACTGTGATCTTTTTACTACAAAATCACGGTGATAACTTTATGTCTCTGTGATTTTGTAGTAAAACGGTCACAGAGAGTCACGGAGCATTATCAGTCATGTTAATGCTCCGTGTCTCTGCTGTCCGGAACGGGGCTTGGCTGTCTTTCACGCAGCGGATTACCCGCACAGGATCGCTCATGTTAAAGAGCCCTAAGCCCAATGCATGGCTACACTCACTCAGTCCTAATAAAATCTGGTCCTACCTCATCCAGGGTGTCGCTGGCATCGGCGTGATGTCCACAGGATCCAGAACAAGGTCCCTGTGGTGAGAAAAAAAGAATAATCACATAAGGAAGGGATGGTGACTGCCCCTCTGAAATCACCAGCAGGGGGCACTGTGCTGGCCTGTAAGACTGAGCCATGCCAATGTATAGCAGGGTAATCTAGGACATTTCCCCTAAGTGCATCCACACAGTACTAATGCCCACCTTGTGGCCCCTCACAGTAGTTATGCCTACCTTTGTTCCTGTCACAGTAGTTATGCCCAGATATGTGCCCCCTCATAGTAGTTATGCCAAATATGTGTCCCCTTACAGTAGTTATGCCCAGATATGTGCCCCCTCAGAGTGGTTATGCCAGATTATGTGTCCCCTCACACTAGTAATGTCAGATTATGTGTTCCCTCACACTAGTAATGTCAGATTATGTGTCCCCTCACAGTAGTAATGCCAGATTCTGTGTCCCCTCATAGTAGTAATGCCAGATTATGTGTCCCCTCACAGTAGTAATGCCAGATTATGTGCCCCCTCACAGTAGTAATGCCAGATTATGTTCTCCTCACCTAGTAACGCCAGATTATGTGCCCCTCACAGTAGTAATGCCAGATTATGTGCCCTTCACAGCAGTTATGGCAGATTATGTGCCCCTTCACAGTATTTAAGCCCAGTTATGTGCCCCCTCAAAGTAGATATGCCCAGATATATGCCCCCTGAGAGTGGTTATGCCAGATTATGTGTCCCCTCACAGTAGTAATGCCAGATTATGTGCCCCTTCACAGTATTTATGCCCAGTTATGTGCCCCCTCAAAGTAAATATGCCCAGATATGTGCCCCCTCAGAGTGGTTATGCCAGATTATGTGCCCCTCACATTAGATATGCCCACATATGTGTCCCTCACAGTAGTTATGCCAGATTACATGCCCCGTCACAGTAGTTATGCCTTCATATGTGCCCCCTCATAGTTATGCCTTCATATGTGCCCGCCTCACAGTAGTTATGGCAGATTAGGTGCCCCCTCAAATTAGTTATGCCAACTTTTGTGCCCCCTCACTCTAGTTGTGCCCATCAAACACCTCCCCTGCCCCCAGTCTGCAGCGTTAGAAACCCCCCCCCCACATACTTACCTTCTTCCCTGATGACAGGAGGCAGATTCCCAGGCTTTCAGCTCTCCTCCCACAGCCAGCAGCGCGATCTGGGGCCAGCAGGGGGAGCTCCTGAGCTCTGAAGATCAGTGAAGCAGGGAGCAGAGAGGTTTCCCTGCTTCACTATGGAAATGGAACTGCCTGGCCGGGTGTGAGTGAGTGCGCGCTCCCCCGCCCTCTTCCTTGACCCTCCGGCCCCCCCCCCCATATTATACATATAATGGAGCGCTCTGATGGGGCCCTAAAATTGCCACTGTACTTCATGCTGGGCCCCATCAGAGTGCTCCATTACATGTGAGTACAGCGGGGCCCCTGCCAGCAGCCTGGGGGGGTCTACAGGTGTCCGGGCCCCCTGGAGTGCCGGGCCCGGTCGCAACAGCGACCCCTGTATGTACGCCACTGCCTATCAGTATGTCTTTGGCGTGTGGGAGGAAACCCATAAAAACATGGGGAGAACATACAAACTCCATGCTGATGTTGTCCTTGGTTGTCCTAACCACTGAGCCACCGTGCTGCCCGTTAAGTTTGTACTGCGGACAGAATTTCGGGGTGTGAGTAAAAGGTTCCAAATTGACCAGAATTTTGTCATATGGACTGAATTTGCTTCCATACCAGCATGTGACCAATCCAGATGCACTGGCCACAGCAGTTATGTGCCGTTCTTAGGCTCCATTCACACGTCCGCAATTGTGCGGAACGGGTGCGGACCCATTCATTCTCTATAGGGACAGAATAAATGCGGGCAGCACACAGTGTGCTGTCCGCATCCGCATTTCTGTAGCGCGCCGCTAATCCTCTGGTCCACGGCTCCAGAAAAAAATAGAGCATGTCGTATTCTTGTCCGCAATTGCAGACAAGAATATGCATTTCTATGGGGGTGCCTGCCGGGTGTATTGCGGATCCGCAATACACTACAGACGTGTGAGTGGAACTTTACTGAGATCTCTGATGCGGGTAATCCCCTCCCTCTATACTGTCTTCACCCTAAGATGAACAAGCTTATCTTTTAGCACTGTTATCTGCTTGCAAAAAGCACCATTTGTGCAAAAAAATATTGACTTTAGCGGTTTTCAAGTGAGTTTGAAAGTGTGTGAGGCTTAGTGGTAAGAACATGGCTTTCTGCGACGTGACAGATTTTCTTATCTTTTATTCCAGAAACTGGTATAAATAATGGTGCAAATCTATGCCAACTATAAGATGTGAAAAAATGTGTGAACAGTCCTATGATTTGTCACATTTTACTCCAGCATACTTTGTAGTAAGACTGACCTAAGCAAAAACACCGGCCTCATTGTGTTGCTCCGTGCACCCTCTTGGTTTCCAATTAGAGGGGCTAGTCAGTAGGACGATTAGAAGTATCCATGTTTCAGGAATGTTTCCACATGTTCTCTGTACATATACTTCCTTTCCATAGGTCAAGTAATAATCCAGTAAAAGATAGAGACAGAATTCTCTGCTGCTTGATCTCCTATCATGATTCTCCCATAGATAACAATAGTGAAAAGGTCACAGTAATTGTACTAGGTGTGTATGACGCACGCAGCTGCTTCTCCCTCATCTTGAATGTCCCACTGGAGCAATTCCTAGGGCCCACGCACACCGTAGTAACAATGGCTTGTTATGTATGTCATTTTCCTTCTCTCCCAAGGTGCAGGTTGACATGTTTACCTGGTAACAGAAGCCAGATAGGAAATCAGAGGAATCAGGAGAGTAATACTTCTCATGTTGTACTTGGCAAATATGAACAAATATATTTTGGAACATATCATCCATATATGTTAAGCATCTGGTTTAGTTTTTAGTTTAAGCTATTCACCATAGTGGCAAATGTCAGATCATTAGTGCTATTGTACTGTATATCCTGTATTACACTATACATTCCCCATTATACTATTACAAAGCAAGATTAAAGGCTCTCGCCATTACAGGTTTAGTTATGTATTAGGCCGAATGCACGCGGCCGTGTTCTACGGCCGAGAGCGGTCCGTGGTGACACGGCCTGGCATTCTGTTGAGAGCAGGAGCGCACAGCATCGTTGGTTGCTATGACGCCGTGTGCTTTATGCCGCCACTAGACTACAGTAATACACTCGTATAGTGTATTACTGTAGTCTAGTCTCTCCCTCCCCCCTGTGCCGCTGCCGCCGCCAATGAGAAAAGAGACGGGAGTAGGAGGGGAGGGGCTGTGGCCACTGCGCCACCAATGAAGATAACTGACCTGTTAATACAAATACAGGAGGTGGGTGCCGGAATCAAATAGCCGGCACCCGACCTCTATGACAGGGAGGGGTTAACTGCAGCAGATCTCAGCTTCCTGTCATAGAGGTCGGGTGCCGGCTATTTGATTCCAGCACCCGCCTCCTATATTTGTATTAACAGCTCAGTTATCTTCATTGGTGGCGCAGTGCGCCCCCCCAACACCCCAGTATAATAAACATTGGTGGCGCAGTGTACCCCCCCAACACCCCAGTATAATAAACATTGGTGGTGCAGTGCGCCCCCCAACACCCCAGTATAATAAACATTGGTGGTGCAGTGCGCCCCCCCAACACCTCAGTATTAAAGTCATTGGTGGTTCAGTGGTAGTTCCGATCGGAGCCCCAGCAGTGTAATCGCGGGGCTCCGATTGGTTACCATGGCAGCCAGGACGCTTCTGAAGCCCTGGCTGCTATAGTAAGCTCCCTGCTGCCGTGTGCACAAAGCCCAGGGCAGCAGAGAGAGTGTGAGCTCCTAATAACCCTGATAGGACAAGCCCCTAAAGGGGCTTATAGTAAGTAAAAAAACAAAACACAAACATTAAAATATTAAGTTTAAATCCCCCCTTTCCCAATTTTACATATAAAGTATATAAACAATAAATAAATAAACATATTACATATCGCTGTGTCCTAAAAGTCCAAACTATTAAATTATTTAAAAATATCTCCTATGCGGTGAGCGCCGCAACAGAAATAAATAAATAAAAACCACGCGATTCGCAATTTTTTTGTCACCTTGTCACCCCCAAAAATAGGATAGGACTGTTCTATCATAGGCCGAACGTTTCAGAAAATTCAGAATGCACGCAGCTTTTTTTGGTGTTTTTTTTTTTCCGCGTTGTATTGAGTATCTCAATACTTTTTTATGGTGTCGAAAGCGAATCAAAATTTTGGTTTCGAAACAGACCTATGCAGGGTTCCCCCACAAGTTGAAGCTGAGATCCTAGCAGTGGGACACAATTGCAATCTTTTAATACAGAATCTTGTATAGAGTGAGCAATGGCAAGCCAGATGTGGTTGCTTAAATAAATAGTACCAACTGTAGCTTCTCCGGAATTTGTTTAATGCTGCAAAGACAGAAAGACGACATTGTAATTGTGGAGCTAGCTGGGTATGGCTTGAGCATTAGACTACACAAGATTTGCTAGTAGTCTTTAACCACAGAGACACATAGCCCTGCGCAGGAGTTGTAGACACAAAAGGGTTTGAGTAGTTGCATCATTTTTTTAACTGCTACATCCTGCTGGGACCCCATGTGCCTTCCTATGATGCTGTGCCAGGTGCCGCATGTATGAAGCTATTCTCCCTTAGAAACAATGCTTCTAGGGAAATCTGGCTTTGTACGTGGTATATAACTGAAAATCTGAAGAGTAATCTCTGTACACCTCATGAGAGATCAGAGCATATCAGTGTGTGCCCCATTATGACTCCTTATAAAACTGAATCAAAATTGGCCATATGCATGAGGCTTTAAGGAGTTACAAAATAAGTAGTTGGATGGCCATAAAAAAAATAGATTGCGCTTATTCACATCTCGCTGATTCTTTTTCCACGATCTTTTTGATGGTGCTAGGTCCCAGCTGTGCTCCACTCCCTGCTCCTGTCAGCCAATCTCTGGATGGAGTGATGGCCCGCCTCAGCCACTGGTTGGCTGCGTGGCATTCCCAGCAATATTCTGCTGTGTCAAGACATCAGCAGGAAGTGGAGCGCAGCTGGGATCTGGGCAGGGGATCGGCGAGATGAGATGGTTTATTTTCTTTAACCATTTGATGGCCATCTGACAGCTTTTTTATTTTTTGTACCAGGACGTCTATTTAGCTCCATAGTGCTAGTATGTGAACAGAATCAGAATTATAGGCAGGAGCTCCTTCACACTATTAGCCCAATGCACCCATATTTCCTATATTTAAAATACTTAAAACCTGACTCCACTCCTATTTCCTATCTTTAAAGAGGACCTGTCACCACTCCTGACATGCCTGTTTTAATAGCTTCATGCAGTCCCCATGTAATAACAATTCTATTCTTATGTCTCTATGTTGTGCCATTCCTTAATGATTTCTACTAGAAGTTGTGAATGAATTCCTAGCAGTCTGCAATAAGGGTACAGAGGGGAGGTAACCAGTTGGGGCGTGTACCTGCACAGTCTGACTCTATCCAGTCAGTGCTGTTATTTTCAGACTGTGCAGGTACACCCCCCCCCCCCCCAACTGGTTACCTCCCCTCTGTACCCTTACTGCAGACTGCTAGCAATTCATTCATACCTTTTAACAGAAATAATAAAGGAATGGCACAACATACAGACATAGGAATAGATGCTCCAGAATTGTTATTACATGGGGAATGCACGGAGCTATTAAAACAGGCATGTCATTAGTGGTGACAGGTCCTCTTTAACTGCAAAACTGTCCCATTGCTTATCTGTTTGCCTGTAGAATGGGGATAGTTCATGTCACCTATAATTTATTTTCCTGATAAAATAGCAGCTAAATTTTATCAGAAAAATAAATTATACCTAACCTTTTAAAAAAGTTTAATAAAAAAACTATTCTAAATGCAATATAATTAAATGTTATAATATACTTAATTTTTTTTATGTTTTACTTACAAACTAGGAATCCGAATTTCAGGTGCCTATAGCAGTTTTGAATCCGTAGACTTTTGAGTGGTGCACAGGTGTATGGATTCTACTGTGGGACTGCAGTGAGCGATGTACTAGCAGGAGCACACAAGACACAAGACAGTAATACGGCTTCAAAATGAATGGTGATGAGCATTTTGCTATACCTTTGTATGCCTCCAGGTGTAAAATGCCAAAGTGGGGTGGGGTATAGCACAGTAAATTTCAGGTGTTCTCCAATGAGTTCTCAAATATGAAGAGGCTGAAGACCTTTGGGGGTAATTTATCCCGAATGGTGAAGTCAGTCGTGAGTCTGTGTTGCCATAATTTGCACCAGATTTATCAAATGTCGCATGGTTTGTTATGTAGTTTGATAAATTTGTTGCATCTTCAAACATAAGACTTTTGTGGCTCCAGTTTTTGTATACCATCTGTAGTGTCCCCACTGCAAGTGTTGATGTCACTGTATTCTGTGCTCTGTGTGTACCACAGACTTATATGGAGAGAGCAGGAGGTTCCTATCTACTGTTGCTAGGCAGGGCTAGCACCAACCCTTCTTCTCTAGGAGGAAGTAATTCAGTGTAGTGTGAACTGTGGATGTGTGTGCATCCAACCCCTATAATGACCCCCCAAATGCCCAGGCACCTCTTATACATTAAACTTACCCTGCTCCCCGGCACCCACGTTGCTCCTGATCCATGCACGGCCGCTGCTGCATCTCCCTGTCCCGCGGATCAAAACATCGGGTGACGCTAGAGAGGCTTGTCTCTGTCGGGGCCTGCTATTGGCTGCACACTTGTTCGTCTGAATATGGGCTTAATGTCCGCATAGACGTTCCCCTCAGAGTAGTGTGCAGGTGCTGAAGCTTTGATTGGCGCCGTGTGGTGCGCAGGTGCTTGAGCGTCGATTGGCCGAAGTGCACTGAACCCCTGCCCACACTGCCCTAACACAATGGGACGTTTGTGTATCACTGAGCATGTGCAGGTCGGTGTCCAGGAACGAATCGCAACCATATCGCAAAAACATAGTAAAAATAGAAGGATAAGAGAATGGGGCACAAAAGGGTGAGGGCAACCATCTGGCCTAATCTGGCCAGAGTCCCTAATTCCCACTACCATATCTCTGTGGTCATCATTAAAGGGTTTCTACCACTTCGGTGTCACTTATTTAGCTGTCAGACACTAGCGATCCGCTAGTGTCTGCTCTGGCCAACCATCTTAATATAATTGCTTTTGGGGCAGCCGTTTTGATAAAAAAAACTACTTTTATTAATATGCTAATGAGCCTCTAGGTGCTATGGGGGCGTCATTATCACCTAGAGGCTCCGTCTACCTTCAGAAACTGCCGCCGCCGAGCGCGTCCCTCCAGCCCGCCCATCTCCTCCTGAATGCGATCCTCCTTGTGAGCGTATGTATTCTGCGCATGCGCAGTGAATGTCTGACAGCTTCCTTGCTCAGACATCTCCACTGCGCCTGCGCGATGACGCCATAGTGCTCCGAGGAACAGGCGCAGTGGAGTGTCTGAGCAGGGAAGCTGTCAGACATTCACTGCGCATGCGCCGTATACAGGCGCTCACAAGGAGGATCGCATTGAGGAGGAGATGGGCGGGCTGGAGGGACGCGCTGGGCGGCGGCAGTTTCTGAAGGTAGACGGAGCCTCTAGGTGCTAATGACGCCCCCACAGCACCTAGAGGCTCATTAGCATATTAATAAAAGTAGTTTTTTTTATCAAAACGGCTGCCCCAAAAGCAATTATATTAGGATGGTTGGCCAGAGCAGACACTAGCGGATCGCTAGTGTCTGACAGCTAAATATGTGACACGAAGTGGTAGAAACCCTTTAAATAAACTATATTTACTATTATATTGATGATTGTCTGGCCTTCTTAAAATCTTAAAATGACAGTACTTAAAGTACCTGTATTTCTCACCCTATAAGATGCACCGGCCCATAAGACGCACCTAGGTTTTAGAGGAGGACAATAAGAAAAAAATATTTTTCATTAGACCTCAGGTCAGACCAGCAATCAGACCCCCAATGTTAATAAGACCCCAACAAGACCTCAGATCAGACCCCCAATCAGACCTCAGATATGAGCCCCATGCCTCTCATCAGCCCCCAGCAGTCCCCTTTGCCTCATATCAGCCCCAAGCAGCCCCCATTGCCTCTCATATTAGCCCCCAGCAGCCCCCATTGCCTCACATCAGCCCCCAGTAGCCTCCATTGCCCCTGATCATCCCCCAGCATCTCCATATTGCCCCTGATCATCCCCCAGCATCTCCATATTGCCCATGATCAGCCCCCAGCATCTCCATATTGCCCCTGATCAGCCCCAGCATCTCCATATTAGCCCTTAATCAGACCCCAGCATCTCCATATTAGCCCTTAATCACCCCCCAGCATCTCCATATTGCCTCATGTTTTATAAAATAAAAAAAACACTTACCTCTCCTGCTCCGGACGCCGCCACTCCTCACCTACATCGCGATCCTCTTCCTCCTGCCGCCGGCTGTGCTGTGAACCGGCGCACACAGTGTGAGGTCACACCGCTTCCTGGTTCTCTGGTACTAAAATAAACACTTCCATAATGGAAGCGCTCATTGGTATTAACCCCATAAGACGCAGAAGCATTTTCCCCCCACTTTTGGGAGAAAAAAAAAATGTGTCTAAATGTAAAAAATTTAGTTGCTTAAATTATCTCATAGGGGTGTATAAGGTGATATATATATATATATATATATATATATATACAGACGTGGACAAAATTGTTGGTACCCTTTGGTCAATGAAAGAAAAAGTCACAATGGTCACAGAAATAACTTTAATCTGACAAAAGTAATAATAAATTAAAATTCTATAAATGTTAACCAATGAAAGTCAGACATTGTTTTTCAACCATGCTTCAACAGAATTATGTAAAAAAATAAACTCATGAAACAGGCATGGACAAAAATGATGGTACCCCTAGAAAACACAGAACATAATGTGACCAAAGGGACATGTTAATTCAAGGTGTGTCCACTAATTAGCATCACAGGTGTCTACAACCTTGTAATCAGCCATTGGGCCTATATATATGGCTCCAGGTAATCACTGTGTTGTTTGGTGATATGGTGTGTACCACACTCGACATGGACCAGAGGAAGCAAAGGAAAGAGCTGTCTCAAGAGATCAGAAAGAAAATTATAGACAAGCATGTTAAAGGTAAAGGCTATAAGACCATCTCCAAGCAACTAGATGTTCCTGTGAGTACAGTTGCACATATTATTCATAAGTTTAAGATCCATGGGACTGTAGCCAACCTCCCTGGACGTGGCCGCAGGAGGAAAATTGATGACAAATCTAAGAGACGGATAATCCGAATGGTAACAAAAGAGCCTAGAAAGACTTCTAAAGAGATTCAAGGTGAACTTCATGCTCAAGGAACATCAGTGTCAGATCGCACCATCCGTCGTTGTTTGAGCCAAAGTGGACTACATGGGAGACGACCAAGGAGGACACCATTGTTGAAAACGAATCATAAAAAAGCAAGACTGGAATATGCCAAACTACATGTTGACAAGCCACAAAGCTTCTGGGAGAATGTCCTGTGGACAGATGAGACAAAAATCGAAGTTTTTGCCAAGGCACATCAGCTGTATGTTCACAGACGAAAAAATGAAGCATATCAAGAAAAGAACACTGTCCCTACTGTGAAACATGGAGGAGGCTCTGTTATGTTCTGGGGCTGCTTTGCTGCGTCTGGCACAGGGTGTCTTGAATCTGTGCAGGGTACAATGAAATCTCAAGACTATCAAGGAATTCTAGAGAGAAATGTACTAGCCAGTGTCAGAAAGCTTGGTCTCAGTCGCAGGTCATGGGTCTTGCAACAGGACAATGACCCAAAACACACCGCTAAAAACACCCAAGAATGGCTAAGAGGAAAAAATTGGACTATTCTAAAGTGGCCTTCTATGAGCCCTGACCTCAATCCTATTGAGCATCTTTGGAAGGAGCTGAAACATGCAGTCTGGAAAAGGCACCCTTCAAACCGGACACAACTGGAGCAGTTTGCTCATGAGGAGTGGGCCAAAATACCTGCTGAGAGGTGCAGATGTCTCATTGACAGTTACAGGAAGCGTTTGATTGCAGTGATTGCCTCAAAAGGTTGCGCAACAAAATATTAAGTTAGGGGTACCATCATTTTTGTCCATGCCTGTTTCATGAGTTTATTTTTTTACATAATTCTGTTGAAGCATGGTTGAAAAACAATGTCTGACTTTCATTGGTTAACATTTATAGAATTTTAATTTATTATTACTTTTGTCAGATTAAAGTTATTTCTGTGACCATTGTGACTTTTTCTTTCATTGACCAAAGGGTACCAACAATTTTGTCCACGTCTGTATATATATATATACATATATATATGTATATGTAAAAAGGAGAGCAGCACTCCACCATAGGATAAAACAAAATCCAAAAGATTTATTCACCCATGGTGTGGCGACCTTTCGGCTCTACAATTGAGCCTTTCTCAAGGCTTGAAAAAGGCTCAATTGTAGAGCTGAAACATCGCCACACTATGGGTGAATAAATCTTTTGGATTTTGTTTTATCCTATGCTGGAGTGCTGCTCTCTTTTTTACATGCGATAATTGGGTAAGCTTTAGCCCTTAGAGCGTGCACCCGGCTATTTAATATTGCATCTGTGCTGCCTCCTGTTTTTTGTTTTACTATATATATATATATATATATTGTGAGGCAGTGACAGGCCTCATGGTTGTTAGGGGAGATATATGGCAGGATTTGCTGTGTCTTCCCCACAATCACCAGGTCTGAAGAAAGACCAGGTGCAGTAATCACCTGGGGATAAAGGAATCCTCAGAGTGAGAGGGGGTGGGGACTTGCACACAGAAGGCTGGAGTGGTTCTGTGTGGTCTGAAGGCGGACAGGCTGAGAGACCACTATCCCCCAAGAGACCCTGGTGTGGGAGCAGCCTGGAGGCTGCTGGAGGTTGGGCTGGGAAAGCTACATCTCATCACGGGTGTGAACTGTGTTATGCAAGGTGAGACAGGGCCATGCTATTAATGTATTAGTTAGAGCCTGGACGGGCGAGTGTTTATTATTTTGTTGTTTTGCTTGTGCTGGTGTGCCATAATAAATGCATTGTTTTGACCTGAAACCTGGTATCCTGAATCCGTATCTGTGAGGATGATCCCCTGAAAGAATGCTACCCCTCACCAATTGGTGTTGGATGCGGGCAAGAGGGCACCAGGGCACCTGTGGGTACCAGCAAGCATTGTCTGTGGGAAGTGCTGTGAAAATTGCTGTACGGTGAAAAAATTATGGATCCTTTATTCCCCTGTGCAACATTTCAACCGCTCAATGTGGTCTTTATCAAGCATAAAACATGGTGTCATACATGGGTATATATACCCAAAATACATAGCAACAAATCAAGTGATAATCAATCAATAAATAATATAATCATAAAAGCAAGTGTAAAAATACATACAATATCTTCATGTCGTGAACAATGTACCAATAATATAGTTTACATGATGTGTTCCAATGTGCAGATCAATAATATCCATGATTAGTACACACATATACCATAAACTGTGTAAATTGTATTAATTAAAACAGTGTTACATCACCTGTGTATAAGTGCTAACAATAGCTATAATTAATAAAGATAAAAACTCACACAGCGGGGACAGAGTATCGGCACCAGAATCCGCGTCCTCCAAGTCAGACTGCGCATGTCCAGAAACCTAGCAACAGCAGCTCAAACAGACGAAGCCAGGAGACGCCACCAGGGTCATGTGATTGATCACCTGATCATACGCATGACCCATGCAGCCATCGTGAGACCAGTCCGAGAGCAGAGTATATGTGTGTACTAATCATGGATATTATTGATCTGCACATTGGAACACATCATGTAATATTATAGTGTATTGGTACATTGTTCACAACATGAAGATATTGTATGTATTTTTACACTTGCTTTTATGATTATATTATTTATAGATTGATTATCACTTGATTTGTTGCTATGTATTTTGGGTATATATACCCATGTATGACACCATGTTTTATGCTTGATAAAGACCGCATTGGGCGGTTGAAACGTTGCAGAGGGGAATAAAGGAGCCATCATTTTTTCACTTTACGTTTGGAGTGCTGCCTCATCTTTTTGAACGTATATATATATATATATATATATATACAGTAAAGACCAAAAGTTTGGACACACCTTCTCATTCAAAGAGTTTTCTTTATTTTCATGACTATGAAAATTGTAGATTCACACTGAAGGCATCAACACTATGAATTAACACATGTGGAATTATATACATAACAAAAAAGTGTGAAACAACTGAAAATATGTCTATTTTCTAGGTTCTTCAAAGTAGCCACCTTTTGCTTTGATTACTGCTTTGCATTCTCTTGATGAGCTTCAAGAGGTAGTCACCTGAAATGGTCTTCCAACAGTCTTGAAGGTGTTCCCAGAGATGCTTAGCACTTGTTGGCCCTTTTGCCTTCACTCTGCGGTCCAGCTCACCCCAAACCATCTCGATTGGGTTCAGGTCCGGTGACTGTGGAGGCCAGGTCATCTGGCAGAGCACCCCATCACTCTCCTTCATGGTCAAATAGCCCTTACACAGCCTGGAGGTGTGTTTGGGGTCATTGTCCTGTTGAAAAATAAATGATGGTCCAACTAAACGCAAACCGGATGGAATAGCATGCCGCTGCAAGATGCTGTGGGTAGCCATGCTGGTTCAGTATGCCTTCAATTTTGAATAAATCCCCAACAGAGTCACCAGCAAAGCACCCCCACACCATCACACCTCCTCCTCAATGCTTCATGGTGGGAACCAGGCATGTAGAGTCCATCCGTTCACCTTTTCTGCGTCGCACAAAGACACGGTGGTTGGAACCAAAGATCTCAAATTTGGACTCATCAGACAAAAGCACAGATTTCCACTGGTCTGATGTCCATTCCTTGTGTTCTTTAGCCCAAACAAGTCTCTTCCGCTTGTTGCCTGTCCTTAGCAGTGGTTTCCTAGCAGATATTCTACCATGAAGGCCTGATTCACAGTCTCCTCTTAACAGTTGTTCTAGAGATGTGTCTGCTGCTAGAACTCTTGTGTGGCATTGACCTGGTCTCTAATCTGAGCTGCTGTTAACCTGCGATTTCTGAGGCTGGTGACCCGGATGAACTTATCCTCCGCAGCAGAGGTGACTCTTGGTCTTCCTTTCCTGGGGCGGTCCGCATGTGAGCCAGTTTCTTTGTAGCGCTTGATGGTTTTTGTGACTGCACTTGGGGACACTTTCAAAGTTTTCCCAACTTTTCGGACTGACTGACCTTCATTTCTTAAAGTAATGATGGCCACTCGTTTTTCTTTACTTAGCTGCTTTTTTCTTGCCATAATACAAATTCTAATAGTCTATTCAGTAGGACTATCAGGTGTATCCACCTGACTTCTCCACATCACAACTTATGGTCCCAACCCCATTTATAAGGCAAGAAATCCCACTTATTAAACCTGACAGGGCACACCTGTGAAGTGAAAACCATTTCAGGTGACTACCTCTTCAAGGTCATCAAGAGAATCCCAAGAGTGTGCAAAGCAGTAATCAAAGCAAAAGGTGGCTACTTTGAAGAACCTAGAATATGACATATTTTCTGTTGTTTCACACTTTTCTGTTATGTTTATAATTCCACATGTGTTAATTCCTAGTTTTGATGCCTTCAGTGTGAATCTACAATTTTCATAGTCATGAAAATAAAGAAAACTCTTAGAATGAGAAGGTGTGTCCAAACTTTTGGTCTGTACTGTATATATACACATTTGTGTACAAAATAATAGCAGTCAGACATCACTAACCTGATCAATCACAGTTTTTTGTAGAAATGATATTTCTACATGGCAAATTTACTAGCAGGTGTAGTAGAGTAATAGAAATCCAACAGACCCAACAGTCATGCCATGCATGCTCCTGATTCTCTGTAATTCAATCACTTATTGAAAGGGGCATGTTCAAAATAATAGCAGTGTGGAGTTCAATTAGTGAGGTCATTCATTCTTTGAAAAACAGGTGGCAATGATTGCCCTTATTTAAGGAAGGAAGGCAGCAAATGTTGTACATGCTGGTTACAGTGCATTTCTCTCTGAAATTCTGAGGAAAATGGGTCGTTCCAGACATTGTTCAGAAGAACAGCGTACCTTGATTAAAAAGTTAATTGGAGAGGGGAAAACATATAAAGAAGTGCAGAAAATTATAGGCTGCTCAGCTAAAATGATCGCAAATGCTTTAAAATGGCAACCAAAACCTGAAAGATGTAGACGAAAGCAAAAAACTACTATTCGAATGGATAGAAGAATAGCCAAAATGGCAAGGACTCAGCCAACAATCAGCTCCAGGAAGATCAAAGAAGGTCTAAAGTTACCTGTGAGTACTGTTACAATTAGAAGACGCCTATGTGAAGCCAAGCTATCTGCAAGAAGCCCCTGCAAAGTCCCACTGTTGAAAAAAAGACATGTGCTGAAGAGGTTACAATTTGCCAAAGAGCACATTGATTGGCTTAAAGAGACATTTTGTGGACTGATGAAAGTAAGATTGTTCTTTTTGGGTCTAGTGGCCGGAGACAGTTTGTCAGACAACCCCCAAACACTGAATTCAAGGCCACATTACACTGTGAAGACAGTGAAGCATGGTGGAGCAAGCATCATGATATGGGGATGTTTCTCATACTACAGTGTTGGGCCTATTTATCGCATACCACGGATCATGGATCCGTTTGAATACATCAGAATACTTGAAGAGGTCATGCTGCCTTATGCTGAAGAGGAAATGCCCTTGAAATGGGTGTTCCAACAAGACAATGACCCCAAACACACCAGTAAATGTGCAACATCTTGGTTCCAGACCAACAAGATTGACATTATGGAGTGGCCAGCTCGATCCCCGGATCTTTAATCCAATAGAAAACTTGTGGGGTGACATCAAAGATGCAGTTTCTGAGCCAAAATCAAGAAATAGAGAAGAACCGTGGAATGTAGTCCAATCATCCTGGGCTGGAATTACTGTTCACAGGGGCCAGAGGGTGGTTGACTCCATGTAACACAGATGTACAGCAGTTCTCAGAAACAGTGGTTATACAACTAAATAGTAGTTTAATTGCCAAAGAGAATAAAACTAACCCTAAAATATTCTTGAATTATATAAATGTTAAAAAGTATAAATCTGAAGGTGTCGGCCCTTTAAAGAGTAATGAGGGGGGAGTCGCAGAGAGCGACGAGGAGAAGGCAAAGCTATTAAATATTTTTTTCTCCAATGTATTCACTGAGGAAAATAAACTGTCAGATGACATGCTGAATTTTGAAATAAATTCCCCATTAAAAGTGTCCTGTCTGACCCAGGAAGAAGTACAACAGCGACTTAAAAAGATTAAAATAGACAAATCGCCAGGACCGGATGGCATACACCCCCGTTTCCTAAGGGAATTAAGTAATGTCATAGCCAGACCCTTATTTCTGATATTTGCAGATTCTATATTGACAGGCAATGTCCCACAGGATTGGCGCATTGCAAATGTTGTGCCAATATTCAAAAAGGGTCCAAAAACAGAGCCTGGAAACTATAGGCCGGTAAGTTTAACATCTGTAGTGGGTAAACTGTTTGAAGGTTTTCTGAGAGATGCTATGTTAGAGCATCTTAACGGAAATAAGCAAATAACGCCATATCAGCATGGCTTCGTGAGGGATCGATCATGTCAAACTAATTTAATCAGTTTCTATGAGGAGGTAAGTTCTAGACTTGACAGTGGCGAATCAATGGATGTCGTGTATCTGGACTTCTCCAAAGCATTTGACACTGTACCACATAAAAGGTTAGTATATAAAATGAGAATGCTCAGACTGGGAGAAAACGTCTGTATGTGGGTAAGTAACTGGCTCAATGATAGAAAACAGAGGGTGATTATTAATGGTAAATACTCAGATTGGGTCACTGTCACTAGTGGGGTACCTCAGGGGTCAGTATTGGGCCCTATTCTCTTCAATATATTTATTAATGATCTTGTAGAAGGCTTGCATAGTAAAATATAAATTTTCGCAGATGACACTAAACTGTGTAAAGTAATTAACACTGAAGAGGACAGTATACTACTACAGAGCGATCTGGATAGATTGGAGGCTTGGGCAGATAAGTGGCAGATGAGGTTTAACACTGACAAATGTAAAGTTATGCACATGGGAAGGAATAATGCAAGTCACCCGTACTTATTAAATGGTAAAACACTTGGTAACACTGACATGGAAAAGGATCTAGGAATTTTAATAAACAGCAAACTAAGCTGCAAAAATCTGTGTCAGGCAGCTGCTGCCAAGGCCAATAAGATAATGGGTTGCATCAAAAGGGGCATAGATGCCCGTGATGAGAACACAGTCCTACCACTTTACAAATCATTAGTCAGACCACACATGGAGTACTGTGTACAGTTCTGGGCTCCAGTGAACAAAGCAGACATAGCAGAGCTGGAGAGGGTCCAGAGGAGGGCAACTAAAGTAATAACTGGAATGGGGCAACTACAGTACCCTGAAAGATTATCAAAATTAGGGTTATTCACTTTAGAAAAAAGACGACTGAGAGGAGATCTAATTATTATGTATAAATCTATCAGGGGTCAGTACAGAGATCTATCCCTTCATCTATTTATCCCCAGGACTGTGACTGTGACGAGGGGACATCCTCTGCGTCTGGAGGAAAGAAGGTTTGTACACAAACATAGAAGAGGATTCTTTACGGTAAGAGCAGTGAGACTATGGAACTCTCTGCCTGAGGAGGTGGTGATGGTGAGTACAATAAAGGAATTCAAGAGGGGCCTGGATGTATTTCTGGAGTGTAATAATATTACAGGCTATAGCTACTAGAGAGGGGTCGTTGATCCAGGGAGTTATTCTGATTGCCTGATTGGAGTCAGGAAGGAATTTTTTATTCCCCAAAAGTGAGGAAAATTGGCTTCTACCTCACAGGTTTTTTTTGCCTTCCTCTGGATCAACTTGCAGGATGACAGGCCGAACTGGATGGACAAATGTCTTTTTTCGGCCTTACGTACTATGTTACTATGTTAAGTGATTCAAAGGAAAGCAAAATCTTCAAACATTTTTCAGTTTATATAGTGAATGTTTGAGTTTGTAAAGAAGAATACAAACACTGCAATTTTTTTGGAACAGTCTAATAATTACTTTTCTTCCGTTTTTTTTAGAGGAACAACACAAATTTGATATATTTTTCTTCACGTTTTGATTTGGAATAGAATGTGCAGTGTTCCCAATGCATTTGTGTATATGGAAATAGAAGCTATTAGAAGGATTTTGAGCTTTATTCACTTTTCTAAACACACTGCTATTATTTTGAACACAACTGTATATACTGTAAGAAGGTGTAGTGTACGGGAGAGTAATACCCCGTCACTACAAAAGGGTCACTTGGGTACTGTCGTTCCCCCTGTATTTATGGGGAGGTTGGTATAAAACATCTTGTTAATGTAATGCTATGTACTTCCTGTTACTGTGAAATGTGCATGTGCAGGCCGGCTAGGGTGTCATTCCAGCTCTGAGTCACTAGAGGGAGCTAGGGAACCCTAGTTTATATAAGGCCCAGTCAGGAAGTAGTAAGCAGGCAGACAGTGGGAAAAGGAGTCAGAGATGATCCTGTGTCTGAGTCAAGGCCAGGCTATGGGCCTGTGAGAGCAGAGCAGGCCTGAAGCCTGCCGACTAGGAGAGGGTAGTAAGCCCTGTAACCGGGTTCCGGATCCAAGGAAAAGGTTCCCCTACTGAGTCATCATCCGTTTTAGCTGAAACATCATAAGCAACCAGCCGGGACACAGAATACCACAGAGGCCAATCTGATAAAGCAAGAGGTACTCAAGATAACAGAGGAGGTACTAGATAAAGACAGCTTCAAGGATACGCCAGCTAAAGGGCATTAGACCTTGGAGAATAAGTCACATGTTTCAGGACCAGTCAGGAATAGTGTGCAAGCCGCCTGTACTGCATCTCCTGTAATTAACACTCTGTAAAGAACATTGCTATAACCGGCCAGTCTGTACTTCTAAGAACCAACGGTATTCAAATAGAAACCAACTGTCTTCTATGGAACTGCGCTTCCAACTGCGTCCATGTATGATTATCACTGACATTCAGTAAAGTTCCAGTTTTTGTTGGCTATCCCGTGGTTGCCTCATTCTTCTACATTACTATACACGGCGTGTCACCGTTTAATTGACACTGGCGTCACGAACATTAAATACCTGCCTGTTCCAGTGTTTGCCCCGATTGAAGACGACAGTGGATCCCAGGTTAGTGGGTCAATCTGCACTACAAAGCCCAGCATACACTACTGACCCCCTGGGACACTGCAAAGGTACAAGGAATCATAAGAGTTGTTTGCTGTCGCAGTTGCTGTTTGACACCTTAAACTTAGTATGGCTGTATAGCTGATCCGGGATGGCTCTTACTGGGAGTAGTCAAAGTGCTGGGTGGGTGACTACTCCTTATGTTCCAGGCCGGGTTTTGCCAGGCCTAAAAAACAGCCAGCACTGCCAGGGGAGGGGGATTACCTCAGTCTGACAGTGGAGCTCAGGAGGTGTGTGTGCTGGGATCTGAGGCTTGTGCCGTGCTGGAGGGCTGAGACCCGTCTGTAAGGAAAACTGACCCCCTAAAAGCCTGCTATTGACTGCTGGAGGTAGAACTGCCAACAAGGTGATTTTTGCTATGTGGTCTTTCCATTGTGTGTGAACTAACACCAAGACTGCAAAGTGACGTTTTGTTTTTGCTTTATGTGTGAATAAACACAGAAGTTTGATTTAAGAACTGGTAATTTGCCTCTGTACTGCGTCCGCAAACCCTGTCTACCAGAGCAAATCCCCACAATACACACATATATATATATATATATATATATATATATATATATATATATCTGTTGCACCTCTTGGGCAGGGAAGGAGAAACAGTTTGATTGAAATGAAAAAGACTAGCCTCCCATATACAACTTTGGGAAACTACATATGTTAACTGTAAAGACTGCATTTATTGTTATCTGTGTGAATCATCTATTGGAATGCCTCAGGAAAATACAGTGGATTTGTTGCCTAAAACCCGGCATTATCATTGTGTGCACCAACACATGCATTTCTGTCACATGATTCGGGGACTATGCCTCAAAAATCTGCACCAAAGAAAAGAAGTGCCTTCCCTATCACTGCACAACCCAGGGAGCAACACAGCGAGGACTGCCACCGTTTGTAGGACTATTCCCATCCTCTCCGCCTCCCCTTCGACTCACTGCACACCCCCTTACTGGAGATTTTTTGGCAACTTTTTAAAAACATGCAGTTGATAAATCTTGTGTATATGCAGTACCCCGGACCTGGGGATACTACAACTGTAAAATAGTTTTGTATTATTTATTGTTATGTAGTTTATATGCTTGGCCATTGCCTCCAGTGAGGAGTGGATGTAAATGGAAGGAACAGGGCTAACCACCATGTTCATCCCCCCTTGGTAGGAGTGGGCTGATCCTGCTTCCTGCCAGGAGTGGGAGTTCCTGTGTAACCACAGAAGGGAGAGGATGCACACTGCTGAGCTCCTGCTTCTAAGGAGGATTTTCCAGAGAGAATAACTGCTCAAATTCTATCCTCAAGTAACGTCTTGAGAAGTCAGACAGCAGAGTGATCAGATAACACCTGCAGCCATGTAACTTCTGTGAGGTGAGGGATTATGGCTAAGAAACCCATCATCCAGAATACTACTAGGCCAGTACAATACTAGTGCTAAATTTGTAGCCATCAAACCTGCCTCCATATTTATTACTGGTGCCAGAAAATTGCACTCGGAATCAGCTGCTAGTGAATGTACCTGAAGTTCTATGTTGCACTTAGTAAAAGAAACTTTTATACATTTACTTCTGGCCTCATTCTTCAAACCTACATTTCTATAGACTGCACCGATCCCCAGGGAGCAATGGCCTGAGGGAGTACACTGTGACACTACACTTCCTCAGGGCCACTATCACTCTCATCCTCTATTTTGGCTGCTCAGGGGCTTGCTGCAATTAATATAGCTAATTATACCCAATTTTCCAAACCACTTTTCTCAATTGCCAAAATTTGCCAACTTTTCCGCCAGACTTCTGGGGCAAAGGGAATGATATATTGCCCCCTGTCATTTTTTTCAGGTTGTGCAATCACACCACATGAGAGCACAAAATACTTGAACGTTTCATAATGTGGATAACATATATACTGTAATTGTGCAAAAGCAGTGTGACTTTACCTTCTCCAAGCATAGAGGAACCTGAGTGCAACTAACACCTCTCAGTTCCAAAGGTTGTTTGCTTTGAGGCCCAGCTTCTGTGGGAAGGCTCCTATCTATTATCTGGCTTCTGCAATGCAGGACTAGATTCCACCTGCAACGATCCACTAGTTAGCTACAGACAGCTGCATTTCAGACTTTTATACTGTCCAAGACTTTTCTACATTGGAACTTACAGCACACACACACACACACACACCATACTTCAGGTCCGTAGCCCACACAGTGAACACTAATCGGTGAATAGGTGGACATCAATGAAATCACCAAGAGTTGGGTGCTCATAGTGCTCCTTACTTATTCCTGTGACATAATCCTTCATCTTATGGATCAGCATCCATCAGTAATTTTGAGCCAATGAAACTCCCGTGCCTTTTTTTTTTACTGTATAATCGGCCCACCCTGTGCAGCTGCATAGACTGTACCAATGTACCAATGTTATGTTTGCTCTTACCCACTTCTATGGCTTACAGCGAAACCTCCCATTAATATGGCAGATGGTGGTAATCCATCTCAATGAAGGAATGCCACACAAAAGGAAGGGAAGCCACCTGCAAACAAAGTCACACAAAACAATATTTTCACATGGGCCATCTTTTCCCTGTAAAAGAGTAAATATAATCCCTAAAGGGACATCATATTGTCATCAGGCCTATCCTGGCTCCTATACAGGGCTAATACATCAATGCTAAGCTGTAGCAGTCCCAAACATAACCAGAGGAGAGCGCTCTACACCTTGCACAGAGTTTTTTTATTCTGTTGGATTCCATAATAATAGTGGCAATATTCATTGGATGCTTTATGTATAGAGATATCCTCCCTAGAAGCATTACTTTTATGGGAGAATATCTTTGTACATATGGTGCCCAAAGCCTTATGGCCTCCGTGCACTGCACTATAGACCATGTGGACTTTGTTCTGTGTGCATAGGCCCTTAGGTTGCAGATATCTTCTTCTCTAGAAGCATTACTTCTGATGGAAAATATCTCCAACATACGGGACTGTATGGAGCACTATATCATGGTGCATGTAGTACAGAGCCTCAGGGGGATCCAAATTCTTCTGTACAGCCTCCTACGCTTGCCTATGCTGCATTCAGGAGACTTAATGTGCAGCAAGAATGCTGCACATCCAGTCATTCCAGAGTTGGGAAACATCCCATATACAATACATCAATACATCAGACAGGATTAAAAACGGATAGACTATACTAAAGTTTTGAAATTTTCCAAACAGTCTTCTTTGTATCAGCAAAGACAGAGTTAAGCCCAAACTCCCTCCTCTCAATAATTGACAGGCGCTTCAGGAAATTTGGACATGCTAAACGCAGGCAATATCACATCCTTTCTACACAAATAAAACACGGGCTGGCCAAAGGCCACTTTAGTTGTCTTCCGCCCCCCTCCACGGGCCAGGCGCTGACTCCAGCGCTCTCGGCCTGTCTCCACACAGGAAGGGACACTTTAGGGCCAGCTTCCTGGTATTATGCCTTCTTAATAGGCTCTAGGTGTTACAGGACTGGGCGCGGCCGCTAAAAATATTCTCTGACACTTGAAAGAGTCCTTTATTGTTCTCTGAATTTGTGAAGGATCGCTTTCCTTATTGTTCTATGGGTCTTTAGGGGGTTGCAGCGGAGACACTCGTATTGTGGATAAATTTAGGCACAGGGACTATATTGTTGGCTGAATGCCCTGGTGCTTTCACTAATCAGAACAGGAAGAACAGAGGGTTTTGATTGGCTGCGGGAGCAGTGCATGCTGCTCGCAAACACTTCTGGCTGCAAAAATGAACATAGCGCTGTAGTCTTTTAACATGTTTACTGCTACTATCTGGAATAAGAAATCTGCACATTGAAAGATGTCTTGCTTTGTTAATGGCAGAAGTATGCAAATAACCCTCTGCATACTGTTACATGCATTATAAATGAATATATGTCAATCAGATGGTATTCTTATCAAATACAATACATTTCCATTTTTTAAGAAAGAACCATTTAGTTAGTAAGGTGCCTTATACCTCTAGATCTGGTGCATACCAGTAATACACCGTTATTAAGGGTCTGATTGGTTGACATCTCAGTTTCACTAAGTTTGTCTGGAATGCTTAAAGGGGTTATCCGGGATTCATCGTCTACATCAGTGGGGGTCCAAATCCTGGTATCCCCGCTGATCAGCTCTTTCAGTCACTGGAGCTTTCCATGGACAGAGCTAGTGTTGAGCGAATCGAAGCATCTGAAGCTTAGGAAAAGTTTAATTAGCCACCAATCCGAATTTCCTTGCTCTGCTTCATGTTTTTTTTGTTTAAAATGAAAGTGAAAGTAAGTATCCCGGGAATGTAAGATCACCCATAATGCCATGCAGCCAGCCAATCAGCCGATAGCCATCCCCTGTGATGTTACAGCCCTATAAAAGCCTCATCCCACCTGGTCCCTGTCATTTCACTGTGAGCTGGGCATAGGGAGAGATGTGATAGTGGGATCGTGTTGCTGCAAACAGTTAAAAAAAGAATATTGGAGAAGTAGAGTGCAGGGACAGAGAAGTTTTTAGGGAGAGCATAGGGAGACTGCAGGTTGAGTGGAATCTCTGCATTTATCTTGTTCAACTGCTGCAGTATTCATAGTTAATCTGTCATTTTACACATAGACTTACCATGCGTCAGACTCAGTATTAAAGGGCGGCCTAATATATTGCTGCATTTATATTGTTCAACTGCTGCCACAATCCCGTTAATCTGTTAGTTTATATATAGAATTACTGTGTGTCAGTATTAAGAGGGCGGTCTAATATATCGCCGCATTTATCTTTTTAAGCTACTGTGATATTGATAGTTAATCTGTTAGATTACTGTTACAGTTACTGTACACTATTGCCAACAGACAGTTGCCTGGGCCCTCCAAAGGAATAGGCAGTGGCAAAAATGTTGCCGTAGCCAGCACAAGTAGCAGCAGAAGAAGGGGTGCTGGTAGCAGCAGCCACAGCAACAGACCAGAACTTCCACTGTCATCCACCAGTCATGTTTGACCAATAATCCAGCTGTACTGGAATGGTTGACTCGCTCTTCAACATTATCTCAAATATGTGTGCAACTACCGATGATGACGGTTGGGAGCATATGCTGTGAGAGGTCGGGGACGAGCGCAAGAGACAGCTGAGGGTGACACAAGTGATGACCAAACAGATGTAGATAATGATGTAGGTGATCGCATGTGGGAGCCGAGTAAAGAAGGGGTATCATCATCATCAGAGGGTGATGGTGGCAGCGTGCCTGTGAGACAACAGGGTAGAAGAGTGCCCGTGAGACATCAGGGTGGAAGCGTGCCCGTGAGACATCAGGGTGGAAGCGTGCCCATGAGACAGGAGGGTAGAAGCAGTGAGGGATCTGGAGCCAAATGCGGGAAGGGGTACACCGTCTGCTACTCAGGAGACTACAACTGAGGATCACACTAGCAGTGCATATGTTCATAAAAGCAGTGGCAGGCAGGCATCACGCAGTGGTGTAAGTAAAATGCAATACTCAGCTGTGTGGGAATTTTTCACTGGGGGAACTTAGCGTGGCGGTATGCAGGATGTGAGGGCAGAAGCTGAGGCGTGGCAAGGGTGCTAATGCTGGCATGACGGCCCTGCGTCAACACATGGAGCTTCACCATAAAGTGGCGTGGGAAAACTGTGTCACTCATTTAGTGTTACAGCCTGATACAGCAACGGCTACATCTCCCTTCGGCCAGCACCCCCTCTCCAGCAGTGAGGGCTTGTCAACGTCAGCAGAAGGAAGCTTTTATTCATTCTGGTTGACTTAATGATGACCATCCTCATCTTTTGCTGGCTTTACTTCTTCTAAATAATCCTTTGCGGTCTCCATGTCCAAGAAAAGTCAGCAAGATGCAGAGAGAGGAGCTGAATATTCCTGATGACATATCATCGGTATTAGATGATGTGGAAAAGGAGGAAAAGCAGACCTGTAGGGCAGGAAGCAGTTAGGGTTGGAGAAGTGGGTTTGCAACTAAGAGGTGGAGGGCTTTCTTCTTGTGTCACTCTGGGAATGTCCCATGACCGTGTTTCTCTCCTCTTTTATCAGTTCGTTGGATCCAACTGCCGGTCACCTGCTACGCTACGAGGTACTCTTCATATTTAGTTTCAGGATGCAAGGGTTAAAGGTAAGTATAACTTTAATTATTATATAAAATGCATATAATGGTCAACTATTGACCCTATGTGGCCCCTTTATATTATTCTCATACGAAAGGGGCATTTTCAGGAGATAGCAGGCCACAACAGCAATAACTGGCATATTGTGCCGTGCACCTATCCATCCAAACCCCATACCAGAAACAGCCCATGTTTGGCTAACATGATATATTTGGCAGCTACTAGTTTTCAGGCCCCTCTCCCTTATGGCAATAATCCAGTGGCCATGTTTGGCCCATCTGGAATTAACTGTAATACACGTTTAAAGCAAATATCATCTGGTTCATAGTACATATTTGCATTTTTTTTTAAAGGGATTCATGTCTACAGTGTTAAAAAATCATTTATGTTCTTTTAGTAGTTTTCTATTTGACAGAACAGAGCCATTTACAATTTTAATGTGTACTATATTTACTGTATTGCAGCCAAGGTCTGTTCACTTGAATGGGACTGAGATGCACCTAGACCTGTCCTACACCATGTGACTAAAGAATGTCCTAGAAAGAGGCTGCAGCAGTCACTGGAGCACTGCATCCTCTTCAAAAAGCTGATTGGCAGGGTGCCGAGAGTCAGACCCTATCCAATTAGATATTAATAACCTATTTTGAAGAAAAGCCACCCATATTGTACTCCTGTAAACCCTCCTTTAATATTATAATTTTTCACTATACAACCAGGAAAGTTTAGGTAAGGAAATAAAATGTTAAAATGATCATTGTCTAATGTGTTATATAATTGTCTAATTATATTGTCTAATTGTCTAATGTGTTACATAATTAATATGTATAGCTTGGAAGAAAGAAGAGACATAGGGGATATGATAGAAACTTTTAAATACATAAAGGGAATCAACTCAGTAAAGGAGGAGAGCATATTTAAAAGAAGAAAAACTACCACAAGAGGACACAGTTTTAAATTAGAGGGGCAAATGTTTAAAAGTAATATAAGGAAGTATTACTTTACTGAGAGAGTAGTGGATGCATGGAATAGCCTTCCTGCAGAAGTGGTAGCTGCAAATACAGTGAAGGAGTTTAAGCATGCATGGGATAGGCATAAGGCCATCCTTCATATAATATAGGGCCAGGGACTATTCATAGTATTCAGTATATTGGGCAGACTAGATGGGCCAAATGGTTCTTATCTGCCGACACATTCTATGTTTCTATGTTTCTAATGTTGTCTCCCTAATGTTGCAGCCATTTAGATGGGCGTTAAAGAGCCAATTGATAAGGATACTAAAAGTGTACCTTTGGATAAACTTTTCTGTAATTTAATGATAACTCGGTTTGTGGGCTAGCAGAGGACAATGGGGTACCTCCAGAAAAACACTGAAACTCTGACACTATGCCCAAAACCTGATGTTTCAGTGTTTTATGAGCTGTGCAAAGAAGTAAGCCTCATATCCCCCCCTATATTTAAAGGGGTTCTGCACCTTCATTTAACTGATGATCTATCCTCTGGATAGATCATCAGCTTCTGATCGGCGGGGGTCCGACACCCGGGACCCCCGCCGATCAGCTGTTTGAGAAGGCAGCAGCGCTCCAAGGTTTTGAAAAATCTCCCTTATCTTTTGTGTGAGAATGGCACTTGATGACACTTTGGGTCTCTCTATACTTGAGCCTTTCCAGTAATGTGTATTAGGCTTTGCCATAAAACAATTTGATCACTGATGATAAGCATGATGGCCACATTAGGTCTCCTTTTTTCTGCATGTGCTTGTCTTCTTACCTTACAGCGTTTGTGGGCTGGTACACAGATTTTTCATGACAGAAAATGGAGAATTTAGCACTTCTTACTTGATGTCACCTTCTAGAGTAAGAAAAACAGCTGAAAAATCTGAAAAGGTTAATAAGACAATGCAGGTCAGAAGGGATATTACAAGGAAAGACAGAGATAGGACAGAGACGTGCGAATATCCGACTAAGCAGTCCATCGTGAGAGGCACCTAGAAAACTGTACAAATATAGAATTGTTCATACCGGATTTCCTGCTGCTGTCGCTTTTCCTTGTCAGATAATTCATTTTCTCTTCAATAGAGACGCACTTCATTAGGATTAGGATTATACCTCACCGCCATTACAATCCTGATGCCTCGCGTTATATGGAATTAACATTATACCCAATACTTTCCATTTTAAATCAGTAGAATAAAATTTACTTTTATCTAACAGATTAATATGAATTTAAAGGCCCATCATTAGTAATAAGCAGTTTAAAGGCTCATGCACACAGCCATGTTGGTATTTCGTACACGGCTGTGTGTACATTTTAGATATGGCACGAACCACACTAAAATGGTGCAAATATTGTATAAATTTGGCTCAAATGCCTATACCACTGACAAAACAGGCAAACACTCCATTTTTCTGGTGCAGTACCTTTGATACATTACCCCCGAAGCAAACTTGACTTATATACGGTGCTGGAGAGTGGCAATATATTGTGGCACACGGAATATACTAGGGATCCATGTTTTAACCTAATACTGCATCAATATATGCCTCTGTGCACATGACATTGCCATGTGCATGAGATCTAAGGGTTCCTATAATTTTGCCTTCATTTTTCCAATTAAATGGTGACCTTCCTATTTCTAACCTCTATATCTCGATATAATATGACCTGTTTTGTAGACACTTTACGATTATCTTGTACTAATCAGATAATACAAATAGCAAATGTGAATACAGTCTGAGGTTTTTCAGCAGACAGAAAATTAACAGACGTGTGCAATGTTTATATCTTCATGACTTCTACTTCCATTCAAATCTTTAATGACCAGCAGCGGCTTGTCTTGCCTTTAAGTGTATAACCCTTACAGTTACTAGAGAGATACAATGTGTACATACATATGGATTTACTGTGCTGTTCCAGAACCAAGAGGGTTAATAGCATTTCTGAAATATTACGCTACTGTTATTGATCTTATCAAATGGTTACCCTACTAGTGAGAGCCCGTTTGACCACAGATTAGCAGCTCCTAATGCCTGACATCCTGGTGTCTGCTCTACCTCGCCCCCTCCTTTACAGTTCACTTTCTTCCATGCCTGGAGCATTGATCAGCTCATAAAATGAGAAGAAGGAGTGTAGGAGACAGAGGGACTGGCCCCAAACTGGAAGCTTTAGATATGAGGACTAGATGTCTGCCTTGTCCAGATTTTATCTACTGCATGTATGGTTTAGCTGTCCTTCCAGGCTAATAAAACCCTAATACGAGATTCTTTCCAGTGCTGTCTACAACTTTTTTTTTTAAATGTACACATTAAAAGACAGTAACTACAAGCAACAATTTTAAATATGTCCTATGTGGCTTTTACAGCTTTTCTTATCTTATTATACATCTTTTGTGTGAGTCTTGTTTGGGATGCTAATTTGAAAATAAATGTGTTTAATTTGACATACAGCATAGTCTAATGTGTAGAAACGTATGTTTGAAATATCTTATTAAAATATTGTCACTTTTGAATAGATTTAATAGAATTATTGATTTTGTCCCATTATTATAATCAGTTTTTAATATTAAGCTTCCATATGGAGAGTTTTAGATTTAAAGGGCATGTGAAAAACGCATAGAAGATCATAAGACACTTTTCATTTAAATTTATTGCCCTCTCGATGGTAGTACAACCAGCCATTAAAGAGATTGTTAGCTGATCACCTATCCACACTATAGGTAATAAGCGTCTGGTTTGATCTGTTCCGATCATGAGAATGGGGGTCCCATGCCTCCCATCTGAATAGAGTGGAGGTTAAACATGTACACTGACACTTCATTCACTATGAAGTTAGGCAATTCCTGCACTCAGCTGTCTCTGGCAGTCCCATAGAGTTTCAATAGTGAGGCAGTGCGCACATTCAATTTCTTGGCAGCTGCTGCATTCAAACAGGAGACGTAAGATCCCACTTGTCATCATCGACGGGACCCCCATGATTAAATTCTGATTCTGGGACAACACCTTTATATATATATATATATATATATATATATATATATGTATACATATATCAGTGATATCAACAGCTTTCTTACTTTATTTTCTTACATAAATACAATACAGCTTTTACTTTCTTAGTGTTAAAGGGGTTATCCAATTTCTGAAACAGCCCCCCCCATGTGCCGGGCCCCTCACAGGTAATATACTTACCCCACTCCCTGCGCCGCTCTTGGTCCCTGCACTGCCGCTGCTGCTTCTCCATATACACGGATGAAAACATCTGGTGTCGGGGGGTGGCAGGGCAGCCAATGGTAGATTGGACGAGCCTCCCTAGCATCACCCGCGATGCTAGGGAGGCTCGTCCCCGCCTGCCATTGGCTGTTTCCCCCCCCAATACCGGATGTCATCCATGTACAAGGAGAAGCAGCAGCGGCAGTGCAGGGACCAGGAGCGGCGCCGGGAGTGGGGTAAATATAATACCTGTGAGGGGCACATGGGGAGGCTGTTTGAGAACTTGAATAACCCCTTTAAACTCTGTGGCACAGTAAAAAAATTTTTTTTTTTTCATTTTTGAATTTTATTCCCTGCCTTGCAAGAGCCATAGCTTTTTAATTTTTTTTCCTTCATATAGCCATATGAGGGCTTGTTTTTTTAGTTTCTTTTTGTTGGACAAGTTGTACTTTCCAATTGCACCATATCATATTCCATCCAATATATTGGGAAGCTGGAAAAAATTATTAATGTGGTTGAATTAGAAAAAAATGCAATTAACCAATTGTTTTAAGGGTTTGGTATTTACAGTTCTTCATTTACTAGGAGGTAAAAATTGTTACGATTTAAAAGATACAAAATGACAGTATGATTACAGAAATGCCAAACTTATATAGTTTTTATGTTATAATATTTTAAAAAAAGAAACTCTGAAAAAATGTCATTACATCGCCATATTCTGACACCCATTACTTCTTATATTTCTATCTATAGAACTGCATATTTCCCAACTGTTCCAGATCCAGCGGAATAGTCCCGCATTATGTACCAGGATGGTTGTGGCACGTGGCCCGATTTTAGCTGAGGACGCAGATACAGTTGAAAGCAATGGTGAGCAGTCAGCTCCCTGCTCCACCATTCACCCGGCCTGTGTGCTTCCCAGCAGGTGTTATGCAGTGACAAAAGCGGGAGAGAGCACTGACTGTCTGCTCTCCTGCACAGCTCAGCAGGTGCAATGACATCATTGCATTACACCTGCTGCTGAAAAAAGCAGGATGTGTTCTGGTCATCAGAGGACAGGGGTTAGGTGAGTATTGCGCTTTGATTTTATTAACACCACAGGGACTTCACTATTGTAACACTGCATTGCAACACTACTGTAAGGAAAGCACTATAGGCAGGGCCGTCTTTAACGTGGGGCAAAAGGGGCAGCTGCCCAGGGCCCAGTTGCTCCTGGGGGGCCCAAGGCAGCTGCCTCTTGAGCCCCGCTGGCCACTGGTGACAGGTAGATGAGTGCTTCCATTGTGGAAGCGCTCATCTCCATAGTCATCTGTATCGCCGTCCTCAGGACAGCAATACAAATGGAAGTAAAAAAAAAGTAATCTGCAAAATACTATATATTTGTATCAGAAGTTGTGCTTTTTTAATTTTTAGAATAATGATACAGACATTTTATTTGATACTTTTGTGCTGATTCTTTTTCCTCCCTCTATATTAAGGAACACTATAGTCACCAGAACCACAACAGCAAAACGTAGTAGTTCTGGTGGCTATAGCATGTCTCTGCAAGCTTTTTCATGTAAACACTGCCTTTTCTGAAAAAAAAAGGCTGTATTCACATTACTGCCAAGGAACACCTCTAGTGGCCACTCATCATTATTAAAGTTTACTACTCTACGAGGTGTGTATTTTTTATTTTATTTTTGTGTGTGTTGTGGTGGAGGGCGTGATTGCATGCTAGGGTGTGGGAAGGTGGGATCCAGGATCCCAAGTAAATTTTTGCCCAGGGTCCAATCAATATTAAATACAGCCCTGACTATAGGGCATAACTACTGTAGTGAGGACACTAAGGGGGCATTATATCATGTGGTGCACTAAGGGGGGACTAACAGGACAGTCTTACTGTGAAGAAGCACTAATCCATAACTACTGTGAGAGGACACTAAGAGGGCATTGTACTGTTTGTGGGCACAAACACTACATAACTAAACACTGCATAACTAATTTGTGGGGGCAATAAGGGGGCATAACTACTGTGTGGGAGACTAACTATATGCTAATGTACATAGACCTGTATTATTAGGTTATTTTGATGGTGAATTGTTCATGGAGTTTCAGTGGTGGACTGGAAACTTAAAGTGACCCCGGAAACAAAAACAAAAAATGGCCACATGTTGTAGGTGGGTCCAATTTAAAAGAAGGTGGGCAACACAAGTAGTGCAGCACAAAATACTGCTGCTTAATATTCCGGAGATAATCTTATTATGTACCCAGATGGCGGCATTGAGGAGAGCCCGGGTAGCTCCCTGGCCCTGGGCATCATCCCACCAGGAAACTTCGCTGTAGGGTCTATGGCCAGTCTGCCACTGTGGAGTTTGTTATACAAGTGTAAATTATCTCTCAGGACAGAGACTGCTATCTGGTTTTGTAAAAGCTTACTGACTCATCCTAATTCCTACCAACAGGCTCGCCCCTGCCTCCGCCTAACTGTTCACCTCTTCCAAAACTTCTGCTGTTCTCTATTTGACTGTAGGCTCCTGTCTGTTGCCAAATACCTACATATCATCCATCCCTATGTTTAGGCACATTGGGTAATAATATTAACAGCCTCATTAGCCTTTTTCTCTCACACCTAAAAAATCACCACCTTCGCACTTGGCAGGTTTTGTGCAGTAGTAATGTGATACACATTACCAGAGTTGCACAATTAATTATGGTAGCATTCACTGGGGTGGCAAACATCATTTCCATGCTGCTGTTTTAGTGCATGTGTCATTTTATTTTTAATTTATTAGGCTTCGTTCACATCACCATTTGGCCTTTCCAATACGGAGCAGGAGAATGGAAAGGACGGATTTGGCACATAACTAAGCCGAACGGAACCTAAGGCCCCATAGACTAAAATGGGGTCCGTTAGGTTTCCGCTCAGAAGAAGATTTTGGAACAGAGACAAAAGTTGTGCACGCAAAAATATTCTTCTGAGCGGAAACCTAACGGACCCCATTATAGTCTATGGGTCCTTAGGTTCCGTTCGGCTCAGTTAGAACAGAAAGGCGGTGATGTGAACAAAGCCTTAGGTAGAAGTGGATTATATTATACTATTCATTATGATCTCTATGCTTTTTTCATCTTGTTAATATATCCTAGGGACATTCAAGACAATTACATTATATTTGTTTTGGAGATAGAAATTAGTTATATTTTAGACCTTATAATAGTCCTCCCATAGCCTCAGTCAAAGCTGGGATATTGAATAGGTAAAGTATGTAGCTGCCAGTGGTGCCATTGGAGGTGCAATTTGCAGATTAAAAAAAAACTTTGCCTTTAAAATTTCTTCTGCGTTGACACTCTTGTTGCACTGAGCAGCTCATTTGCATATCATAAAATCAAGGATTTCTCAGGAATCAGAATGGGGGAAACAGCATTTGAATCAGAAAACCAGTATACATCTGACACTGCACCTGGATTACTATGGAGGTACGTGATGTCAGATTCCCTTTAATGCCCTGTCACAGCAGCCTGCCTCTTTAACAGTGAGTTCAACAGCACCCCACCCCCTTGATAGTGACCTCCACGGGGGCTCGCTCCCTTAACATTGACCTCTACAGCACCCGCCCCTTAACACTGATCATAGATCACAGTCCCCTTAACTGACCTCCACCATTCCTGGCCCCCTTAATAGAGACCTCTACAGCAACTGCCCCTTTAACAGTGACTGCCACAGTACCCTGCTCCCTTAACAATGACCTCCACTGTACGCCGCTCCCTTAACAGTGGCCTCACAGTACCCCACTGCCTTAACAGTGACCTCACAGTACCCCGCTGCCCCTTTAATAGTGACCTCCACAGTGCCCGCCCCTTTAACAGTGACCTCCACCATGGCCGCCCCTTTATTAGTGACCTCCACAGTACCCTGTCTCGTTAACAGTGATTTCCACAATAACCCGTCCCCTTAACAGTGACCTCCACAGAGCTCGGTTCCCTTAAAATGTGACCTCCACAACACCCCGCCCCCTTAACAGTGACCTCTACAGCACCCCGCCCCTTAACACTGACCTCCATAGCGGATCGTCCCCTTAACTGTGACCTCCATCGTTTCCTGCCCCCTTAACAGAGACCTTCACAGTGCTCTTCCCTTTAGCAGTGACCTCCACAGCATCCCGCCCCTTAACATTGACCTCCACAGAGGCCAGACCCTTACACAGTGACCTCCACAGTACCCCATCTCCTTAACAGTGATTTCCACAACAACCCGCCCCTAAACAATTGCCTCTAAAGCAATCTGCCCGTTAACACTGACCTCCATAGCGGACTGTCCCCTTAAGGCCTCTTTCACACAGCCGTAGTGCTCCTGTGGCCGTATTGCAGGCCGCATATGGTGGTTCCGCAATACACAGGGCACCAGCCATATGCATTCCACATCACGGATGCGGACCCATTCTTGAATGGGTCCGCAAATCCAGAGATACGGTGCAGTGCAAAACGAAAGCACAGAACGGAACCCCACAGAAGCACTAAGTAGTGCTTCCGTGGGGTTCCGATCCATGCTTCCATTCCGCAAAAAAATATAACTTGTTCTATCTTTTTTCAGAACGGACAGATCACAAACCCAAGTTGAATTGGTCTGGATCCGTCCCGGCCGCTGCAATGCACGGAACATCGGTTCCCAATGCACGGAACGGAACCAATACGTTCGTGTGAAAGAGGCCTAACTATGACCTCCAGAGGAGCCTGCCCCTAGGCTGGCCAGAGGACCAGTTTTAGGCCAGACAGTTCGGGTTTCAGACTCTCTGTCCTCAGTCCGGCGCAGGGCCTGGACGGACACAGGGATGTCCTTTTGAACAGCTCACTCACAGACCGCAGCACTGTGCTGTTCGAACATGATCTCCCACCCACCCCTGCAGTTGACAGAAGTTGATTTTTACCTTTATTTTTTTTCAATCCCTGTTGGCAGCAGAGTGGGTTGGGGGCGTGACTTAGGAGGACCTGGGGGCAGGGTTTTTAAGTCCGTCTTTTGAGAGTGGCCTAAATGTCCACCCTACCTGCCCCCTTAACTGTGACCTCCATAGCACTCCGCTCCCTTAAAGGGGTTGTCCCACTTTGCTTTTTTAATCTTATCAGCAGTAGATGTCCTGATAACTTCCTGGTTCTCAGGCAGTTGAGTGAAGGCCACGCCTCCTCATGACTCACCCTGCGTGCTCGTTCATGTGTATGAGGTCATCCACATGGAGCCGTATGTGAGGTCCCCCCCCCCCCCCCCCCAGTATAATAAACATTGAGTGCGGCCCCCCCCCCCCAGTATAATATACATTTAGTGCGCCCCCCCCCCAGTATAATATACATTCAGTGCGGCCGCCCCCCCCCAGTATAATATACATTCAGTGCGGCCACCCCCCCCCCCCAGTATAATATACATTCAGTGCGGCCACCCCCCCCCAGTATAATATACATTCAGTGCGGCCACCCCCCCCCCCCCAGTATAATATACATTCAGTGCGGCCACCCCCCCCAGTATAATATACATTCAGTGCGGACCCCCCCAGTATAATATACATTGGTGGCGCAGTGGGAAGTGCCAATGAGGGTTAAAAAAATAAATAAAAAATTAACTCACCTCCTCCAATTGTTCGCGCAGCTGCCGGTCTCCTGTTCTATCTTTAGGACCTGTGAAAGGACCTTTGGTGACATCACTGTGGTCATCACATGGTACATCATATGATCCATCACCATGGTAATGGACCATGTGATTAGCTCAGTGACGTCACCAAAGGTCCTTTCACAGGTCCTAAAGATAGAACAGGAGACCGGCAGCTGCGCGAACAATTGGAGGAGGTGAGTTAATTTTTTATTTATTTTTTTAACCCTCATTGGCACTTCCCACTGCGCCACCAATGTATATTATACTGGGGGGGTCCGCACTGAATGTATATTATACTGGGGGGGGGTGGCCGCACTGAATGTATATTATACTGGGGGGGGGTGGCCGCACTGAATGTATATTATACTGGGGGGGGGGGGGGGTGGCCGCACTGAATGTATATTATACTGGGGGGGGGGGGGGGGGCGCACTGCGCCACCAATGTTAATACAAATGCAGGAGGTGGGTGCCGGAGTGAAATAGCCGGCACCCGACCTCTATGATAGGGGGCTGCGATCATCGGCAGTTAACCCCTAAGGTCCCGCTCCCTGTCATAGAGGTCGGGTGCCGGCTATTTGATTCTGGCACCCGCCTGCTGTATTTGCGCATGCGCGGGCGTGCGCGTACTTGTAGGAATGGAGAGGCGGCCCGAGTACTTGTTCAGCCGTTGTGCGCAGGCGCGGCACAGCGATGCGGCCGGACGAAAGAGGCCGTATCCATGGGATACAGAAAACAACAAAGGAATCGCTTTACATGATTTTTTGAAAGAAAGGTAGCTTTTGGATAATAACATGGATAGGAAGATATGTTGTGTGGGGGTAAATAGATTAGATAAAACCTATTTTATGAAGTGGGACAACCCCTTTAACAGTGTCATCCACAGCGCCCTGCCCCTTTAAAGCTGACCTACAGCAGTGAAGAAAAATGGCTGGGTTGTTATGGAAACCTGGTGTAAAACTGTGTGTATGTGGAGACTAAGGGCCTGTGAGCTTCTAGTGGCTGATAAGGGTCATGTAACCGTGTGTATGGCAGTTGGAATATGAGGAGAAAGATGTGCAGGCTTCTATTGGATAATGTAGGTCATGTGATGTGCCATAAAATCACAAAAATATAGTGGCAAATATGGGGTAACTGCTCAAACCCCAAACACTGTAGCGTGTTTCTCACTGGGGGAGCAGTCCCACCGCATGTGGACCGCAGCAAACGACCATCCCCAGCAAATAATGTGTACAATGGAGGACACCGACGCGGTCCACATGCACCACATAGGCATCCTACACAAAACGGAGCATTGTGCGGATGAAAATATAATTATATAAATCACAGAAGAAAATGCACCAAACAGATATGCTACTGACTATACTAGCTGGTCATACAAGCAGATATTAAAAGCTGAGACTTTTGACAATATATTCCTGTCAGGAACATATCGGAGCCCATCATGCACCACGTCACGGTCTCTCAGCATGGCAAGGGTCCTACCACTACGCTAACTGTGGTGTGAACACGGTCTGAAGGTGATGAAATCCAGCTCACAGCCAAGCTTCCACACAACCGCATAGCAGGACAACTATTGCAATGTGAACAAAGCAAGACTGTAAGCCACACCCATATCAGATCAGGTTACCAGGTGCAAAAGAATGTTTAAATGCCAGAAAAAGGCACATTCAATACATATAAAACAAAATCACAAAAATATAGTGGCAAATAATTCATCCTCGATTGTACGCATTATTTGCGAGCTGGATTTTATCACCTTCAGACCGTGTTCACACCACAGTTAGCGTAGTGGTAGGGCCCTTGCCATGCTGAGAGACTGTGACGTGGTGCATGATGGGCTCCGATATGTTCCTGACAGGAATATATTGGCGAAAGTCTCAGCTTTTAATATCTGCTTGTATGACCAGCTAGTATAGTCAGTGGCATATCCGTTTGGTGCATTTTCTTCTGTGATTTATATAATTATATTTTCATCCGCACAATGCTCCATTTTGTGTAGGATGCCTTTGTGGTGCATGTGGATTGCGCCGGCATCCTCCATTGTACGCATTATTTGCTGGGGATGGTCGTTTGCTGCGGTCCACATGCGGTGGGACTGCTCCCCCAATGAGAAACACGCTACAGAGTTTGAGGTTTGAGCAGCTCCCCTATATTTGCCACTATATTTTTGTGGTTCACATGTGGTGGGACTGCTCCCCCAATGAGAAACACGCTACAGTGTTTGGGGTTTGAGCAGCTCCCCCATATTTGCCACTATATTTTTGTGGTTCACATGCGGTGGGACTGCTTCCCCAGTGAGAAACACGCTACAGTGTTTGGGGTTTGAGCAGTTCCCCCATATTTGCCACTATATTTCTGTGATTTTGTTTTATATGTATTGAATGTGCCTTTACCTGGCATTTAAACATTCTTTTGCACCTGGTAGCCTCCATCACACGGTCTGATATGGGTGTGGCTTACAGTCTTGCTTTGTTCACATTGCATTAGTTGTCCTGCTATGCAGTTGTGTGGAAGCTTGGCTGTAAGCTGGATTTCATCACCTTCAGACCGTGTTCACACCACAGTTAGCGTAGTGGTAGGACCCTTGCCATGCTGAGAGACCGTGACGTGGTGCATGATGGGCTCCGATATGTTCCTGACAGGAATATATTGGCAAAAGTCTCAGCTTTTAATATCTGCTTGTATGACTAGCTAGTATAGTCAGTGGCATATCCGTTTGGTGCATTTTTTTCTGTGATTCATGTGATGTGCCATATTAGCATTTTTGGGGGGAATATCTCAGGAATGGTACGTTCTAGAGAGCTGAGACAAATTTTGTGATTGTAAATGCGACGGTGCGGATTCCTTTAGCGGACATACATACACACATACATACACTCAGCTTTATATATTAGATTATAATATCCATCCATACAGTAATCTCAGCAATAGTTATCCCAACACACTTTTCTGGATGGTCTTCATTACATTTTAGTAATGCCGTGAATTATAAGGGCAGGTGGAAACTTATACTTGTAGAACATACTGCAGCAATCACTGAGCAATCTCCAGGTATTAACTACAATTTCTTAACTGTTCCATGCACCAAACACCTACAAAGACAAGCTTGCCATCATGAGCTCTGTGGGGTGAGCATTGTTTTGAATTAGTTTGGACCTCGTTTAAAATGTCCTGTTTCAGAGGAATCCCAGATTTTGTCACAGTGTGTGGAATACTGTAGATGCTGTGATTTTGAAATCATTTATCAATTGAAAGTTCAGTAAAGGTGGACAGCCCTGTTAATATCTATTTTGCTTTTACTTTCCCTTCCCCCCCCTGCAATTATTCACTGATCACACCCAGAAATACATGTTGTAACCAAACCTTACTTTACCTTTGACACTTGCCTTTTTGAGGACCAAACCAAAGCAAGCTTGACAGAAAGGTGTGGTAATTTATAAATTTATAATTAATATTTTTAAGTGATGGATAGTTGAAATCAGGCAAATGTAAGTCTTGCTATCTGCGTTAAGTGGAAATTTCCAAAGAAATCAAACTAGTAGGTATCAATGGCGCCTCTACAAGCAGGATATGTGTTTTGTCTTGTTTAGTGTATGGGGTAAAATTTATTGTAGACATTCAGAATTACATCACCAATAAACAGAAGATTTCCAAAGACTCAATCATCACATACACTTCACTTGGTATTTTATATGACTTCTGTGTATAATTTATATCACCCCATGTATTTTACAACTTTATAGTTTATTGTTTGTACCTATCGACTGGAGTTTCTCCAAATAAATCGATTTATGGCTCAAGTGTTTTTGTTAAAACGGGAAACTATATATTACCAATTTTACTCCATCAAGTCTCCATACTTAAGGGTACTTTCACACTAGCGTTTTTCTTTTCCGGTATTGAGTCCCGTCACAGGAACTCAATACCGGATAAAAAACTGATCAGTTTTATCCTAATGCATTCTAAATGGAGAGCATTCCGTTCAGTATGCATCAGGATGCATCAGTTCAGTCCCTCTTACGTTTTCTGGCCGGAGAAAATACTGCAGCATGCGGCCAAAAATCCTGAACACTTGTCGGATCCGGTATTAATTTCCATTGAAATGTATTAGTGCCGGATCCGGCATTAAAATTGCCGCATTGACGGCAGACCTTTAAATCTGTGAAAAAAATAAATACCAGATCAGTTTTTCCAGATGACACCAGAGAGACGGATCCGGTATTTCAATGCATTTGTCAGACGGATCTGCATCCGGATCTGTCTAACAAATGCCATCCGTTTGCGTCCGGATTGCAATTCTGGTGATGGAACTGCCTGTCGGAATCCTCTGCCGCAAGTGTGAAAGTACCCTAAGTCTTTGTACTAATTGTAGTGTTTTATAGTTTTTCACCTCTGTAGAAGATGCAATGTTTCGGAAGACACAGTGTCCTTCTTCAGGCTTTACACACTGATAGTTAATACAAATACCATTATATAGATAGGCAATGAGATAAACAGGACACAGTTACTGTATATGACATTATATGATCGTATACTGCCAGTGGCATCATTAGTATGATCACTTGTAAAACAGTAGCTTTTATGAAGTAGTATATAAAAGATTAATCACATCATGACATCTATTCTTATGGAACTCTTCCTCGTTAAAATGTCACTGACCTTTCACAAAACTTTCGATATGTCATTGCCAGGGGCGTAGACAAATCTTATAGGACCCCATTTCAAACTTTGATATGGGTTCCCCTGTCCCACTCAATTTGCCAGTTCAACTGCATCAAATACTCCCAGGCAGCAAAACAGAACACAAGAACAATTTCTGATGATTTTTTTTATTTTTTTTTACTTTGCTCTAATAGTATTTAGTTAACAGTATTTTATTTTGATCTTTAATATTTCCAGATTTCATATACTTTCACTGCTAACCATTTTTGCAATTCTTTACTCCTTTTAATAGCTCTGGTTGCAGCACTCAGTATATCTAGAAGTCCATACTTGTGGTGAATGAGAATTTCTATGGACCTAAGTATTCAGACTTTTTGCTATGACACTTGAAATTTAACTCTCAGGGCTCCCATTTGTGATGATCATCTTTGAGATGTTTCTGCACCTTGAGTAGAGTCCACCTGTAGTAAATTCTGTTGATTGGACATGATTTAGAAAGACACACACTTCTCTATATAAGGTCTAACAGTGGACAATGCATATCAGAGCAAAAACCAAGTCATGAGATGGAAATAGAGCTGTAGAGTTCAGAGGCAGGATTGTGTGGAGGGCCTGTAGGCACAAATCTTGAGAGGAATATAAAAAATTCTACTGCATGGAAAGTTCCCATGAGCACAGTGGCCTCCACAATTCTTACATGGAAGAAGTTTGGAATAACTTGGACTCTTCCTAGAACTGGCTGCCCTACCAAAGTAAGTAACCAGTAGTGTTGGGCTCGAATATTCGAATAGCAAATATTATTCACGAATATCGGCACTTCGAATATAGTTATATATATTCATGATTTTGAATATTCTAGATTTCTTTTTCAACAGTAATCTCCCTTCTTGCTTGTGGGCAATGAGAAGGCTGCAGTGTCTTTGTCTGAGCTTAGCAACATCCATAGCAACCAATAGGAAAGTTGCCTACCCCCTTACTATATTAGAACCTCCCCAGCAGCCCTTGTATGCAGTATTTTGCAGATCTGAGAGAGACAGTAGTGTTATTGCTGTGCTCTATGCTTTCATGTGTCATTACATTAGATAATTAGTTAGCTTATATATATAATACAGAGAGTTAGTGGGAGATAGTCAGTGTAGGTTAGATAGTGATATAGTGTAGCTGATTTCTGCTGTCCATCCATATACATGTATGCTACATACATACATACATAGTGCTGTGATGTCACAAGTTCACAACAATACTTAGTGCACCAATCACTACCAAGTAGTCAGACTTGTTAAAATGTGAAGTAGCACAAATTGCGCCAAAATATTTGCATCATTGGTGCCGATTTCACAATCGCGAATATATTAGAGCACTCTATCTGCATATAAAGCTATTGTAATGTTCTGCCGTGCCAACCATTTTCTCCAGTCTCAGGAAACTTCTAGCAGGCTTGGAAAATGTAGCTATAGTGACCCACGCCTGTATTTCTAGCGCATTACACGAATAATACATTGGCAATTTTGCGTGAGTAAAGTGCTTGCTATTACTCACTGCTCTGTGGTCACCCGCCGGCCTGCACTGCACTGTCCTCCTGACACAACATCAGGATATAGTGCACGTAAGCGTGCACTATAACCTGATGCTGTGTGACGTCAGTAAGACAGTGCAGTGCACAGAGAAGAAGATGGACGAGATGTGGAGCGGCCCTCCTACAGGAAAGGTAAGTATTTTATTTTACTGGCGCTGGGGACATGGGGGGCAGCTAGTGGCACTGGGGGGAACCTGATGGCACTGCAGGGGAGCTGGTGGCATGGGGGGGCATCTAGTGACACTGAGGGGCAAGCTGATGGCACTGTGGGGAAGCTGATGGCACTTGGAGGGAACCTGATGGCACTGGGGGGAACTGATGGCACTGGGGGGAACTGATGGCACTGGGGGAACCTGATGGCACTGGGGGGGCGGCTGACGGCACTGAGGGGGCAGCTGATGGCACTGGGGGGGAACCGGATGGCACTGGGGGGGACCTGATGGCACTGGGGGGGGGGCAGCTGATGGCACTGAGGGGGCAGCTGGTGGCACGGAGGGGGCAGCTGATTGCACTTGGGGGGGGGGCAGCTGATGGCACTGAGGTGGCACCTGATGGCACTGAGGGGGCAGCTGATGGCACTGGAGGAGCAGCTAATGGCACTGGAGGAGCAGCTAATGGCACTGGAGGAGCAGCTAATGGCACTGGAGGGGCAAGCTGGTGGCACTGGGGGGAAGCTTATGGCACTAGGGGGGGCAGCCTGATGGCACTGGTGGGGGGCTGTCATGGTCTTACCTTCTTGCTGTTCTCCTTCGTTTGACATGTGCTGGCGGCCATCTTGGTTTCTGGGTTTCTTGTAGCCTCCCACCCTGCGGCTTCTCCTTCCCACTGGGAGGAGCTGGATGCCTAGCTCATATATATAGGAGGTCTGTGGCTTCAGTTCATTGCTTGGTCCTCCTGTGTGCACATGCTTCTAAGACTGCTGCTGCTTCTGGTTCCTGATCCTGGCCTCGTCTGACTACCCCGCTGGTTCCTGATCCTGGCTTCGTCTGACTACCCTTCTGGTTCCTGATCCTGGCTTCGTCTGACTACCCTTCTGGTTCCTGACCTCTGGCTTCGCAAGACCCTGCTCCGGTTTAGCCATCCGTTTGGACTTTTGCTTACAGCTTGATTTGCAATAAAGCCTTCTTATTTCCACGTATCTCTTGTTGTACGTCTGGTTCATGGTTCCTTGACATTAGGACCAAGCCATGAATTCTGACGGTACAGGGCCATCCTCGCTACCTACGCTGGTTGCCAGACTTGATCAGCAGGATCACCTGTTGGGTCGGTTCGCTGTGGCGTTGCAAACCCTGCTTGAACGCACGGCTCATTTCGCTTCCGTTGCCGATGGGTCGGTTGTCGCTCCTGGGCCCGCTCCTACTGCCGCTCCGGTTGTTGCGCCAGAGTCTACCCTGACACCTGTTGCTGCGCCTGCGGTGTCTCGGGGTATGACCGGTTCTGCCCCCCTTCCACAGCGCTTTGGGGGAGAGCCAACTCAGTGCCGAGGTTTCCTTAACCAGGTGGGCATTTATTTAGAGTTGCTGCCACATGCCTTTCCTACTGAGAGATCAAAGGTGGGCTTCTTGATCTCGCTGCTCTCGGACAAGGCCTTGGCCTGGGCCAGCCCTTTATGGGAGAACAACAATCCGGTGGTTGCCGAGTTTTCCGGTTTTGTTGCTTCTCTTCGGAAGGTATTCGATGTGCCGGCTCGTGCTGCCTCTGCTGCGAAGCTCCTTATGTCCATCAGACAGGGTTCACGATCCGTAGCTGAATACGCCATTGAGTTTCGTACCCTGGCAGCAGAGGTGGGCTGGAATAATGAGGCTCTGGTCGCTGCTTTCTCTCATGGTCTCTCGGATGCCTTGAAGGATGAGGTTGCAGCTAAGGACCTACCAGTGGAGCTCGAGTCTCTTATTTCTTTCCTGATTTTGATTGACACCAGACTCAGGGAGAGACCTTCCTTTAAGGAGAGCCTGCGGAGGTCTTCTAACAGATTGGCGCCTACGTTTGCTGTCCCACCCGTGCCTCCCTCTCCTCCCACGCCTCCTGGGGATGACTTGTCTGGGGGTGAACCCATGCAGCTGGGGTTTGCTCGCCTGTCCGAGGGGGAGAGGGTACTCCGGAGACGCGAGGGCCGATGCATGTACTGTGGTCTCGGTGGGCATTTTCGGTTGGCATGTCCGAACCGTCCGGGAAACGCTCGCACCTGAGATCCTGTCGGGGGCAGATCTTGGGTGGAGTCTCCTCGTCCCCGGTTTCCCGTGTTGACAAACCACTGATCACTGTTGTCCTCTCCTGGGTCGGGGGCTCGGTGACGACCCAGGCATTGGTGGACTCTGGTGCTGGTGGTTTGTTCATTGATAGTGCGTTCGCTGCCGCCAATTCCATTCCTCTGCAGCCTCGAGGTTCCCCACTGGCTCTTGAGGCGATAGACGGCAGACCCCTTCTGCCGCCACACGTGACTCATGAGACCCTTCCAGTGGGGATAGCCATTGGTGCCGTTCACAGAGAGTCGGTCTGTCTCCAGGTTATTTCGTCTCCACACTACTCGGTGGTCTTGGGGTACCCCTGGCTCCAGAAGCATAATCCGACTTTCGATTGGAGATCGGCCGAGATCCTCTCGTGGTCACCGCAGTGTGGGGCTAGTTGCATCCATGGGCCTGTCAAGTTGCTGTGTACTTCCTCGGACTCTCTGTTGCCTCCTGAATACGAAGAGTACCGGGATGTATTCGATAAGGTGCGCGCGGTTGCCCTACCTCCGCACCGCCCATACGATTGTGCCATAGAGTTACAATCTGGTGCCGTTCCTCCTCGTGGCAAAGTCTATCCACTGTCGGTAGCGGAGAATGAGGCCATGGAGGAGTACGTGAGGGAGGCGCTTTCACGCGGACACATTCGCAAATCCTCGTCCCCGGCAGGGGCTGGATTTTTCTTTGTGAAAAAGAAGGGCGGTTGAGTTGAGGCCTTGCATCGATTACAGGGGTCTCAATCGCATCACGATCAAGAACGCTTACCCGATACCCTTGATTTCCGAGCTGTTCGATCGCCTCAAAGGGGCCACGGTCTTTACCAAACTCGACCTGAGGGCGGCATATAACCTGGTAAGGATCAAGGCGGGCGATGAGTGGAAGACCGCGTTTAACACCAGGACCGGTCATTATGAATCCTTGGTTATGCCCTTTGGGTTGTGCAATGCGCCCGCAGTCTTCCAGGAATTCATCAACGATGTTTTCCGTGACCTGTTGCAGCAGTGTGTGGTGGTCTATTTGGATGACATCTTGGTATATTCTGAATCCATGGAGGCCCACATTATGGATGTCAGACGAGTGTTGCAACGGTTACGAGAGAACAGGCTGTTCGGTAAGCTTGAGAAATGCGAATTTCACCGATCCCAGGTAACCTTCTTAGGTTACATCATTTCCGCTGAGGGGTTCTCCATGGATCCTGAGAAGGTTTCGGCTGTCTTACAGTGGCCCCAGCCCAGTGGTCTTCGTGCCCTGCAGCGCTTTTTGGGCTTCGCCAATTATTATCGGAAGTTCATCAGGGACTTTTCTATGCTAGCCAAGCCTCTCACGGATCTGACCAGGAAGGGCAGTAATTTCCAGGTCTGGCCGCTCGAGGCCATCCGAGCTTTTGAGGCTCTAAAGTCCGCCTTTGGGTCGGCTCCGATTCTGTCGCATCCCAACCCTGGGTTGCCCTTTGTCCTCGAGGTGGACGCGTCTGAGACGGGAGTAGGCGCCCTTCTGTCTCAGCGTAGAACACCAGAGGGTCCTCTGCTTCCTTGTGGGTTTTACTCCCGGAAACTGTCTTCCGCGGAGTGCAACTATCAGATTGGTGACAGGGAGTTATTGGCCATCGTGCAGGCCCTTAAAGAATGGAGGCACTTGCTCGAGGGTTCGGTGGTTCCGGTTCTCATCCTGACGGACCACAAGAATCTGACCTACCTTTCTGAGGCCAAGAGATTGACACCACGTCAGGCCAGATGGGCTCTGTTCTTGTCACGTTTTAATTACGTGGTCTCCTACCTACCCGGTTCCAAGAACATCAGAGCGGATGCCTTATCACGGCAGTACTCCGAGCTGTCCGGGGAGGAGTCGATTCCGACTTCGGTCATACCTCCGAATCAGATCCTGGCCGCCATTCGCACCAGCCTGACCTCTCCCCTGGGTGAGCAGATTTTGGCGGCTCAATCTGGTGCTCCCTCTGGGAGACCCAACGGCAGATGTTTTGTGCCTGAGGAGTTGCGCACTCGGTTGTTGCGAACCTACCATAACTCCAAGGCCGCGGGGCATCCTGGAAAGAATCAGCTGTCCTGGGCTGTTTCACGTCTGTTCTGGTGGCCTTCTCTACGTTCCGACATCGCCGCATATGTAGCGGCATGCTCCGTTTGTGCCCAGAGTAAGTCCCCTCGGCACCTTCCGTTGGGCCTTTTGCAACCCATAGCCACCGGGGAGCGCCCATGGTCACACCTGGGGATGGATTTCATTGTGGACCTCCCTGCATCCCGAGGCCATACGGTCATTCTCATGATTGTGGATCGGTTTTCCAAAATGTGCCACTGTGTTCCTCTCAAGAAGTTACCCTCTGCACAAGAGTTGGCCACGATTTTCGCCAGGGAGGTCTTCCGGTTGCACGATTTGCCCAAGGAGATTGTGTCGGATCGGGGGAGTCAGTTTGTGTCCAGGTTCTGGCGCGCCTTTTGCTCCCAGTTGGGGATTCATCTCTCTTTCTCCTCGGCCTACCACCCTCAGTCCAATGGGGCCGCAGAACGATCCAATCAGGCCTTGGAGCAATTCCTTCGTTGCTATGTCTCCGATCACCAAGACAATTGGGTTGACCTCCTGCCTTGGGCTGAGTTTGCCAGGAACACGGCGGTGAACTCTTCCTCTGGGACGTCTCCCTTCATGGCCAATTATGGGTTCCAACCTGCCGTGTTACCGGAGGTATTCTCTCCCCAGGATATTCCGGCTGTGGAGGAACACCTTTCCGTCCTACGTGCTTCTTGGGTACAGATCCAGAGGTCCCTTGAGGTCTCTGCGCAGCGCCAGAGACTCCAGGCTGATCGCAGACGAGCGCCCGCTCCTTCCTACCAGGTCGGAGACTGTGTATGGTTGTCCACCCGCAACCTCAACCTTCGAGTGCCCACTCCCAAGCTGGCGCCTCGCTTTGTTGGTCCCTTCCGAGTGCTTCGCAGGGTAAACCCGGTAGCCTATGCCCTTGCGCTTCCTCCTGGCATGCGGATCTCCAACGTGTTTCATGTCTCCCTGTTGAAGCCATTGGTGTGTAATCGTTTCACTTCCTCGGTTCCTCGGCCTCGTCCGGTCCAAGTGGGCAATCGTGAGGAGTATGAGGTGAGCAATATCGTGGACTCACGCCTGGTCCGCGGTCGGTTGCAGTTTTTGGTCCATTGGCGTGGTTATGGTCCAGAGGAGCGTTCCTGGGTTCCCTCCGCAGATGTCCATGCTCCTGCCTTGCTCCGAGCCTTCCACGCACGCTTCCCTCAGAAACCGTTCCTTACTCCGCGGAGGAGGGGCCCTTGAGGGGGAGGTACTGTCATGGTCTTACCTTCTTGCTGTTCTCCTTCGTTTGACATGTGCTGGCGGCCATCTTGGTTTCTGGGTTTCTTGTAGCCTCCCACCCTGCAGCTTCTCCTTCCCACTGGGAGGAGCTGGATGCCTAGCTCATATATATAGGAGGTCTGTGGCTTCAGTTCCTTGCTTGGTCCTCCTGTGTGCACATGCTTCTAAGACTGCTGCTGCTTCTGGTTCCTGATCCTGGCCTCGTCTGACTACCCCGCTGGTTCCTGATCCTGGCTTCGTCTGACTACCCTTCTGGTTCCTGATCCTGGCTTCGTCTGACTACCCTTCTGGTTCCTGACCTCTGGCTTCGCAAGACCCTGCTCCGGTTTAGCCATCCGTTTGGACTTTTGCTTACAGCTTGATTTGCAATAAAGCCTTCTTATTTCCACGTATCTCTTGTTGTACGTCTGGTTCATGGTTCCTTGACAGGGGCATCCTGACAGCACTCGGGGGGAAGCCTGAAGGCATGGGGGAACCTGGTGGCATGGGGGGGGGGGGGGGAAGCTGATGGCACAGGGTGCTGATTTTATAAAGAAAAACGTTCTTTTATTTCATTTTTTGTTATTAGAGTACATGATTAATCGTTGGATTAATTGATAATAAACTCAATTACAAAAATAGTCGATAGCTGCAGCCCTACCAAGAACCTAATGGTCACTCTGGCTAAACCTAAAAGATCCAGTGTGCACATAAGAAAAACTTCCAGAAGGTCAACCTTGTAGCATTCAGGGCCATAAAAAGTAACCATGGAGCCCTATAGCAATGTATAGCAGGCGGATAAGCGTCTGGTGTGGGAACCAGACCAACACAAACGTGGAGGTGTGAATAGAACCTGGCCTCGTCACTGCAGTGGTGCCTCATTGCTGCCGCAAAAACATTTACCCAGTAGGCCATGAAAGACGTACTGTTCATGTCCATAATAACTGCTCCAGGTGTTCACAGTGGCATGCACCTTGCTGTAGAGAGGGAATTGCAAGGAGCGCCCCACGATACTCGCCATGTGACAGTACAAGGCAGGGATGGCTTTTTTGGACAAATATTGATGGCTAGGTAATTTCCAGTGTGGCTGAGCGCATGCAATCAATTCCGTAAAGGCAGCAGGCTCCACTAGGTGGTACAACACTGCACCATCACCAACTCGGCCAGATGGGAGTTAAAGGCTATGTACACCTTTGGAGTATTTTTTTTTTTTATGATTGCATTTAACTTATTTTTGGCTAAAAATTATATTTTCTATTGGCCTTTATTAAAAAATATTGAGCTGTTCAGTCACAAAGAGTTAACTGTTTTCTAACTGTGTGATTGGTACTTTCACTTTCACTTTGTGCTGGTCATCTAACTACCCTTATTTCTAAACTACTGAGAGGTCATAAACACTTATTTAAGCCACATTCTTATCAGTAAAATAAGGATTTAGCTATAATAAGTGTTTATAATGTCAGAGAGCAGAGATAAGAAGTCGTCTGGTCCTCATATGACGGAGTGGACAAAAGATCCACAGACAGCTAGTAGAGCATGTCAGCTCTGTACAGAAAAAAGGATTCCATATTGTTAATAAAGACCAACTGAAAAAATGATTTTTAGCTCAAAATAAGTATAATGCAATAATTTTCAAAAATTGCCCCCAAAGGTGTACCTAGCCTTTAAGCTTGTGCACCATTGGATTACTAAGCACGCAAAGTTGTTTCCTGACCACACATTCCATTGTCAATGACTGAGGACGGTACAGAGTTGGAAGATGAGGATGAAGAATACAGCAAACAAATAAAGTAGCAGCACACCACTAAATGCACTAAGACTGAGTATACAAGTGAATATGTGAACAGGGTCAAATACATGACGCCAATATTATTATTATTATTATTATTTACTATTATTTAGTAAAGAAGCTTTTAGCGCATATTATTGATCAAAAATATGTCGGGCCCACCTACCAGGCGACAAGGTTGCTTCTTATCAGGTGGGACCTACTCTAACATGGAGGGTCCAGCTCCATTTTTACTCTGATTTAAAAACACCAAGGGCTGGGGGATGGGCGAGGAGTGCTAAGTTCCAAAGAGGATGCCTAGTCCTCTATAATATACATATAAGCAAAAAACGGAACAGCACCTCCTGAGACAAATCGCAGGTGCAGGCTACCCGGCAATAATACAGCAAACAAATAAAGTAGCAGCACACCACTAAATGCACTAAGACTGAGTATACAAGTGAATATGTGAACAGGGTCAAATACATGACGCCAATATTATTATTATTATTATTTACTGCAAATGCAGTAAAGAAGCTTTTAGCGCATATTATTGATCAAAAATATGTCGGGCCCACCTACCAGGCGACAAGGTTGCTTCTTATCAGGTGGGACCTACTCTAACATGGAGGGTCCAGCTCCATTTTCACTCTGATTTAAAAACACCAAGGGCTGGGGGATGGGCGAGGAGTGCTAAGTTCCAAAGAGGATGCCTAGTCCTCTATAATATACATATAAGCAAAAAACGGAACAGCACCTCCTGAGACTAATCGCAGGTGCAGGCTACCCGGCAATAATACAGCAAACAAATAAAGTAGCAGCACACCACTAAATGCACTAAGACTGAGTATACAAGTGAATATGTGAACAGGGTCAAATACATGACGCCAATATTATTATTATTATTATTTACTGCAAATGCAGTAAAGAAGCTTTTGGAAGATGTTGGAAGATGAGGATGAAGAATAGTCTGAGCTGGAGAAGCAGTAACTGGTGATAATAATGACAAGGACACTGTATAGCATGTGGACGCGGCATGGCTGCTGCAAAGAGAGGGAAGACACTCATGTTCCTCTCCCTGGCGGCCACTTCTATTTTCCCACAGGGTCTGGTGATGCTGCTTCATGTACTGCAATAGAGCTTTGGTGCCTACATTTGTGTATGAATGCTAACGGCTTATTTTAAGCCTGCAGCTCATGTCTATGGCAATTCTTTTGTATTTTGGCACTGTGGAGAAAAACTGCCAGCTAGCGGCAGCCGAGCTTGGTTTAGGGCCTGTGCCCACAGTATCAGCGGCATAACCAGTCCCCGAACTGACCATAATAGAAGTAGATCTGGCCATTGCAGTTTTTTGGTAGGTTTTGGCTCTTTATTGCTGCTGCAGTCACCAACCTCGTTCTCTGATATCACCTCCTCTTCCTCAGCACCCCAATCCCAGGTCCTGTCCATCACACAATCATCATCAGAGTCATCACTCTCCCTGCCACTTTTATCTATGATATGTCTTGGTAGGCTACTTAACCCCACTCCCAATTTGCTTCTCTGCATTTGCCCCAAATGCCACTGTTGCTACCACAGCCCCTACTGCCACCACTGTGGCAACAAGTGCCACTACTGCCATTACCACCACCAACACAGCTATGCATTGGGTCCCCTACCTCCTCCTTAACCATCTTCTCATAGCAGTCCAAATGCTGCCTGTTCTCACACTAATAATCAATGAGGAGACTCTCTTAAGTATCTCCCATAGCATGAGTTAATGTCACGCATTGCACCCGCGCGGAAAACTCGCTCGTGTGAAAGGGGCCTAAAGCACATTGTCAGACTCACAGATAACATCCACATCATCCTGCTATGAGCCATCCAGATCAATATCTCATCCTCTTTATCCTCAAAAATAATGTGGACCCTTCCTGGTCCCCGCACCGCCACCGCTGCTGCTTCTCCCTGTGCACCGATAAAAACATCCGGTGTCGGGGGGGAAGCAGCCAATGGCAGGTGGGGGCGAGCCCCCTTAGCATCCCCCGCGATGCTAGGGAGGCTCGTCAATGTCTGCCATTGGCTGCTCCCCCCAACACTGGATGTTTTCAGTGGCGCACGGTGAGAAGCAGCAGTGGTGGTGCAGGGACCAGGAGCAGAGCAGGGATATTGGATAACCCGAGTGACACTAGGGAGGCTCGTCCCCGTCACCGCCACCGCCTGAAATTGGCTGCTCCCCCCCGACACCAGATGTTTTAATCTGTGTACAGGGGGAAGCAGCAGCGGCGGTGCAGGGACCAGGAGCAGAGCAGGGAGCGGGGTAAGTATATTACCTGTGAGGGGCCCAGCACATGGGGGGCAGTTTATTATATTGGATAACCCCTTTAACCATACATAACCACTTCCCATCTGGGCCATTTGCCCCCTTCCTGACCAGGCCTAATTTTGCAAATCTGACATGTGTCACTTTATGTGGCAATAAATTTGGAACGCCTTTACTTATCTAAGTCATTCAGAGAAGGTTTTCTCGTGACACATTGTACTTCATGATAGTCAAAAATTTGAGTCAACATATTCCACCTTTATTTATGAAAAAATCCCAAATTTACCCAAAATTTAGAAAAATTAGCAATTTTTTAAATTTCTATTTCTCTGCTTTTAAAACAGAAAGTGATACCTCATAAAATATTTATTACTTAGCATTCCCCATATGTCTACTTTATGTTGGCATCATTTTAGAAATGTCATTTTATTTTTTTAGGACGTTAGAAGGCTTACAACTTTTTCATTAACACATCGATGGTTAACAGCCAAACAAAACTCAATATTTATTACCCAGATTCTGCGGTTTACAGAAACACCCCACATGCGTTTATAAACTGCTGTATGGGCACACTGTAGGGCGCAGAAGAAAAGGAACTCCAAATGGTTTTTAGATGCCATGTCCCATTTGAAGCCCCCCTGATGCACCCTTAGGCCTCTTTCACACAGGCGTCATGTTTTTTGCCCGGATAAGAGACGGGTGCGTTGCGGGAAAATGCACAATTTTTCCGCGCGAGTGCAAAACATTGTCATGCGTTTTGCACTCGCGTGAGAAAAATCGCGCATGTTTGGTACCCAAACCCGAACTTCTTCACAGAAGTTCGGGCTTGGGATTGATGTTCTGAAGATTGTATTATTTTCCCTTATAACATGGTTATAAGGGAAAATAATAGCATTCTGACTACAGAATGCATAGTATAATAGTGCTGGAAGGGTTAAAAAAATAAAAAAGTTAACTCACCTTATCCTCTTGTTCGCGTAGTTTGTTCCCGGTCTGTTCTTTGCTAGCTGTGGGCTTGGGCTAAAGGACCTTTGATGACGTCAGATCACATGCTCCAATCACATGGTCCATCACCGTGGTGATGGAGCATGTGATCTGACGTCATCAAAGGTCCTTTAGCCCAAGCCCACAGCTAGCAAAGAACAGACCGGGAACGAACTACGCGAACAAGAGGATAAGGTGAGTTAACTTTTTTATTTTTTTAACCCTTCTAGCACTATTATACTATGCATTCTGTAGTCAGAATGCTATTATTTTCCCTTATAACCATGTTATAAGGGAAAATAATACAGTGAATAGACTGCACCTAGAACCCATGCGTGAAAATCGCACCGCATCCGCACTTGCTTGCGGATGCTTGCGATTTTCACGCAACCCCATTCACTTCTATGGGGCCTGCGTTGCGTGGATTATCGCACCGCAACGCACAAAGAGGAGCATGCTGCGATTTTCACGCAACGCATAAGTGATGCGTGAAAATCACCGCTCATGTGAACAGCCCCATAGAAATGAATGGGTCAGGATTCAGTGCGGGTGCAATGCGTTCAACTCACGCATCGCACCCGCGCGGAAGACTCGCTCGTGTGAAAGGGGCCTAACAGTAGAAACTCCCAAGAAGTGATCCCATTTTGGAAACTAGGGGATAAGGTGCCAGTTTTATTGGTACTATTTTTGGGTACATATGATTTTTTGATCATTCATTATAACACTTTATGGGGCAAGGTGACCAAAAAAATAGTTTTTATTTATTTATTTTTACAGCATTCACCTGAGGCATTCGGTCAAGTGACATTTTTATAGAGCAGATTTTTATGGACGTGGCAATACCTAATTTGTATACTTTTTCTTATTTATTTAAGTTTTACACAATAATAGCATTTTTGAAACAAAAAAAAATGTTTTAATGTGTCCATGTTCTGAGAGCTATAGTTTTTTTTTATTTTTTGAGAGATTTTCTTATGTAGGGGCTCATTTTTTGCGGGATGAGGTGACACTTTTATTGGTACCATTTTGTGGGACATACGCCTTTTTGATCACTTGGTGTTGCACTTTTTGTGATGTAAGGTGACAAAAATTGCTTGTTTTGACACAGTTTTTTTTTTTATGGTGTTCACCCGAGGGGTTAGGTCATGTGATATTTTGATAGAGCTGGTTTTTATGGATGTGGCAATACCCAATATGTATACTTTGTGGGACATACGCCTTTTTGATCACTTGGTGTTGCACTTTTTGTGATGTAAGGTGACAAAAATTGCTTGTTTTGAATTTTTTTTTTTTTTTACGGTGTTCACCCGAGGGGTTAGGTCATGTGATATTTTTATAGAGCTGGCTTTTATAGAAGCGGCAATACCTAATATGTATACTTTTCTATACATAAATGCTTATAATAGCATTTTTGAAACCAAAAAAATGATGTTTTAGTGTCTCCACGTTCTAAGAGCTATCTTTTTTAAATTGTTTTTAAAGATTTTCTTATGCAGGGGCTCATTTTTTGCGGGATGAGGTGACGGTTTTATTGGTACCATTTTGTGGGACATACGCCTTTTTGATCACTTGGTGTTGCACTTTTTGTGATGTAAGGTGACAAAAATGGCTTTTTTTGACAGTTATATTTATTTATTTTTTATGGTGTTTATCGGACTGGGGCGATTTTGTGATATATTTATAGAGCCGACCGTCATGGACGCGGCAATACCAAATATGTCTATTTTATTTTATTTTTTCTATTTTTAACATTTTTTTTTATTCCTTGGGGATTTTTTTTTTACATGTGAATCCTTTTATTTAATTTAATTTTTTTAACACTTTATTTTTTATTTTACACTTTTCGTCCCCCATAAGGTCATACAAGACCTCTAGGGGACATTTACTTCACTTTTTCTTTTTTTTTTTTTCACTGTTGATTTCTCCTGTAACTGAGCCTCAGTGCAGGGCTGATCGAGGTCTCTGAAAGACCTCACATAGCTCCTGCACTCTCTGGTCCCGGCGATCACATGGCCTCCGGGCCAGAACAGGAAGCGCATAGCAGCTGTGTATGCAGCGATCCAGAAGGCAGGGACACCTGGGCACTGTCCCTGCCTTCTCTAAGGGTTGCCCTGCTGTTACTGACAGCGGGCAACCCGATCAGCAGCTGCACGATTAGCGTGCAGCTGCAGTTTCTGAACGGACGTTTTGGAACGTCCATTCAGAAATAGAGAACCACCTCCTGGACGTTTATAGTCAACGTGCGGACAGAAGGTGGATAAGAAAACATAACATTTGCAAAACCCTATTACTGGGTCACTGCACTACTGGGTAATGTGAACGACCCATCTTGTAACTTATTCAAGCACTGTTTGATTTGTGTTTTAGTTGAGTACCCAGCCTTTCTGATGATCACCTCTTGCTTTAGGTAATCCTTGCTTATTCAGGGAATAAAGTTTGGTGAACATTTATTCAATACCTAATCGAAATTACTAATCATTATGCTCGAACAGACTAATATGGAGCAAGTCCAAATACTGGACCCTGATCTGAACCCTAAACTCAATAATACATCATCTTTCACAACATAAAAAATTGATAGGAACTGTGAGAAATTGACTATCAACCATTGCAGTCTATGTGAGAATTAGAGTGCTTCACTATGTCAGGCCTCAGAGCCTTCAGGGGGCACAAGGCTGCCATAGCAACTAAATTGCTTGCTGTGGTGGAGTCATTTGGGCACCAGGATTGCAGCGCTCCTGGTAATTGACTGCTCAGGTGCTGTGTCAACAATTCACCATGGCATCTCAGGGGTTAAAAGTTATATATGCAACGCGTGCCTCGCCCTAGGGCCCTTAGTAGATGAATGACGCGCGTTGAAGGTGTAGGAATGCAGAGTGGTATAGTGTGGCCTAAAATGTCACTTTATGTGTGTCACGGTGCTCTTATCTGGAGATGGCTGGACCCTAGGCTTTGGCTCCGAAGCAATAAATAGGGGGAATAATTGAGGGATTGGAAAGAATAACTTGAGTCCAGACCTTGAGATGAAGTTCAACAGCAGCTTTACTTTGGTAAATGTTCATCAGAAGCAATCTTCAAACTTTATCTTGGTCCCAGCAGGATTTAGCGTTAAACTAGCAGGCAAACTCGTCTCTGCTACATCTGTTTCTCTATGGCTCTGCTGTACTGACAGGCTGACTGTATGACTGACTGTATGACTGTATAGCTTCTTCTGTCTGCTGCACTTCTTTCTGTAGTCTGACTCTTAAGTTATGCAGGGAACTATGATCCTGGCTTCTGAGGCTTTAAGCTTTGGCCTCCATGGCCAGCAGAGCCGAGGGTGCTCTGGTTGGCGTGTGCACATTCAGCAGAGATGTGCCACTGTACACACATCCCTTAGCAGGGGGAAAGCTAGACTAACTCTTACTGGTCCCTACCCTTCCTGCAGGAAGTAGGACTCGCCCACATCTCTCCAGAGGGGGGTTAGAATGGAATGGTAAGTTCCATTCTATCTAAGTATAGCTCTGCCGAGTTTGCTGCCACCTGCTGGTGAACCAGGCACATTACATTTAAACAGTTACATAACATTAGAAATGCACAGTGTGGAGGACCTGGAATAAATACATAAGATGACATTATGTTAGACCAACAAAGACAGTAGCAAGGTGCAGAAGAGGTAACACCTGGGGTCTTACATATGTAGTGTCCCACTAGGTAGGAGTGGGCACTACACAAGGGTCAATTGGGTCACGTGTTACTCCTGCTCATAAGGGACAGTGATATTATATTTATCTATGCATTTAATGTATTTTTCTGTGTGTTTCACATTTGTTGGTTCCCCTGTTACATGCATAGCAGGCCTATTGGGGTGTAGTTAGGCATCCTAGACACTAGAGGGAGATAGGGAGCCCCTAGTATAAATGTCCAGGCCCAGACAGGGAGAGGTCAGGTCATAGTCAGGAGTCTGTGGAGACAGAAGTGAGAAGGCAGCAGCCAGAGATATGCTGAGGGTCTCCTCCTGACATGCAGCTGGATAGTCCAGGCTTCTAGTTGCCACCAGGAGGTTAGTGGAGAAATACAGCCTGCCTGGAGACCAGTAAACCCAGCTAGCACAGATGAAGTAACCCTAGTAGTAGGGATGGTCCTCCTGGGAGAAACCTGAAGCCACCTACAACCCAGCAGAGCCAGTACAACCAGCTCAGATAAGTAAGCTGATGGGCAGAGGTACTATAAAATAGGAGCAAGGGCCAATACAGGAGGAAGATTAAATACCAAGGATTAACGCCAGCGTTTAGGCATCCGGGCCTTCGGATCCAGCCTGCTAGAATAGCTGTGGAGATAATGCTTCACAGACCAGGCTGCACTGTTTACCCTCCAAGTATCTTGCAAGATTATTACCTGCCAGTATTGAGATAAGCCTGCTTGTGGAGCATTGTTATAAAGGGACTGCATCATTATCAACTGTATGTACAAAGTTTGGATTGTTTCCAAGTAAAGCAACGTTTGGTTCACCATACCATCTGTGTACCTCAATTACTACTGCTGTAAATCGGTGTGCCACCGTTACAGGCACTGGCGTCACGATCCTTAAAGGGACCTTTCCTCAGGCACTCAAAATACCTGCAACATCCAGGGCACCTCACACACCATCAGGCCTGGTCCCTACATCCAGAGTGTGCCCCAGAGGAACTTGTGTCTACCTCTCCTTCACTGCCGCATGCCTGCCCAGGGTTCTCCTCCAAACCGTGAGTAACCCTCGATTGCCCATAACCGTAACCTCACTTCGTAATACCCTGCAGGTCTGGCATGCTGCACATATATCCACTTTTCCACCCACTTTTCTAAACTAGAGTGAAAACCACAAAAAAGTCACAAGAGTACTCAACTCGGGTGGAGTACCAACTAATGGAACCTTCGTAATAAATATGGTTAGACTTTTAACTGAAAAATCAATAGGTATTTAACAAACCGTGTGTGACATTTTGTAAATTTGCATACAAATTGCTTTAAACTAAGCAGACACTCCAAAAAAGTGATAAAAGTCCAATAGAAAAACATTACCCCCTTAGACCTAAAAATACTTACTTATCAAACCTAAAAAAAGCTTATCAAACATTGTACAACATAAATTTGGTGCAAATTATGGCAATGTAGATTTCGGTGAAACAGACTCTAAAGGGGTTGCCCAGGATCAGAAAAATATGCTTTCTTCCCAAGACAGCTCTACACCTGTCAACAGGTGCACAACTCAGCTGCATTTCACTTCAGTGGAGTGTAATACCAGACACAACCCATGGACAGGTGTGGCACTGTTGGAAAAAAGCAGCCATGATTTTCTAATCCTGGGCCACATTTTCAGGAACTTTGATGCACCATATCAGAAGACGACAGCAATACGAATTGCTATTTTTTCTAATCCTTCAGTGAAAAGCAAATACGATTCACTACGGCTCCTGTTCTCCCATTAATTAAATCAGTGGCTCCACAAATCCCTCCCTCTCACGACAGCTACTTGTAGCATGAGCCTTCACAACACCTCTGCTGAAGAAGATTTATTAGCTCCCATCCCTGGCAGGCAAATGTTAGGCCAAGGAATTAATTTATGGTCTTGTAAAAATCCACTGTGCATCCCGCCCGGACTCCACCATGAGGTCACAAGGAATGACATGTTTCGCTTGCGTGCATTTTGCTCGGAAAGGCGCCAGCTCTTGGAGGGGATGCACAGGCTATGTTTAAGGTGTGTGAGTTCAGTATTTCATTAATATCTTAGGTTTACTCTTTTTCTACTCTGATAGTTCCCCTCCCAAATGCTGTAAGGAAGAACTGAAAGATAAATTCACAGCTCATAAAGATAAAAGAGGTCAGCTTGAAGTCCTTGGTTACAACAGGGTGAGGTGTGTCCACGCATCTGCTTCTGTAATGGAGAGGTAGACCTACTGTATTAACAGGTAATTGTAGCTTTCATACCTCACCCATTGTAGCACACCACGGTCCCACTTACAGTACTAAAACAGTTAGGGTACTTTCACACTTGTGGCAGAGGAATCCGACAGGCAGTTCCGTCGCCAGAACTGCCTGTCGGATCCGTCAAACCGCATACAAACGTATAGTTTTTCATCCACCGGATCCGTTAGTCCGCTGCCGGAAATATCTGACGGATCAGGCAAACTGTATGTAAACGGAGATCATTTTTTGCCGGCTCTGTCTAACGGATCTGTCTATTCCGTTATCATCCGCTTTCAAACGGAATGACGGATCCGGTATTTACATTTTCAAAGATCAAAAAGAACCAATCTGTTATGCAAATTTTTTACTGTTTACATTGGCTATAAAAGACAACCGAAGGTCACTTACCCCTCAGATGCTCTCTCAGAAGCTAGCAAAGATGATGCCAGGACCACATTCGCTTTTGCATCCGATTACTTCTGAAAGAATAAGAAGGGAAGCTTTTGAAGTTCTGTTTCCAGAGTTGCGGAATTATCCGGATAAGTATCAAGACTACTTACGGGTGAGCGTAAAAAGTTTTGACGATCTGTTACGAAAGGTGTCAAGTCACATCGAAAGACAGGACACCACTTTCCGTCGCAGTGTTTCCCCGGCAGATTGCCTAATGCTTCATAAGGTAATTTCTGTTATAAATTTTATCTATAGCTATTTTATTTTGGTATAATTATTTAACCCTTAGGCTACCAGCACCGTACATGTACGGCGCTGGTGCTATGTGTAAACATGATGCCCGCTCGCACGTGCAGCGTGCGTCATGGCTGGCAGATCTCTGCTGTTTCATACAGCAGAGACATGCGGCTAATTACCGTGACCGTCAATAATGCCGATCGCGGTAATCAAATGCTTTAGATGCCGTCATCAAGTGAGATCACGGCACCTAAATGCGCAAAAACCCTGAAGCTTGCGCTTCCGGGCTTCCTACCTATGCCCTGTGTGTCCAATCCGGGCATAGGTAGTTGCACTTACTGAGTAGGCGAACAGTATTCAAACTGCAATTCTTATTTTGGACACCAGGATAAGAAAAGAGCAAAAGTGAGCAAAATAAGCTAATAATAAATTCCTGATAAACCAAAATTAAAAATTATTAAGCTCATATATGAGGCACATAATAATCATTAAAAATTTTTTAAAATATATAAAAAATATATAAAAGTTTCAATCATCCCCCTTTCCGTATAATTAAAAAATAACTACCTAAATAACAATAAATAGAAACATCATGGGTATCACCGCAACCGAAAATGCCCATGCTATTAAAATAAAAAAAACTATATGGCGAATGGCGTAACGGAAAAAAGGGTCAAAATGGCAGATATGCAATTTTTTCATTGCTTCTCTTACCCAAATTTTTTTTATAAAATGTGATCAAAAAGTCACGCATACTCTAAAATGGTATCAATTAAAAGTAAAGATTGTTCGGCAAAAAATTAGCCACTAAACAGCTCAGTAGACATAAGTATAAAAATTTTATAGGGTCAGAATATGGTGATATATAAAAAAAATAATTTCTCAAAGTTTAAATTTATTTTTACACTATTTAGACATAAAGAACCTATACATATGGGGTATCGTTGTAATAGTACTTACCCAGAGAATGAAGGGCGTGGGTCAGTTTTGCCATAAACAAAATGCAGTGGCCACAAAACCCGCAAAACTGTGGAGGGATTGCGTTTTTTTTCCAATTGCACCCCATTTGGAATTTTTTTTACCGCTTCCCACAACATTTTATGCCATAATTAATGGTGGCATTAGAAAGTACAACTTGCCCCACAATAAATAAGCCCTCATACAGCTATTTGACCGGAAAAATAAAAACAGTTATGGCTTACGGAAAATAGGGAAGAAAAATGAAAACGCAAAAACCTCCAGTAGCCAAAGGGTTAAAGTAGCTTTTCCTGGATCAAAGTTGAAACCAGACATATTTCCCAACCCCAGGTTTGGAAAATGTATTTTTTTAAACAGTACTCTACTGAGCGCAGCTCTTGATTGCGCAGGACAAGGGCTATGTAGGCTCTGCATCAGTATTGTTCACTATGACTTCAACTGCTTCAATGGGCACGATATCTCGACCATTAGAGACGTTGACAGCACTGTGAGCAATTCTAGTTAGAAGCATACGCCTATTGTTCTCCATTGAGAACCTGTTACATCACTGGATTCCCTAAAAATGTCCTTTGCCCTGTGAAAATGACAACAGAAAAAATGAAAGCATTTAGCGATGTTATGGCCTGTTTAAGGTCCCAAACAAGTCCGTCCAATTTTGCTTGTTTTTTTTGTTTTGGTATTGTTTTTTACATATTTGATAGTTTATTTCTATTTAACTTAATTTTTTTCTTCAGATTTTGGGAGGTGTGCCAGTTTCCAAACTGTATTGGGGCAGTAGACGGGAAACATATCCATATTATCAAGCCCCAAGGCACTAGTTCCGAGTTTTTTAATTGCTAAAAATATTTTTCAATCATACTAATGGCCATCGCTGATGCCTAATACCGTTTTGTGGCCATAGATGTTGGGGCTTACAGAAGAACAAACGATTCCATGGTATTTAAAAATTAGTAAATGGGGCGAAGGCTATATAGACAATTCGATTTTCCACCACCTCAACCACTACCAGGTACAGATGCTCCACCCATGCCGTTTGTGTTGGTAGCTGATGAGGCCTTTCAAATGTGTGGAAATCTTATTAAACAGTATTCGAGCCGCAGATTAAATAAGACAAAACGCATATTTAACTATCTACTGAGCAGGGCTCGCCGAATGGTTAAATGCACTTTCGGCATTTTGGTTGCCAAATGGCGAATTTTCACAAAACCAATTCCACTTAAAGTTGAAACAGTCGATGACGTAGTAAAGTCAGCTTTCGTGTTACACAACTACCTCCTCATTAAAGAACCTAGTCCTCCCATACCCTCAGTCAAAGCTGGGATATTGAATAGGTAAAGTATGTAGCTGCCAGTGGTGCCATTGGAGGTGCAATTTGCAGATTAAAAAAAAACTTTGCCTTTAAAATTTCTTCTGCATTGACACTCTTGTTGTACTGAGCAGCTCATTTGCATATCATAAAATCAAGGATTTCTCAGGAATCAGGATGAGGGAAACAGCATTTGAATCAGGAGACCAGCACACATCTGACACTGCACCTGGATTACTATGGAGGTACGTGATGTCAGATTCCCTTTAATGCCCTGTCACAGCAGCCTGCCTCTTTAACAGTGAGTTCAACAGCACCCCACCCCCGGGGTTAGGCATGCTTCCCCGATTCAATCACAGGTAGCCACGACCACAAATAACATTTATTCAAAATAAACAGAAAAGTTTGGATGGGGGATAGGTGTGGGACGGGGGATAGGTGGAGGACGGGGGATAGGTGAAGGACGGGGGATAGGTGAAGGACGGGGGATAGGTGAAGGACGGGGGATAGGTCTGGGGTGGGGTGTGGGGCGGTGTTGAACTTGCCACAAGACGCAGTCCACCTGTCTTCTGGCCTCAAACAGCTGGTCGGGCGTGAATTGTTCCATCACAGGGAGCAACAATGTCAAATAGAGATGCACCGGACTCATTTGCGACGTCAACATCGCCCCCTCCTGCAGTTGTCACAAATTATCCTCCAAAGTGGCAACTCTATTTGTGAATCCCATCAAGGACTCGTAACAGAGCCTTGTGAGATCCTCGTAGTCCCAAAAAGTGGGGCTAATGTCACCATCGTTATGTCGCCATCGTTGCGTTGCCAAAGGGCACAGGTAGGGGAACATTGAGGTCCTGACCAGTTGGTTGAGCAGGACGAGCGGAACCCGCGATGGCCGGCTCCTCAGGGACCACTTCCGGAGGAACTTCAGGCACCCGAGTACTGCTTGCTGTGCTGTAAAGCAAAGAAAAACACAATTAGCAATTGTATTTCACTGGAGAACCTCTGGATAGAGGTGAGCAAAGCGACTTGGGATGCTACATAGGAAGTTGCATTGCAAAAAAATTTCATTAAAATACTGTACGTAGATAGAGCCCATATATTCTATTAGTGTATAGAAAAGTGTGCATGTACAGTATTATTTTTTTTTTGGGGAAGCAACTTCAGATGTATAAGCAGAAGCACGCTTCGTTCATCTCTACTACACAAAATACTATGTGGATATCCCAGACAGAGTGCCAAATGACAGTCTGCCAGGGCCATACACATACATTGTAGAACAGAATTCATAATCTGTATAAACATAATATCTTACCTTTGCAGCTTTAGGGTTCTGCATAGGAACCTCAAGGTGGCAGCGTACCGATATGGCCGCTTGTGGGTTCCTCCAGAACCACTCGGGTGCCGAACTTCCTCATTGAAGTCACCGAACAAGAAATGTCTCCCCTGGAAGAAGAAGAAAAAAAAAAAAAAGCATAAACATTGATTAGTCTTTAAAATACATAATTTGTTGACATAAAAAATGGTTTACTATTTAATTGAACCTGCCACAACAACCGTAAAAAAAAATGGTGTTAAACTATCGGTGGGAGTGACCCACATCAAATAGACGGTAAACCACTTTTGATCAATAAAACATATGTGTAAGCTATTTACAAATGAAATACTGTATGCTTACGGCACTCGTCCCGTTGACTGTCTCTGAGGTTGTACCAATTTGGCACAATGGCCTCACATATCTCGAGCCAGAGGAGCCGTGTTGCATGATGGTCTGCGTGGCAGCGAGGTGAGTGTGGTCCCACAATGGTGGTCGTTCGTCCACTATCTGAATGAGGAGGTCGTTGTTAATGTAAAACCTTCTGACGTCCTACTCATCCGTTCTGGTGGAGACTCTGAAACCCTAAAAAAAAATAATAATAATTTAACATAATATTTTAAGTCTAACAATAAAAAAAACACTTTTATTTAAAATACTCATGCGACCACGACCGCCGTGTGCTCCACAACGTCCTCTGGCTGCGGATTGACGACCTCTCTGAGAGGCAACGGGATGAGCTGGTTGTAAAAAAATAAATAAAAATTATTTAAGAACATACAATAACCTATCAGGGAGAGAAGAAAAATAAAAAAAACTACCGTTTGCTGTCCTCCACTCCCGACTTCCTCCTCTTTCGCACTTTCATGGTCGGGATGCATCTCCTCCACAGATGATAGCTGAGAATAAAAATAATAATAAAGCATTAGAATACTGACACAATATTTAAGTTGGGAATGCTACCCAAGATGACATACCGTATCATGTCGGCGACGTAGACGAGGAGGAGAGCTCACGGCCTCACTTGAAGAAGATGTGCCTATAGAACCCAATTTTTATATTTGCAATTTAGAGAATACAAGAAACCCACGAAAATCATAGTTACTTGACATTCTTGCCAAAATTGCCTGTCAGTCGGGTAGGCTAGCAGGCAGGCGGGCTGGCAGTCGGGCGGGCTGGCAGGCAGGCGAGCTGTCAGTCGGGCGGGCTGGCAGGCAGGCGGGCTGGCAGTCGGGCACTGGCCGCTTTTTATATTATTATTGGCTATTAAATTAATAAAAGGAGTGGTAGTCATAATCTTGTACGTAAGACTACTACTCCTGGCATCCACTATGCACTTATACTTCCTGCAGTCCCTGTGCAAAAGTACATAAGGACTGCAGGTAGTATAAGTACATAGTGGATGCTAGGAGTAGCAGTACCTAGGACTGCTACTCCTAGCATCCACTATGTACTTATGCTACCTGCAGTCCCTGTGCAAAAGTACATAAGGACTGCAGGTAGTATAAGTACATAGTGGATGCTAGGAGTAGCAGTACCTAGGACTGCTACTCCTAGCATCCACTATGTACTTATGCTACCTGCAGTCCCTGTGCAAAAGTACATAAGGACTGCAGGTAGTATAAGTACATAGTGGATGCTAGGAGTAGCAGTACCTAGGACTACTATCCTACCATCCACTATGTACTTATACTACCTGCAGTCCCTGTGCAAGAGTAGATAGGGACTGCAGGTAGTATAAGTACATAGTGGATGCTAGGAGTAGCAGTACCTAGGACTCCTCCTCCTACCATCCACTATGTACTTATACTACCTACAGTCCTTGTGCAAACGTACATAGGGACTGCAGGTAGTATAAGTACATAGTGGATGCTAGGAGTAGTAGTACCTCAGACTACTCCTCCTACCATCCACTATGTACTTATACTACCCGCAGTCCCTGTGCAAAATTACATAGGGACTGCAGGTAGTAAAAGTATATAGTGGATGCTAGGAGTAGTAGTATCTAGGACTAGCACTCCTACCATCCACTATGTACTTATACTACCTGCAGTCCCTGTGCAAAATTACATAGGGACTGCAGGTAGTATAAGTACATAGGTGATGCTAGGAGTAGTAGTACCTAGGTACTACTCCTAGCATCACCTATGTACTTATAATATACAGCTCCTATGTATAAGTACATAGGAGCTGCTTTTATATTTCATTTTTCTAATGTTGCACACACAAAAAACAACAACTTTATACTCACCTTCAATGCTGGAGCAAACAGACAAACAGGAAGTTTGCGCCCCAGCTCCTCCTATATAACGGCGCAGGCACAGACTGGAAATCCGGATCAATGCGGCAATTTACGGAAAACTTTGCAACGGGTCCGGCATTAATACATGTCAATGGAAATTAATGCTGGATCTGACATTCCAGCAAGTGTTCCGGAATTTTGGACGGCGACAAAACTGCAGCATGCTGCGGTATTTTATCCGTCCAAAAAACGTACAGGGACTGAACTGAAGACATCCTGATACATCCTGAACGGATTGCTCTCCATTCAGAATGCATGGGGATAAATCTGATCAGTTCTTTTCCGGTATTGAGCCCCTAGGACGGAACTCAATGCCGGAAAAGAATAACACTAGTGTGAAAGTATACTAAAAGAGAATGGCCTTGTTATCCATGGCAACCAATATAAGTCCATGTTTTATTACTTCAGTACAAGATAGAAAATGTTATCAGAACTAGATAGTTGCTGTGGGCAACAAGGTCACTTTTGTTTTAAGAGGTCTGAACAATTTATTGTTCAGTGATCACATCCCGTTCCCTTCAGAGGCAGTAACATCAAGAAAAAGCTAGTATGACAACAGGAGGGGGAAGCAGGTTGCCACGGGGGGTTCTGTTAAAAAACAACATGTAGGCCCTTTAGCTCTAACTGAACATTGGAAGAGCGTGAGGTACTAATCGTGGAGGCTCTCTAGATAATCCTTCGCTAGCCAATCCGTTGTGATCCACAAAAATCGCTATTTTAATTTCCTATATTTATTTCCTAAATTTCGCCGAATAGACCAATGTTTTGCCAATCAGGATTCCCAGGAATACAGGTGCAGAGCAGCAGGGGTATTGCTAGAGTTTAAAAAGATTTGGGGCCCAAGTCCCAACACCACAGCCAGAATGTTAGTGGCATATTTAGACAGGAGAATACAGTACCACATACCTATTTCATCCAGTGACATCTCATCTGATGTAGATGTTCTCTTTTCTTATCTTCTCCAGTCGACCTAGGCAACACACAAGTGTCCCTAAAAGTGTTTGCTGCTACCCTCCAATACTGTGCCTGCTATGCTCCCCAATGCCACCTAAATACTATACTGAAGAAATAACAGGTTATACAAAGTACCCAAAGTGCATCCAAAAGTCCCACTAAGGCCTCATGCACACGACCGTTGTGTGCATCCGTGGCCGTTGTGCCGTTGTCCTATTTTTTTGACGGACAACGGTTCACGGACCCATTCAAGTCAATGGGTCAGCGAAAAAACACGGATGCACACAAGATTGGCATCCGCGTCCGTGGTCCGTGGCCGTAGGCTACTTTTACACAGACGGATCCGCAGATCCGTCTGCATAAAAGCTTTTTCAGAGCTGAGTTTTCACTTTGTGAAAACTCAGATTCGACAGTATATTCTAACACAGAGGCGTTCCCATAGTGATGGGGACGCTTCAGGTTAGAATATACTAAAAGAACTGTGTACATGACTGCCCCCTGCTGCCTGGCAGGTGCTGCCAGGCAGCAGGGGGCAGACCCCCCCTCTCCCTGTAGTTAACACATTGGTGGCCAGTGCGGCCGACCCCCCCCTCCCTCCCCTGTAGTTAACTCATTGGTGGCCAGTGGGCCCCCCTCCTCCCCTGTAGTTAACTCATTGGTAGCCAGTGGGCCCCCCTCCCTCCCCTGTAGTTAACTCATTGGTAGCCAGTGGGCCCCCTCCCCCCTCCCTCCCCTGTAGTTAACTTGTTGGTGGCCAGCCCCCCCTCCCTCCCCTGTAGTTAACTCGTTGGTGGCCAGTGGGCCCCCCCCCTCCCTCCCCCTCCTAATTAAAATCTCCCCCCCTATCATTGGTGGCAGTGGAGAGTACCGATCGGAGTCCCAGTGTAATCGCTGGGGCTCCGATCGGTAACCATGGCAACCAGGACGCTACTGCAGTTGCGGTTGCCATGGTTATTTAGCAATTTGTAGAAGCATTATACTTACCTATGGGAATGGTTCTCACCTGAGCGTTTTACAGCGCGTACGATAACGCTGTAAAACGCCCGACGCCCCAAGAAGTACATGAGCTTGTTTGGGGCGTCTTGTCGCGCATTCCCGTACAAAGACTTCCGGGAACGCGCGACAATGGGCGTTCGCTTGTCTCTGTATGCGTGATTGCAAACGCGTTCAGGTCTGAACCCAGCGTTAGAGGTTAGCATTGGTACCTTGCAGCGCTGGGGTCCTGGGTTTGACGCTGGGTTCAGACCTGAGCGCTCTGTATGCACGATTGTACCGGCGTTTGCAATCGCGCATACAGAGACAAGCGAACGCCCATTTTCGCGCGTTCCCGAAAGTCTATGTACGGGAACGCGCGACAAGACGCCCCAAAGAAGCTCATGTACTTCTTGGGGCGTCGGGCGTTTTACAGCGCGATCGTACGCGCTGTAAAACGCCCAGGTGAGAACCATGCCCATAGGGAATCATTGGTTTCTCCTTGTTGACCGTTTTACAGCGCGTAGGAACGCGCTGTAAAACGCTCAGGTGGGAACCCAGCCTTAATCTCACCAAGGTAACATCTGCATGCATGTTCTCCCTGTGTTTGCGTGGGTTTCCCCTGGATCTTCCAGTTTCCTCCCACACTCCAAAGACAATGCTGATAGGAAACTTAGACTGTGAACCCGATTGGGGACAGTGAGTGATGATAATGTCTGTAAAGCACTGCGTACTATGTCAGTGCTATATAAATTATATGCTTTTTCTGAATAATAAATGCAGATGTCCAATATAATATTTTCTGAATGTTACACTTACATGGCAATGGCAAACCGAGCACAACGTAGATATAATGAATAAGGACTATTCTAATATTTTCTCATGCCTAGAAAGCAGTATAAAAAAGGCAGCAGCAACTGTTTATGAGGCAGGGGAATTCCCTATTAAACACTAAAACATAAACCAAACATGAAGATTCTCCTTCTTTTCATACTACTAGACTGTGTAATCTCCTGCAGGTGCTTCCTTTACCATCTGGTTGGGTGTCCTCTTCTTGTTCACTTTCAGAAACAAGGATTTGGTGAATAAAAATAGTTTTCAATATAAATAACAGTAATGTTCAAAAGAAACCAATCAAATTGGATAATTTGATCAGGAGCACAACTTCCATATTTTGTCACACTATTTCTAAATACACCATACAACAGCTCAGTTTTTGTTCTTTCATTAAACATAGTATACAAAGCCAGATTATGGATGGTGAAAGAACAAGGGCAAAACATTTGGCTGAGTTCACCACTACAGTAACAGCCATATGCGCGGCGAACTAAAGCTGTCCATTCACATTACCTTATTGATGGCAGAATCTGCCAATATTTATAGGATCTGCTGACAGTCGACGGGCTCGTTTACATGGGCCGATATACAGGGCAATGGTTGATAACAAAGTATTCGTTCAGGATCACTGCCCACTCATTAAGCTATATTTACTTACAGCAATCATCTCATCTTTTTGGGTATAAATGATTGTTACTACGATTATTCATCCCCATATAGATTCAGTGTTTAATGACAACACATACCTGTTTACCCAGGACAGTGTGCTGCAAACATTTTTATGTGCTGCATCAACGATTGGGTTGGGTGATCAGTGGCACATTTGCACTGTGTTTGTAGGAACATTAGTTCCTGATAATTAATTGACCTGATCTTCATTCCATGTAAAAGTCCCTGTATTCCGGTTGTTAAACGGTATCCCCTATCTACAGAATAGGGGATAACTATCGGTTGGGATCCTACCACGGAGACACCCACGATCATGAGAACTTGTACCCTGTACCCCTCAGAGTCCCCCAATATGAATAGAGCAAGCATGCTCACTGCCACTCCAATCATCTCTATTTCTATAACTCCTTTAAAGATGAACGGAGCAGCAGTTCTCATGCTCGACCTGCTGCTTCTTTAATTTCAAGGGGCTCCAAGGAATATGGGGATAAATAACAACCTTAATACCCGCTTAGGCTAGGTCTACATGACATTTGTCAGTGGGCACAACTACACTGCAACCATTGTTGCACAAATTTTGTTGCACCAATGTCGCGCGACAATTTTTATAATGGCAGTCTATGGTGTCGCACTACAACATGCGACATGCTGCGACTGCGACGCGACAGTCGCAGAAAAATCCATCTTGAATGGATTTTTTGCGACTGTCGCGTCGCAGTCGCAGCATGTTGCATGTTGCAGTTAGTGATGTCCCGAATAGTTCACCGGCGAATAGTTCCCGGCGAACATTGCTTGTTCGCGTTTGCCGCTGCGGGCGAACATATGCGATGTTCGGTCCGCCCCCTATACATCATCATTGAGTAAACTTTGACCCTCTACCTCACAGTCAGCAGACACATTCCAGCCAATCAGCAGCAGACCCTCCCTCCCAGACCCTCCCACCTCCTGGACAGCATCCATTTTAGATTCATTAGGAAGCTGCATTCACAGTGAGAGGAGGGAGAGTGCTGCTGCTGATTCAATAGGGAAAGCGTTAGCTAGGGCAGTGTTCTGTGTCCACAGACTCATCTGCTGTAAGGACAGTGTCCTGACAGCACCCCAAAAAGCCCTTTTCAGGGCTGGTACATCAGTGTGCTTTTTATTTTTATATACTGTATATATATATTGCAGTTGCCTGGCTGCCCGTGTGTGAGAGGCTGCAGGCTCAGTCACAGACAGCACTGTGTGCACTGCACACCATTCATACAGGGTGTGACAGAAAATACCTCGCAGATAAAAAAAAATTATATTTAATATTTTTCTGTAACATAATCACATTTGCAAGCCCGTGTGTCAGGCCCACACAGACTGTATTGTGGCCACTGGCTAGTGGCTAGGCCTCCACTCATACCGTTACAGGGTGTCATTCATTCAAATACCTTGCAGATAAAGAAAATTCTATATAAAAAAATTCTGTGATATAATCACATTTGCAAATTGCAAGGCCGTGTTTGTCAGGCCCACACAGACTGTATTGTGGCCACTGGCTAGGCCGCCACTCATACCTTTACAGAGTGTCATTCACTCAAATACCTTGCAGATAAAAAAAATTCGATTAATTTTTTTTCAGTGATATAATCACATTTTCAAATTGCAAGGCCGCGCGTGTCAAGCCAGCACAGACTGTATTGTGGCCACTGGCTAGGCCTCCACTCATACCGTTACAGGGTGTCATTCGCTGAAATACCTTGCAGATAAAAAAATTATATTAAAAATGTTTCTGTGATATAATCACATTTTCAAATTGCAAGCCTGTGTGTGTCAGACCCACACAGACTGTATTGTGGCCACTGGCTAGTGGCTAGGCCTCCACTCATACCGTTACAGGGTGTCATTCACTCAAATACCTTGCAGATAAAAAAAATTCTATGAAAATTTTTTTCTGTGATATAATCACATTTGCAAATTGCAAGGCCGCGCGTGTCAGGCCAACACAGACTGTATTGTGGCCACTGGCTAGGCCTCCACTCATACCGTTACAGGGTGTCATTCACTGAAATACCTTGCAGATAAAAAAATTGATATAATTTTTTTTTCTGTGATATAATCACATTTGCAAATTGCAAGGCCGTGTTTGTCAGGCCCACACAGACTGTATTGTGGCCACTGGCTAGGCCGCCACTCATACCGTTACAGGGTGTCATTCATTCAAATACCTTGCAGATAAAAAAAAATCTATACATTTTTTTTCTGTGATATAATCACATTTGAAAATTGCAAGCCCGTGTGTGTCAGGCCAACACAGACTGTATTGTGGCCACTGGCTAGGCCTCCACTCATACCGTTACAGGGTGTCATTCACTCAAATACCTTGCAGATAAAAAAAATTATATACATTTTTTTCTGTGATATAATCACATTTGCAAATTGCAAGGCCGTGTGTGTCAGGCCCACACAGACTGTATTGTGGCCACTGGCTAGGCCTCCACTCATACCGTTACAGGGTGTCATCCACTCAAATACCTTGCAGATAAAAAAAATTCTATTAAAAAATTTTCTGTGATATAATCACATTTGCAAATTGCAAGCCCGTGTGTGTCAGACCCACACAGACTGTACTGTGCCCACTGCCCACAACTTATATAGGGTGGCACAGTACCTTGCACGCATAAACCACTTATCTAAAAAAAATGTCAGGCAGAGGCAGGCCACCCCGCAGGGGCCGTCGTGGTCGTGGTGCTGTGATTGCCACTGGCCCTGGAATAATGCCCAGTGTTCAGAGGCCACGTACCCTGAACCCAAAAAATTCTGAGAAAATAGTTGACTGGCTTACACAGGACACCCAATATTCAACAGCTTCCACTAAGAACCTTGACGCACCATCCTCCTCCAGCTCAGCTTTGGTCACCACTCTCCCGCCCGCCGCCACCACCACCACTACCACCACAGCCACCACAGCCGCTTCACTTGATCCCTCAGAGGAGTTATTTACACATCAGTTGGATAAAATTAGTGATCCGCAACCATTATTGCCAGGGGATGTAGATAACAGGGATATGTCTCAGTCAGGCAGCATTACACACATGGACGTACAGTGTGATGATGATGATGATGTTGTACCCGCTGCTGCTTCCTTTGCTGAGGTGTCAGATACAAGTAAAGTGGTTGATGATGACGATGTGTCCGTGGATGCCACGTGGGTGCCTGCTCGAAGAGAAGAAGAAGAGGGGGAAAGTTCAGAAGGGGAGACAGAGAGAAGGAGGAGACGAGTTGGAAGCAGGGGGAGGTCATCGCAAGGAGCTAGTGGCACAGTCAGACAGCATGTATCGGCACCCGGGGTCAGCCAGATAGCACGCCAATCAACACATGCTGTTGCCACCACCAGAATGCCGTCATTGCAAAGCTCAGCAGTGTGGCATTTTTTTTGTGTGTCTGCCTCTGACAACAGCGATGCCATTTGCAACCTGTGCCAAAAGAAACTGAGTCGTGGGAAATCCAACACCCACCTAGGTACAACTGCTTTGCGAAGGCACATGATCGCACATCACAAACGCCTATGGGATCAACACATGATGACGAGTAGAAGCAGCACACAAGCTCAAAGCCACCATCCTCCTCCTGGTCCAGCATCTTAAGCCACCTCAACCACTGCTGTCCTCCTTGCCCCCTCTCAACCACCCGCCACTCCGCCCCTCACCTTCAGCAGTTCCATCTCATCTGCCCACAGTCAGGTGTCTGTAAAGGAAATGTTTGAGCGTAAGAAGCCAATGTCACAGAGTCACCCCCTTGCCCGGCGTCTGGCAGCTGGCTTGACGGAACTCGTAGCCCTCCAGCTTTTACCATACCAGCTGGTGGAGTCTGAGGTGTTCAAAAAATTTGTCGCTATTGGGACACCACAGTGGAAGGTACCCGGACAAATTTTTTTTTTCAAATAAGGCAATCTCAAACCTCTACTCAGTGATTGAAAAGGAAGTCATGGCATCTCTGCCATACAGTGTTGGGGCAAGGGTGCATCTGACCACTGATACCTGGTCTGCAAAGCACGGTCAGGGCAGGTATATCACCTACACTGCACATTGGGTCAACCTGCTGACGGCTGCCAAGCATGGAATGCGTGGCTCTGCAGTGGAGTTGGTGACACTGCCACAACTTGCAGGCAGGCCTACTGCCACATCCTCTACTCCTCCTATTCCATCCTATTCCATAACCTCCTCGGCTGAGTCCTCTTCTGCTGCGGCGTCTGGCTGCACATCAACTGAATCCCCCCAGCTCCCCAGGGGCTATTCCACATCCCGGATACAACAGTGTCACGCTGTCTTGGGGTTCACTTGCCTGAAAGTAGAGAGCCACACCGGACCAGCACTCCTGTCCGCCCTGAACGCACAGGTGGATCAGTGGCTGACCCCGCACCAACTGGAGATCGGCAAAGTAGTGTGTGACAATGGAAGCAATTTGTTGGCGGCATTGAATTTGGGCAAGTTGTCACATGTGCTGTGCATGGCACATGTGTTGAATCTCATCGTACAACGCTTTGTGTCTAAGTACCCAGGCTTACAGAACGTCCTCAAGCAGGCCAGGAAGGTGTGTGGCCATTTCAGGCATTCCTACACGGCCATGGCGCACTTTTCAGACATTCAGCGCTGAAACAACATGCCAGTGAGGCGCTTGATTTGCGACAGCCCGACACGTTGGAATTCAACACTCTTAATGTTCGACCGCCTGCTCCAACAAGAAAAAGCCGTCAACGAGTATTTGTATGACCGGGGTGCTAGGACAGCCTCTGCGGAGCTGGGAATTTTTTTGCCACGTTACTGGACGCTCATGCGCAATGCCTGTAGGCTCATGCGTCCTTTTGAGGAGGTGACAAAGCTAGTCAGTCGCACCGAAAGCACCATCAGCGACCTCATCCCATTTGTTTTCTTCCTGGAGTGTGCCCTGCGAAGAGTGCTGGATCAGGCTGTAGATGAGCGTGAAGAGGAAGAGTTGTGGTCACCATCACCACCAGAAACAGCCTTGTCATCATCGCTTACCGGACCTGCGGCAATGCTGCAAGAGGAGTATGAGGAAGAGGAGTCAAAATGTGACTTTGAGGAGGAGGAAGACCAACCACAGCAGACATCCCAGGGTGCTCGTTGTTGTCACCTATCTGGGACCCGTGGTGTTGTACGTGGCTGGGGGGAAGAACAGACCGTCAATGACATCAGTGAGGAGGAGGAACGGGAAATGAGTAGCTCGGGCATCCAACCTTGTGCAAATGGGGTCTTTCACGCTGTCATGTCTGTTGAGGGACCCTCGTATAAAAAGGATGAAGGAGAACGACCTGTACTAGGTGGCCACGCTACTAGACCCCCGGTATAAGCAGAAAGTGGCAGAAATGTTACCAAATTGCCAGAAGTCAGAAAGGATGCAGCAGTTCAAAACCAAACTAAAAAATATGCTTTACACAGCTTGTGTCACAGCACAACGGGAATCTAACAGGGGAAGAGGGGAAAGTAATCCTCCTCCTACCACGACTACGGCGGCAAGGACAGGACGCTTTACAGATGTGTTGTTGATGGAGGACATGCAGAGCTTTTTCAGTCCTACACATCGCCACAGCCCTTCAGGATCCAGCCTTAGAGAACGACTCGACCGACAGGTAGCAGACTACCTCGCCTTAACTGCAGATATCGATACTCTGAGGAGCGATGAACCTCTTGACTACTGGGTGTGCAGGCTTGACCTGTGGCCAGAACTATCCCAGTTTGCGATAGAACTTCTGGCCTGCCCCGCTTCAAGTGTCCTGTCAGAAAGGACCTTCAGTGCAGCAGGAGGCATTGTCACTGACAAAAGAAGTTGCCTCGGTCAAAAAAGTGTTGATTACCTCACCTTCATTAAGATGAATGAGGCATGGATCCCGAAGGGACTGACAGTGGGGGATACGTTTGACTAACAAAAGGCCTGATGACATGCCTTGGCCTCAAAATGATCCCCATGCTGCTGTATTTAATGTCTGCATACCGGATGACTTTCGTGAATTCTCTGCCACCAACTAGTGTTCAAGCCGCAATGTTTTAGTCACCTTTCTGCCTGGAAAACATAATTTTTTCCGGCCGCTGCGACAGCGGCTCCAACAATACCAAATTTTTCAGGCATGTGTACATGCCTAATTTTTCTGGCCTCTAGTGCTGCACTGTGGCTGCAAAAACAAAACAAAAAAAAGGCACATACATGTGTCAATTCCCCTTCATGATCGGTACCTTGTTGTGGTGAAGGGGCTTGCGTATCACAATGAAGCGATCATCACCTCTATGAGTGTGTTGGCAATGTTGCCACACCCCAGATAAGGCCGTTGCTTCATTATGATCAGACTAAAAGCGATCGGCTGGATAATTTTTCATAGAAAAAACATTATTTTTCTTATTTTTTTTAAGTTGTATGGGTTTTTAATACATAAAATTAAAAATCATAATAAAGTCTCTTAATAGTTTATTAGAAATAATGAAGACAATTTAAAAAATCCCCTTCAATTCCAATACAAAGCAAATACAGAGCTCAGAACAAAATTATTTCAGGATGTCGTTTATTCGACAATGATTAATCAATTTGACACACGTCCCCGGATAGGGGACGTAACAGGGATTAAACTGATAGGAATAGTACTAGTTAAGACACCACTCATATAGGGTGTCACAGCACATTGCTCCGTGCACGCGCAGTGCCCCAACTTGGGAGTAAGAGGACCGACCAAGCTGCTTTTTCCATCTCCTGGTTCCTAAAATCAATTCAGTTTGGTGTATCAGAGTTTGGTCTGTCACTGTGAAGGCAGTCGAAGGTACCCGGCATAAATTTTTTTTCACAAAAGGCAATCCTTGATATGGGACGTAACAGGGATTAAACTGATGAGAATAGTACTACAGAAAATACCACTCATATCGGATGTGACAGTAAATTGCACGGCGCAGACGCAGTGACCGTGGCGTGGATTTAAACAAAGGGGAGGGAGCCAGCGTTTTTTTAACCATCTCCCCGTTCGAAAAGTCAATTTAATAAATGGACCCCAGATTGGGGACGTCACGTAACAGGGATTAAACTGATGAGAATAGTACTACAGAAAATACCACACATATAGGGTGTGACAGTAAATTGCACGGCGCAGACGCAGTGACCGTAGATTCAAACAAAGGGGAGGGAGCCAGCGTTTTTTTAACCATCTCCCTGTTCGAAAAATCAATTCAATTCACCTTTCGGGGACCCTTGGTGTTGTACGTGGCTGGGTGGAGGAAGGAACCTTCAATGACATCAACGGTACATGGCTAGTTTGGTATCTAACCTTGTGCAAATGGGAAGTTTGCGGTTGGGCAAATGGACTGTTTGCGGTTGTTTGCGGTGCATTAAAAGGGGAGTTTGGTCTGTCAATGTCTTTGAAGCGGGCGTAACCCTTACACTACCTGATCGATACAATATCATACCTGATCGTATATACACACTGGATGTTTTAAACCACGTTGTTCAAAAAAAATTAGGATTGTTAGGTGATTTATGCCCTTTATGGATTAAAATCCAACTCTGCGTCAACTATGTCATTTTCCATGGGAGTATTGCCATGGATCCCCCTCCGGCATGCCACAGTCCAGGTGTTAGTCCCCTTGAAACAACTTTTCCATCACTACTGTGGCTAGAAAGAGTCCCTGTGGGTTTTAAAATTCGCCTGCCTATTGAAGTCTATGGCGGTTCACCCGGTTCGCCCGTTCGCGAACATTTGCCGAAATTTGCGTTCGCCGATCGCGAACGGAAAATTTTATGTTTGCGACATCTCTAGTTGCAGTGTGACACCATAGACTGCCAATCTAAAAATTGTCGCACGACATTGGTGCAACAAAATGTCGCGCAACAAATGTTGCAGTGTAGTTGTGCCCTATCTGTCACGCGACTTTTTGTGGCGCGACAAATGTCGTCGTGTAGACCTAGACTAAGCGAGTATTCAGGTTGTTTTTTACAGATTGGTGCAACAAAATGTTGAGCGACAAATGTCATCGTGTAGACCTAGCCTAAATGTGTCTGGTTGCAGCCTGACTGTTTTCCAATGTCTGCTCCTGGCTTTAGGCTATGTATTTTAACATGCCCAATCTTTATTTTTCTGGAGGTTAGATAAGCTGGAAATATCTATTCCCAACGGAATTATATAAGTGGCCAGCCATTTTCTTCTGTACAGATTAATTACATATAGTATTATCAATGCAATAGTTTACTGGCTTTAGAATTTATAATTGCATTATAGATAAACATGCAGCTAAGGGGTTAATCACATCCAGTATTACTTGTACATTATCAAAGGTTCATCTAGGAAAAAGCCCTTTATCTTCAGGGACTCACCCACGCCCGCTCCCCAGGTGTTACAAAAACAGGACAATAAAACACTAAACACACACCTTCCCTCCCTGACCTGTGTCCCTTCGCACCTATCCGTCCCGGCACCAAGCTAATTGTCTGTTTAGTCCCATAAAACTCTGAGTAAACTCTTACTTTTATGTGTTTATATAGGCTGGAGTTATGGTTTGTAGGTGGAATGAAACAGGGAAGAGAGAGGTGATAAGAAGATATGACACCCCCATTATATAGCAGACTTATCTATTACCCTGAACCCTGCTTCCAGCCAGAGTCATAAAGTAACCCCCCTCCCATTTTGTGCTTATCAAGTGTGTAATTTGCGGCAGTGTGGAAAGAAGATATGGCTCTAGATGGGACGGTCATTTGCGGTTTCTATAGCAATATTTAGTGTGGATGACTGGGCGCCAGCGAGTCTGTTGATAGTTCCTTGAGTGAGAGGAGATGGCACCTTTGTCACAAGAAGGTGACTGATACGATCAAATGTTATCTTCCTATACCCATTAACTCGCATATAGTTTTATTGTCGGATTCTCATTTATTTGTTTTAATGACCACATGACTGTGTACTGGACTGAATATTACAAGTCATGTTTTCTGTTTCGCAGGCAAGACACAGAATGAATCTCGTCTCGTTTTATACACTGCAGAAGGTTTCAAAACATTGTTTAACCCCTGTAAAATAAAATCCACCGACATTAGTTCTTTCCCCAAAGAGGCTGACAATCTACTATATTTTTTGCTTTGTAAGACGCACCTGATGATAACATGCACCAAGGTTTTAGAGGAGAAAAATAAGAAAATATTTTTCATCAGACCTCAAAAAAGACCCCCAAGCTTCATCAAACCCCTAAATTAGACCCCAAACATAATCAGACTCCCAAATCAGACTCCCATATCAGACCTCAGATCAGCTCCCTATATCAGATCTCAGATCAGACCCCCATATCAAGTTCAAATCAGACATCCATATCAGACCTCAGATCAGACCCCATATCAGACCTCAGAACAGACCCCATATCAGACTTCAGATCAGGCCCCATATCAAACCTCAAATCAGACCCTCATATCAGACCTCAGATCAGACCCCATATCAGACCTCAGATCAAATCTCCATGTCAGATCAATCCCCCATATCAAACCTCAAATCAGACCTCTGTATCAGACCTCAGATCAGAGCTCCATATCAGACCTCAGATCAGAGTCCCATATCAGATCAGACCCCCATATCAATCCTAATCAGAGATGAAATGAATTAACTCTCCTGCTCCACTGTTAGACCTAGTTCACACAATCCGTTGAAAGATAGAACATGTCCTATTATTGCCCGCAAATCATGTTCCGTGGCTCCATTCAAGTCAATGGGTCCGCAAAATAAAATGGAACACATACGGAAATGCATCCGTATGTCTTCCGTATCCGTTCTGTTTTTGCGGAACCATCTATTGAAAATGTTATGCCCAGCCCAATTTTTTCTATGTAATTACTGTATACTGTATATGCCATACTGAAAAACGGACCGGAAAAACAGAACGGAAACGCAACGGAACTCAAAAACGGAACAACGTATCCATGAAAAACGGACCGCAAAAAACTATAAAAGCCATACGTTCGTGTGAACTTGGCCTTACTCTGTATATCCGGTGGTCTCTCCTGCAGTCACGCTTCCTGGTCTTCTCCGGGCCCATGATACACTGTGACCTGACTGAGTGTAGCATTAGGTCATAGTTAGGGATGAGCGAATCGATTTCGGATAAAACATCTGAAGTCGATTCGCATAAAACGTTGTTCTAAGGCTACATGCACTCGAACGTTAGGGCTCCATGCCGGTGCTGCGGACAGCAAATTGCGGTTCGCAATGCACGGGCACAAACCGTGGGGCAGCAGCATGTGGATTGCGGACCCATTCACTTGAATGTGGTCCTCAATCCGCATCCGTAGTGCTTCCGTGGGGTTCAGATCCGTGCCTCCGTTCCACATCTCCGTGATTGCGGACCCATTCAAGTAAATGGGTCCGCGATCCGTGATGCGGAATGCACACGGCCGGTGCCTGTTTATTGCAGACCCGCTGTATGCGGGCCGCAATACGGCCACGGGGGGCACACGGTAGTATGCATGTAGCCTAATACTGTACGGAGCAGGAGTGTTTTGCAGGTCCGCAAATTGCAGATCCACAAAAAAAAGGATGACATCCATTTTATTTTATTTTTTTGCAGATCCATTGTAACAATGTCTAAAACGGACAAGAATAGGACATGTTCTATTTTTTTTTTGCTGGGCTACAGAACGGACATATTGATGCGGACAGCACACAGTGTGCTGTCGGCATTTTTTGCGGACCCACTGAAATTAATGGGTCCGCATCCTATCCACAAAAAAAAATAATGGAACGGACACGGAAACAAACAACATTTGTGTGCATGTAGCCTTAGAATGTATTGGCCTCGATGAGCCAAAGTTATTGCTTTCTCGAAGTCTTGCGAGACTTTGCGCAATAACTTCATGAAGTAATTTGTACTGTAAAAAACATTTCCCTGCTCCGTACAGTATTAGAATGAAGTTTTATGCGAACCGACTTCAGATGTTTCATCCGAAGTCTATTCGCTCATCCCTAGTCATAGTGTGCGCACTATGTCTTGGCACTGTACGCAGTCAGGACAGTGCAATGTGGTACCTGAAGGAGGACCAGGGAACAGTAAGTACAGCAAGCAATAGCAGCCTCCGTCATACTGGTGAGTGATTCCATAATGGAACGCTCACTAGTATTCGCTTTATAAGAAGCAATGCCATTTCCCCCCCACTTTTAGAGGAAAAAGAGGATGTCTTATAAAGCGGAAAATACTGTAATTTCCAGATACCAGTCTTCCCATACGGATGACATACAGGAAGGGAGTTCTCAGTTTCATGCTGCACTCCATGAACCAGAGGGGGGAGCTACACCGGTGAACCCATTTAGTTTATATATTACACGGATGGCCATTTATTTGAAGACGATCATGAAACTATCTTTGCTGCCTATAGCAACCAATCACATTACAGCTTTCATTTATTATAGTGATCTGGAAAAATAAAAACCTGTGCTGTAACTGGTTGCTACAGGCAACAACGATGTTTAGACTGAATGGGGCGAATTTATCATAGAGCTGTGTTTTTTGTCGGTCTATGATATCCCCTGCACATCCTGTGGCAGTCCAGGTTCCTAAACAGAAATCTACAGCAGCTCAAAAACGAAAGATGAAGATAAATGTGCCAGACCCATTGGCGCTGCCCCTTCTACCACCACACCCACTTTCCCAAAAAAGGGGAGGGCATTGTAGAAACAAAATTTTATTACAGTGATGTTTACAAACAGCGATTTTTACAAACTTGCAAACAACAAAGGTGCTATGGGGTCAGAGGAGAACCCGACACTGAAAATACCCAAAGGGTCAATGCCCAGGGAGCCACCTGAGCTCTCCTTACAGCTGTCAGCCAGGTAAGTAATGATCTTATGCACTCCTTTTGACTCCTGAATTCAACTATATTACCATCCTGAGGGAACTGGAGTAGGAGGACAGAACGTTGGCCATCACAGAGGAGCAGTTTTTGAGTAGGTATTTTATGCTGCTGGGGCAGTATTCTTTGATGCACTGTGGTATTTGGCTCTGCTGGGGTGGTATAATGTGCTGCAATATGGTAATGCTGGCTTCACCAACTTGTGTTGACCCTGCTTTCTGTCAATTTATCTAGAAAATGAGCCTACTTTCAGTTTTTTCCAGGGCCACTTTAAGTTCCCAGTCTGCCCCTTTATCTCTCCTGTAGTAGCTACTGTAGGGGAATTATTAGGCCAACTTCATCCTTCCCCAGTTATAAATAAATACTTACCAACATTCTTGTTATTAAATTTGAAGCATTTAAGCTCTGCCTTGAGAGCGCCCATTCTAGTCAGTCCCATCCATTTTTGGTCCGGGACAGCCTGTGTTTTCCAGGATTGTGTATGAAAATTAGGGACAATCCCTGCAAATTCAGGACTGTTGGCAAATATGTAACAGATGATCAATGTGTTCTAAAGCCTGAGCCATGATTATCAGTTGATTGCTGGACCAGCTTCAAACTGAAAAAGGGTTAATCACTGTGTAATTTTAAATAAATACATCTAAATTTTCAGCAATTTCATATGCAAATTCCATCACCATCCACCACCTTCGCTGGTCAAATCTGAATCCAAGACCCCAGCACTAAAATCTGGAGTGCTAGCCACTAAACTAATGATATAATATAGGCTTTCCTGCCTTTGTACTTTGAGTATTTGTCTGCAGTCACACAGTTAGATTGTGGTGGATTTACGTGACTCAGTCTAGGTGAAGCATGAGACCCAGTCAAATTAGAGTGTGGCCAGGAGAGCCTAGGCCAACCTATGGAGGACTTTACATGCATGTCAACTGAGAATACTGTATATACCCAATATATAAAAAAATGAAGTATCTTAGCTTTTGGTACACTTTCTTTGATTTCTCTCATGATCCCTATTATCATTCAGTACCAGTTAGAGCATTCCTCCCTACAGCTTCCCTTTGATTTCAGTCAATAAATTAACTTTCTCCTCTCCCTGTTTTAAATAGACTGTTTAATCTCAGTTTACTTCAACTTTGATTTACTACAGAGTGATTAAGTATGGCGATGCCTTCAAGGGGGAACAAGTGAAACGTTTTCACGGCATCATATTTAAAGCAATAATGTTGAAGATTTATAGGTACCCCTTTCACCTCTTCACTTGACTGGCAAAATATTTATAAAGAATAATAAGTGAGCAGGCAGATCACATTTAACATCAATAACAGTTGGCAATGCCATTATCCTTCTCTGTGAAGTATCTAAATCTAAATTTCAATACTGCTGTTATTCAAATTTATACAGTTTGTTTAGATTTCATATCTTTTGCGTTTTACATTTTTTTTAATACCTTCCATATTGTATCTGTAATGTCCTCCATTGAATACTACTTTTTATCCACATAGTTTCAAAATGCTTTGCTAATTAATTCTTTATATACATATCTTTATAGCAGGTGGAGCTTGTTTTCCTGATGCAGAGCCTCAAATCCCCTGCAAAGACACAGATTAAAAAGATAACATTCTGTTTGGTGCAGCTGCCACTAAAGGGAGTGTGGGAGTAACTGTATACAGTCATACACTGCTTTTAAGTAGAACCTGTCACCACAAAATGCAATCTACAGGCAGTATGTTATAGAGCAGGAGGAGCAGAGCAGATATATATATATATATATATATATATATACAGGTCCTTCAAAAAAAATTAGCATATTGTGATAAAGTTCATTATTTTCTGTAATGTACTGATAAACATTAAACTTTCATATATTTTAGATTCATTACAGACAACTGAAGTAGTTCAAGCCTTTTATTGTTTTAATATTGATGATTTTGGCATACATCTCATGAAAACCCCAAATTCCTATCTAAAAAAATTAGCATATCATGAAAAGGTTCTCTAAACGAGCTATTAACCTAATTATCTGAATCAACTAATTAACTCTAAACACCTGCAAAAGATTCCTGAGGCTTTTAAAAACTCCCAGCCTGGTTCATTACTCAAAACCGCAATCATGGGTAAGACTGCCGACCTGACTGCTGTCCAGAAGGCCATCATTGACACCCTCAAGCAAGAGAGTAAGACACAGAAAGAAATTTCTGAACGAATAGGCTGTTCCCAGAGTGCTGTATCAAGGCACCTCAGTGGGAAGTCTGTGGGAAGGAAAAAGTGTGGCAGAAAACGCTGCATAACGAGAAGAGGTGACCGGAACCTGAGGAAGATTGTGGAGAAGGACCGATTCCAGACCTTGGGGGACCTGCGGAAGCAGTGGACTGAGTCTGGAGTAGAAACATCCAGAGCCACCAGGTACAGGCGTGTGCAGGAAATGGGCTACAGGTGCCGCATTCCCCAGGTCAAGCCACTTTTGAACCAGAAACAGCGGCAGAAGCGCCTGACCTGGGCTACAGAGAAGCAGCACTGGACTGTTGCTCAGTGGTTCAAAGTACTTTTTTCAGATGAAAGCAAATTTTGCATGTCATTCGGAAATCAAGGTGCCAGAGTCTGGAGGAAGACTGGGGAGAGGGAAATGCCAAAATGCCTGAAGTCCAGTGTCAAGTACCCACAGTCAGTGATGGTCTGGGGTGCCATGTCAGCTGCTGGTGTTGGTCCACTGTGTTTTATCAAGGGCAGGGTCAATGCAGCTAGCTATCAGGAGATTTTGGAGCACTTCATGCTTCCATCTGCTGAAAAGCTTTATGGAGATGAAGATTTCATTTTTCAGCACGACCTGGCACCTGCTCACAGTGCCAAAACCACTGGTAAATGGTTTACTGACCATGGTATTACTGTGCTCAATTGGCCTGCCAACTCTCCTGACCTGAACCCCATAGAGAATCTGTGGGATATTGGGAAGAGAAAGTTGAGACGCAAGACCCAACACTCTGGATGAGCTTAAGGCCGCTATCGAAGCATCCTGGGCCTCCATAACACCTCAGCAGTGCCACAGGCTGATTGCCTCCATGCCTAAATCCCGGACCCAAATTCCAGCTACCACCAACTCAGTGATCTACCATCACTGGTCACTGCTTATCTCCGGGATTTACATCACTGAGTGTAGCAGCCTCAGTGACACATACCTACCATCTATGATGTCACCCACTGCATGCTTACATATCCCCCCCCTCTGCCTAAAGCCGGGGGGCTTGGCACCTTCCATAACCAAACAATGGACTCTTGACAGGGCATCTGCATTGATGTGCAATTTGCCTGGCCTGTGTTCCACCACATAGTCAAAATCCTGTAATGCCAGGAACCACCTTGTTACCCTAGCATTATTTCCCTTGTTTTGACTCATCCACTTCAGTGGGGCATGGTCTGAGACGAGTCTGAACTTTCTGCCTAGCAGGTAATACCTTAGGGACTCTAGGGCCCATTTTATTGCCAGACATTCCCGTTCCACAATCGAGTAATTCCTCTCACAGGGGTTCAGTTTCCTACTTAGATACATGACAGGATGCTCTTCTCTGTTAACCTCCTGGGACATAACAGCCCCTAGTCCCACCTCTGATGCATCTGTCTGTACTATAAATTCCTTGGAGAAATCTGGCGCTATTAGCACTGGTTGCCTACAAAGAATGGACTTTAGTTCTACAAACGCCTTTTCTGCCTCCGGGGACCACTGAACCATAACTGACTTTTTCCCTTTCGTGAGGTCAGACAAAGGAGCAGCAATACTGGCAAAGTTGGGGACAAATCGCCGGTAATACCCGACTATCCCTAAGAAGGCCTGCACTTGTTTTTTTGTAAGAGGCCGGGGCCAACTCTGTATGGCTTCTACCTTGTTGGCCTGGGGTTTAATCATGCCTCTTCCCACAACATAACCCAAGTATTTGGCCTGCTCCATACCTATTGCACACTTCTCTGGGTTGGCTGTAAACCCTGCTTCTCTGAGTGAGTCTAGAACGGCCTGGACTTTACTTAAATGGCTTTTCCAATCCAGGCTGTAGATAACAATGTCATCTAAGTAGGCTGCTGCATATTCCCTGTGGGGAAGCAAAATGTCATCCATTGCCCTTTGAAATGTAGCAGGGGCCCCTTTCAACCCAAATGGCATCCTGACATAGTGGAAACATCCCTCTGACGTAGAAAAGGCTGTTTTCTCTCGGGCCTCTTTTGCTAATGGTATTTGCCAATACCCTTTGGTGAGGTCTAACGTGGTTATATACCTGGCGGGACCCAACCTTTCAACTAGTTCATCCACCCTAGGCATAGGGTAAGCATCCATCTTGGAAACTTCATTAAGTTTCCGAAAGTCATTACAAAAGCGCCAGCTTCCATTTGGTTTTGGGACCAACACAATTGGGCTAGACCATTCACTTTTGGACCTTTCAATTACCCCTAATTGTAACATTCTCTGAACCTCCTCTGAGACTGCTTGTCTACGGGCTTCTGGGATGCGATACGGTTTTACTTTAACCCTTATGTGGGGTTCAGTGATGACATCATGTTCCACCACATTAATGCAACCTGGTAAGCTAGAGAATATGTCCGTATTACGTTGCAACAACTCTTTAGTTTCCTGTCTTTGGGGATGTGATAAGGAACTAGCAATTGTCACCTTTCCAAACTCAGGACCGGAAACAGTGGGAGATAAGAACGTAACTGACAAGGACTCCCGTTCTCTCCAAGGTTTCATTAAGTTTACATGATAGACCTGCACTGGTTTCCTTTTCCCTGGCTGATGGACTCTATAATTTACTTCCCCAACTTTTTCTATCACCTCAAAAGGTCCCTGCCATCTAGCCAATAACTTGCTCTCAACCGTAGGTACGAGAATTAATACCCGATCCCCTGGCTTGAACTCTCTAATTCTGGCAGAACGGTTGTATACACTTCTCTGAGCTTCTTGGGCCCTTTGGAGATGTTCCTTCACTATGGGCATCACCTTGGCAATTCTCTCTTGCATTTGTACCACATGATCAATGACACTCCTGTATGGAGTAACTTCAGTCTCCCATGTCTCCTTAGCTACATCAAGCAAACCCCGAGGGTGTCTACCATAAAGCAACTCAAAAGGTGAGAACCCTGTAGAAGCTTGAGGAACTTCCCGGATTGAAAACAACAGATATGGCAACAAACAATCCCAATCCTTGCCATCTTTCTCAATGGCCTTTTTCAACATGGCTTTCAAGGTTTTATTGAACCTTTCTACGAGGCCATCAGTTTGGGGATGGTACACTGAAGTTTTTAACTGTTTAATTTTCAGTAGTTTACACAGCTCGAGCATGACCCTGGACATAAATGGGGTCCCTTGGTCAGTCAAGATTTCTTTGGGGAGTCCCACTCTCGTGCATATATGAAACAACTCCCGAGCAATAGTTTTAGCGGAGGAGTTTCGTAACGGCACGGCCTCTGGATACCGGGTAGCATAATCCAGCACTACTAGAATATACTGGTGTCCCCTAGCTGATTTGTCTAACGGTCCCACTAAGTCCATGGCGATCCTTTCAAATGGTATCTCAATAATAGGAAGTGGCACCAACGGACTTTTAAAATGAGACCGCGGGGCCTTTAATTGGCATGTAGGGCAGGATTTGCAGTATTCGTCTATTTCTTTATAACACCCCGGCCAATAGAACCTCTGAAATATTCGTTCGCGGGTTTTATCTGTACCTAGGTGGCCCCCTAACACATGAGTATGAGCCATTTCTAGGACCATTTTTCTATAGGGCCCGGGAACCACTAACTGTTCTATCACCTCATCGTGAGCTTTGGTAACCCGATATAAGAGGTCATTGTGCATTTCAAAATACGGATACCTATGGTCAGCACCCGGCTCTTGGGGAACACCATTTAGAACAGTCACATTTGCTAAAGCCCCTTTTAGAGTGGGGTCTTGCGCCTGGGCCGTCCCAAAATTCCCTTGCGGGATATCCAGAACGGGTACGGTCTGCTCGGATTCTACGGTCTCACTCTCGTCTCCCACCAAGACAGATAGCGGAAATCCCTCAACTACCTCAGCTGGTTCACTAGGCATAGCCTGGTTTGTGATTTCCTCAACATGAGACACATCATAAGCAGGTGCAAATTTTACTTGTTTGGGTGACATTTTACCCCACAGTTCCCAAAACAACGGAAGATCCCGCCCTATTATCATGGCATGCAATAAGTTCTTCACCATGCCCACCGTATGCAATACAGTCCCACATTCAGTGGCTATGGTGACCTGAGCAACTGGATAGTTCTTAACATCCCCATGCACACACATCACCCCCATGCCCTGTCCAGGTGCCGGCAATATGGGAACAAGATTTTCTCTAACAAGTGTCACCAGGCTTCCTGAGTCTAGTAGTGCAGTCACAGGGCTAGCATTGACAGTCACCTGGCACATATGAGGCCCGGTTGCCTGGTACTGGATGGCACTGCACGCGGGATGGGCAAACAGGGAGCACCGTCGTGCCATGTCACAATCCATACGTTCATTTGTCATGGGACAGTGAGCTGCAATGTGCCCCAGGTTATGACACCTCCAACAAACAAGACGGCGGGGTGGAGGTCTAGAACCAGTTTCTGGTGATTCTTTTTTCGTTTCCACTGGCACTTGTCCCCGCTCTCCCCTGGGTTTAAACCCCCTCCTACTGGGTTCCGCATAAACCTTGGGGTTGCCGGGAATTATTTTTATTTTCTCAGCTCCTGCAAGGAGGTTCTCCGCTGCAGTGTACCTCTCAACCAGGTTTATCAGCTGGTCAGCATTCTGGGGATCTCCCTGGGCAACCCAGCGTTGTACTGGCGCGGGAAGAGAGTGCAGGTAACGATCCATTACCACTTTTTCCACCATCTGCTCTGGGGACGATGACTCTGGTTGCAACCACTTCCGTACCAAGTGGAACAGATCAAACATCTGTGACCTCGGTGGTTTGTCCTGGCAAAAGATCCACTGTTGTACCCGCTGGGCCTGGAGTGCAGGACTGACTCCCATGCGAGCCAGTATTTCCGCTTTTAACTTGCGGTAGTCTCTCGAATCCTGTAAGGTCAGGTCATAGTATGCTTTCTGCGGCTCCCCAGTCAAATATGGAGCCAGCACCTCAGCCCACTGATCTACAGGCAGTTTCTCCCTGTCTGCAATACGTTCAAAGACAGTTAAATAAGCCTCCACGTCGTCCTCATTTGTAATTCTCTGTAAAGCAGACTGCACAGTTTTCCGCACACCACCTGAAGCTTGCCCAGCCATATGCACCACTTGTGGTGCTGTCACAGCGTCTCTGAGGGCCGCAATTTGCTCAGTCAATAGACGGTTAGTCTCGTGTTGCTGTGCATTAGCCTGCCGTTGAGCCTGTAAAGCCTCTGCATGGGCTCTTTGCTGCTGCTCCAGTGCCTGCCGCTGCTGCAGATTGCTCTGCACCATCTGCTTGAGGAGCTCCTCCATTTCAACAGATTCTTGTTGCAAACCTGCTGCTGCCTTAACCCACGACATTCACCACTGACAGGTTTTCATGTCGTTGCTCCTAGCAACCAATTGCCCGCATCCTCCACCATATGTGAGACGGGACCACTCAAACAGTCTCTTTTCAGGGTTTATTAGGCACACAGCACAGTACAGGCTTGCTTTCTTCAAATAACAGAACAGTCCAAATGAAATAACAACACACAGTGATACAGGCTTCTCACCAGCTGCAGTTTTTCTCTCAGCAAATCCTCACTGCCAAGAGGTTTGGGTTCAGTAGTCTTCCTCTCAGACCACCATCCACACACACTGCTCTCTGGCAGAGTGTCCTTTTTAAAATCACCATCACACCTGTGTGTGTGGCGGTAACACCCGAGATGGAGTATGGGAGTGACCTTCCCACCCAAGCTCTTAAGTCACTCCTAAATCCCGGACCCAAATTCCAGCTACCACCAACTCAGTGATCTACCATCACTGGTCACTGCTTATCTCCGGGATTTACATCACTGAGTGTAGCAGCCTCAGTGACACATACCTACCATCTATGATGTCACCCACTGCATGCTTACAATATATATATATATATATATATATATATACAGTACAGACCAAAAGTTTGGACACACCTTCTCATTCAAAGAGTTTTCTTTATTTTCATGACTATGAAAATTGTAGATTCACACTAAATGCATCAAAACTATGAATTAACACATGTGGAATTATATACATAACAAAAAAGTGTGAAACAACTGAAAATATGTCATATTCTAGGTTCTTCAAAGTAGCCACCTTTTGCTTTGATTACTGCTTTGCACACTCTTGGCATTCTCTTGATGAGCTTCAAGAGGTAGTCACCTGAAATGGTCTTCCAACGGTCTTGAAGGAGTTCCCAGAGATGCTTAGCACTTGTTGGCCCTTTTGCCTTCACTCTGCGGTCCAGCTCACCTCAAACCATCTCAATTGGGTTCAGGTCCGGTGACTGTGGAGGCCAGGTCATCTGGCGCAGCACCCCATTACTCTCCTTCATGGTCAAATAGCCCTTACACAGCCTGGAGGTGTGTTTGGGATCATTGTCCTGTTGAAAAATAAATGATGGTCCAACTAAACGCAAACCGGATGGAATAGCATGCCGCTGCAAGATGCTGTGGTAGCCATGCTGGTTCAGTATGCCTTCAATTTTGAATAAATCCCCAACAGTATCACCAGCAAAGCACCCCCACACCATCACACCTCCTCCTCCATGCTTCACGGTGGGAACCAGGCATGTAGAGTTAATCCGTTCACCTTTTCTGCGTCGCACAAAGACACGGTGGTTGGAACCAAAGATCTCATATTTTGACTCATCAGACCAAAGCACAGATTTCCACTGGTCTAATGCCCATTTATTGAGTTCTTTAGCCCAAACAAGTCTCTTCTGCTTGTTGCCTGTCCTTAGCAGTGGTTTCCTAGCAGATATTCTACCACGAAGGCCTGATTCACACAGTCTCCTCTTAACAGTTGTTCTAGAGATGTGTCTGCTGCTAGAACTCTGTGTGGCATTGACCTGGTCTCTAATTTGAGCTGCTGTTAACCTGCGATTTCTGAGGCTGGTGACTCGGATGAACTTATCCTCGGCAGCAGACGTGACTCTTGGTCTTCCTTTCCTGGGGCGGTCCGCATGTGAGCCAGTTTCTTTGTAGCGCTTGATGGTTTTTGTGACTGCACTTGGGGACACTTTCAAAGTTTTCCCAATTTTTCGGACTGACTGACCTTCATTTCTTAAAGTAATGATGGCCACTCGTTTTTCTTTACTTAGCTGCTTTTTTCTTGCCATAATACAAATTCTAACAGTCTATTCAGTAGGGCTATCTGCTGTGTATCCACCTGACTTCTCTACAATGCAACTGATGGTCCCAACCCCATTTATAAGGCAAGAAATCCCACTTATTAAACCTGACAGGGCACACCTGTGAAGTGAAAACCATTTCAGGTGACTACCTCTTGAAGCTCATCAAGAGAATGCCAAGAGTGTGCAAAGCAGTAATCAAAGCAAAAGGTGGCTACTTTGAAGAACCTAGAATATGACATATTTTCAGTTGTTTCACACTTTTTTGTTATGTATATAATTCCACATGTGTTAATTCATAGTTTTGATGCCTTCAGTGTGAATCTACAATTTTCATAGTCATGAAAATAAAGAAAACTCTGAGAAGGTGTGTCCAAACTTTTGGTCTGTACTCTATATATATATATATATATATATATATATATATATATATATAGCAATCTCTGTGTAAGGCCTCTTGCAATTGCACACGACCATATGCCCTCCGAGATATACAGTCCGTGAGCGGGCCATGTGACCCGGAGCGGCATTAATCGTGCGCCCGGGTGCACACAGCATCATAGTTTACAATGATGCTGTGGACGTCAGGCCACCCGCGGCACTATTGTCCCACACTCATATGATGTTATGACTGCGGGACAATAGTCCCGCGGGCGACCCGATGTGCACAGCATCATTGTAATCTATGATGCTGTGTGCTCCTGTGTGCACGATCAATGCCGCTCTGGGACATATAGCCCCTCAGGGACTGTATATCTCGGAGGGCATACGGCCGTATGCAAGAGGCCTAAGTGTGTAAACACACAGTGCCTTGAAAACGTATTCATACCCCTTGAACTTTTCCACATTTTTCACGTTACACCCACGTTACAAGCTTAAATTGTATTTTATTGGGATTTTATGATAGATCAACAGAGCGTATGTGTGAGGTGAAAAGAAAATGATATATGGTTTATATAAATCTGGAAAGTGTGATGTATATTGGTATTCAGCCCCTATACTCTGATACCCCTAAATAAAATCCAGTGTGACCAGTTGCTTTCAAAAGTCACCTAATTAGTAGTGTGGTATTCAGATCCACTTTGTAGTATCACCTTTCGCTGCCATTACGGCTGCAAGTCTTTTAGGGTATGTCTCTAACAGCTTTGCACATCTAGAGGCTGAAATTGTTGCCCATTCTTTTTTGTAAAATAGTTTAAGATTGAGTGGACAGAGTCTGTGAATAGCAATTTTCAAATTTTGCTACAGTTTTTCAATAGGATTTAGATCTGGACTTTGGGCAATTGTTACACATGAATATGTTTTGATCTAAACCATTCCATTGTAGCTCTGGTTGTATGTTTAGGGTTGTTGTCCCTCTGGAAGGTGAACCTCCACCCCAGGTTTCCCTCCAGTATTTATTTTGCCCTGTATTTAGCTTCATCCATCTTCCCATCAACTCTGACCAGCTTTCCTGCCCCTGCTGAATAAAAACATCCCAGCAGCATGATGCTGCCACAACCATGTTACACAGTGGGGATAGTGTGTTCAGGATGATGTGCAGTGTTAGTTTTCCACCACACATAGCGTTTTGCCTTTAGGCAACCTCTTCCACATATTTGCTGTGTCCCCTACATGGCTTGAGGCAAACTGCAAATTGGACTTCTTATGGCTTGCTTTCAAAAATGCTTTCTTGTTGCCACTCTTACATAAAGGCCAGATTTGGACAGATTCTTCCACCTGAGCTGTGGACCTCTGCAGCTCCTCCAGAGTGACCATGGGCCCCTTGGCTGCATCTCTAATTATAGCTCTCCTTGCCTAGGATTTCAGTTCAGGTGGACCGGTATGTCTTGGTAGTTTTGTAGTTGTGCCATACGCCTTTGAGTTTCAGATGATGGTTTGAACAGTGCTCTGTGAGTTATTCGGAGCTTGGGATATTTTTTAGAACCTAACCCTGCTTTACACTTCTCCAGAACTTTATCCTTGACCTGTCTGGTATGTTCCTTGGTTTTCATGATGTTGTTTGATCAGGGCCGGACTAGGGATAAAAGCCAGCCCTGGAAAATGTTGCATACCAGCCCCACACTATTGTGTCATTATTTACTTGTTTATAATAGGAGAAAGCATTCATTTTAAAACACGTGTGTAAACACGAATATGAACTTTGCCCCACGATAGCTCTTTTGTAGAACCCCCATTGTTCATATTATCACAGTGTTATCCCAACCAGGATGCCTCCAACTGTTGCAAAACTACAACTGTCAGCATGCTCAGACAGTGTTTTACCACGCCCTTTGACCCGCCCCTTTTTTGTTGGCCACCTATTTAAAGGGAGTCTGTCACCTCCATATGGCCATATACAGTGCTTACATGGCTCTGTAGCACACCTATACAGGATTGTAACGGTACCTTTGTTCTTTTCTTTAGACTTGCACCAGCAGGAAAAACAAAGTTTAATTCATATGCAAATGAGCACTCGCAAGTGCCCAGGGGCGGCGTGTAGGTGCCCAGGCTGCCCTGCCTTTTTTCACTTTACTCCTCCCAGCCTCTTCCTTTGCCCGCCCTCCAAGTCCAGACCTATCGATGAGACAAGAGACTTGGAGGGCGGGCAAAGGAAGAGGCTGGGGAGGAGTAAAGTGAAAAGAAGGCAGAGCAGCCTGGGCACTTACACACTGAACGCCGCCCCTGGCACTTGCGAGTGCTCATTTGCATATGAATTAAACTTAGTTTTTCCTGCTGGTGCAAGTCTAAAGACAAAGACAAAGGTACCGTTACAATCCTGTATAGGTGTGCTACAGAGCCATGTAAGCACTGTATATGGCCATATGGAGGTGACAGACTCCCTTTAATGATTGTTGCATGCAACATTTTACTTGACCAGCTATTTTACATATTCTACGGCAGTCCTGTTACAATCCCCCCAATGAGCCTTTCAACCAAATAATAAAAATATTTAAAAAATCTCACCCATATGCTGCAAAAAAATAAAAAAATCTGCAATGTCAAATCGATAATAAAGATCTACTACAAACATAAACATGTTTCACATAAAAACTTACAGTTACTTGGCTTGGCCCTTGGGGATCTCACCACTTCTACACGAGGGAGCAGTGGAGCTGATGTTGTGCTTTATCCTAATGAGAAAGATATTATAATAAGGATTTGGAGAAGGGGCAGAGGGATAGTAGAGCAGGGAGAGGCTGGTGCTTCTACTAGGTGGTCATACCATAATGTGCCAATATAAAATACCCCTTCTCAGTGCCCCCGTAGATGACCCCCATAGTGCTCCTTCCCCCCTTCCCCATAGTACCCACCATAATGTGTCCCAGTATAAAATGCCCCTATACAGAGCCCTAAAATACCCCTTCTTTTTAGCCTCAGTAGATGCCCCTGTAGTGCCACCAAATAATCTGCCAGTAATAAGTGCCCCAATAGATGCCCCAATCATGTGCCAGTAAGATGTGCCCCCATAGATGCCCCTAATCATGTGCCAGTAATAAGAGCCCCCCCACCATCATGTGCCAGTAGCCAGAGCCCCCCATATAATGTGCCAGTAGCCAGAGTGCCCCCTATCATGTGCCAGTAGCCCCCCTATCATGTGCCAGTAGCCCCCCTATCATGTGCCAGTAGCCCCCCTATCATGTGCCAGTAGCCCCCTATCATGTGCCAGTAGCCCCCCTATCATGTGCCAGTAGCCGGCCCTTATGTGCCAGTAGCCCCCCTTATCATGTGCCAGCCCAGTAGTCCCCCCTTATCATGTGCCAGCCCAGTAGTCGCCCCCTATCATGTGCCAGACCAGTAGTCCCCCCCTTATCATGTGCCAGCCCAGTAGTCGCCCCTTATCATGTGCCAGCTCAGTAGTCTCCCCTTATCGTATGCCAGCCCAGTAGTCCCCCCTTATCACGTGCCAGCCCAGTAGTCCCCCCTTATCATGTGCCAGCCCAGTAGTCTCCCCTTATCATGTGCCAGCCCAGTAGTCCCCCCTTATCATGTGCCAGCCCAGTAGTCCCCCCTTATCAAGTGCCAGCCCAGTAGTCCCCCCTTATCATGTGCCAGCCCAGTAGTTCCCCCCTTATCATGTGCCAGCCCAGTAGTCCCCCCTTATCATGTGCCAGTATTGTACCTACTATATATATATAAAAAAAAAAACACTTATGCTTACCTCCAGCAATGCGATGCAGGCCTCCTCCAGCCTGTGTCCCTCGCTATACGGGTCAGGCGGCGCGATGACGTCATTGCGCCGCCTGCACCAGCCTCTGATAGGCTGCCAGCACTAGGCCGGCAGCCTATCAGAGGAACAGGAGGGGACAAACCTCCCCCTCCCCTGCCGCAGCATAGACATCTGTATCGCCGTCCTGAGGACAGCGATACAGATGACTATGGAGATGAGCACTTCCACAATGGAAGTGCTCATCTCCTGCTGCTGTGCCCTGCCGCCGCTGCCCCCACTTGTCACCAGGGCCGTGGCCTTGTGGCACTCAGGCCTGCCGGTCTAGCGGGAAATTTCCCGGTATTCCGGCAGGCCAGTCCGGCCCTGTGTTTGATCACCGCTTTTCTCTAACAAACCTCTGAGGGCTTCACAGAACAGCTGTAGTTACTCAGATACTAAGAATAAATTACACACAGGTGGACTCTATTTTAAATTTTTTAGTCTTTAGTAAAAGATAAAAAAAACACTGTGTGCCCCTGCAAGACTTGTGTACCTATGACTCTTTAGTGGAACAAAATAAGGACATGGAGGCAGTGCCAATAAAGTAGAGGCATTGTTGTGGCACTGCAAAACACATGCTTTTGAATCACTTCTGTTAGCTATAAAATGACTGTGTGTTACTATTAGGCTCAGTTCATACTTCACTTATTTCATCAGTTACAGGTCAAAACAGGTGCCGATCTTTTCATCATACCTTATCTGAGAGAAGTATTGGCTCCTCATTTTGGCTCACCATACAGTAACTTCTGGAATTAACCGACCAAATAACTGAAGTTGAACTCAGCCTTACAGGTCAATGTAGCGTCAGGTATAATGTACTTAACAAGGGAAGTTTACACATAGATTTCTAGTTAATCTGTTGTGATAGCCACTGATTCTACTATAGAGTGAAAGAGTTGTCTCATTTTACACCGTCTGTTTCCACATAGATTGATAGCCTGTTATGTTAGTCACAGATACTACTATTCTACTAAAGTTGGAAAGAGCTATCTCATTTCAGTGTTTGTGGGGTGTCCACATTGATTGGTAGATAACCTGTTCTATTAGCGACTGATTCTATTAAAGTGGGAAAAATCTATCTCATTTTACACCGTCTGCTGCTTACACATAGATTTATAGATAATCTATTTGGTTAGCCACTGATACAAGTAGAGGCCTAGTCACAGAGTAGGAGGGTGTCAGCAGTAAGTTTGTGTTGACGTCATTGTTTATTTTTCCCTTCTCCTGATCCATCAAAAGATCACCCCCAAAAAAGTGGATCCTTTCTGTTGCGCATCCATCTTCACACAGTCAGTATTTGGTCAGTAATTGATCAGTATTTGGAACGCAAAAACAGGAGTGGGTCTGTAGTACTCTGGAGCAGGGTGCTTGCGTAATTCCCACTTAGTATGTGTTCCAATATTGACAGCGCAGTCCAGTGCACATCTTGTCTAATGTATGCAGTAGTGGAACAGCTGTTTGGGGGTGCATATCTTTGTTTAAAATGTGAGCAAATTGCCCGTTTGGAATCGCACATCGAGTATCCAAACGGGCGAATTCAACACTGAGAAGCGTTGACAATTTGGAAAAGAGTTTGCTGCTCACTGAGCAAGCACTCTATGTGGTAGATGTGGGGGAGGGTGGTAGCGCGGAGGCTCAGGAAAGTGAGTTAGCTAGCTGGGTAACAGTTAGAAAGCGGGGTAGAGGGAAGAGTGCCAGGGAGGCTAGCCCTGATCTGACACACCCCAACAAGTTTGCACGGTTGGCAGATGAGGGGGATGTCAGTTCAGGGAGAGCACTTCTGCAGCCAGACACCTCCTCTGCCAGTCAGGGGAATGTCAGCTCCAGTAAGCATGGGACCGGAAGAGCAATAGGAGACTTAATTATTAAGGGTACAGATAGGGCGATTTGTCACAAAGACCGGGATCGTCGAACGGTGTGTTGCCTTCCTGGCGCTTGAGTTCGACACATAGCGGATCGGATTGACAGATTACTCCGAGGGGCAGGAGAAGATCCAGCGGTCATGAACCATATTGGAACCAATGACAAAAGTTAGAGGTAGGTGGAGCGTCCGTAAAAATGATTTTAGGGATTTAGGTCAAAAGCTTATGGCAGGGACCTCAAAGGTAGTATTTTCGGAAATACTACCAGTACCACGAGCCACACAAGAAAGGCAGTGGGGGATTAGGGAGGTTAACAAGTGGCTCAAGAACTGGATGATAGCTATGTCTGGGTGGTTAATGTACAGGGCTACAGTCTGTTTATAAAGGATCGCCAAAACTGGAGAGGGGGAGGGGTTTGCCTGTATGTAAAGTCCTGTCTAAAGCCCACAGTCCGAGAAGATGTGAGTGAGGGACATGAACATGTGGAGTCACTGCAAAAACAATAATAAATTACTAATAGAAGTTTATTATAAGCCACCTAATATACCAGAGTCCACAGAAAATCTGCTACTAAACGGGATAGACGAGGCGGCAGGTCATAATGAGGTGGTTATTATGGGGGACTTCAACTACCCAGATATAGACTGGAAAACTGAAACTTGTATATCTCATAAAGTAAACAGGTTCTTGGCAATAACCAAAGACAATTACTTTTCCCAACTGGTTCCGGACCCGACTAGAGGGACGGCCATACTGGACTTAGTATTAACCAATAGACCTGACAGAACAACAGATGTGCAGGTCGGGGGACACCTGGGAAATAGTGATCATAAAGTAATAACCTTCCAATTGTCATTCAAAGGAGTGTTTCTTCAGGGAGGAAAAAAAATACCAAACTTCAAAAAAGCTCAATTTAGCCAACTAAGAGAGGCCATAGGCCTAACTAACTGGGACAAAGTCCTCAAAAATAAAAATACAGCCACAAAATGGGATATTTTTAAAAGCATCCTAAAATCTAATTGTGAGAGGTACATACCTTATAGGAATAAAAGGCTAAGGAACAAGAAAAAATCTATGTGGATAAAAAAAACTGCAAAGAAAGCAATAAATGACAAATAGAAAGCATTTAAATCACTAAAACGGGAGGGTAGCGAGGAAGCACTGAAAAACTATAAGGAAAAAAATAGAATATATAACTAATAAAAGCAGACAAACTAAAGACCGAGAAATTAATTGTAAGAGAGCAAAACTAACCCTAAAATGTTTTTCAATTATATAAATGGTAAAAAGTATAGATCTGAAGGTGTCGGCCCTCTACAGAGTAATGAGGGGGGAGTTGCAGAGAGCGATGAGGAGAAAGCAAAGCTATTAAATATTTTTTTCTCCACTGTATTCACTGAAATAAATAAACTGTCAGATGAAATGCAGAATGTAAAAGTTAATTCCCCATTAAAAGTACAGCGGCGTCTTAAAAAGATTCAAATAGAAAAATCGCCAGGACCAGATGACATACACCCCCGTATCCTAAGAGAATTAAGTATGTCATAGCCAGACCCTTAGTTCTGATATTTAAGGACTCTATACTGACAGGGAGTGTTCCACAGGATTGGCGCATAGCAAACGTAGTGCCAATATTCAAAAAGGGTCCAAAAACAGAGCCCGAAAGACTATAGGCCGGTAAGTTTAACATCTGTCGTGGGTAAACAGTTTGAAGGTTTTCTAGGAGATGCTATCTTGGAGTACCTCAAGGAAAATAAGCAAATAACGCCATATCAGCATGGCTTCATGAGGGATCAATCATGTCAAACTAATTTAATCAGTTTCTATTAGGAGGTAAGTTCTAGACTTGACAGCGGCGAATCAATGGATGTTGTATATTCTCCAAAGCCAAGGCCAATAAGATAATGGGTTGCATCAAAAGGGGCATGGATGCCCGTGATGAGAACATAGTCCTACCAATTTACAAATCACTAGTCAGACCACACATGGAGTACTGTGTACTAGTGTTGGTCGAGCACCAAAGTGCTTGTGTGCTCTGGTGCTCGAGTAGAACACTTCCTGATACTCTGGTGCTCTACATAGCACCCGAGCACAATGGAAGTCAATGGGAGAACCCAAGCATTAACTTGCAGGATAACAGGCCGAACTGGATGGACAAATGTCTTTTTTTCGGCCTTATATACTATGTTACTATGTGAAGCTTGGACATTTGTGGACATTTGCCTGTTTCACCCATGCAAAGTTATAAACTTCTTACTTTATTTCACTTGAAAGGGTTATCTTGCACTGTTTAATACAGTGTAACTGTGTTTTATATGTTGTTATACAGTACAGACCAAAATTTGGACACACCTTCTCATTCAAAGAGTTTTCTTTATTTTCATGACTATGAAAATGGTAGATTCACACTGAATACATCAAAACTATGAATGAACACATGTGGAATTATATACATAACAAAAAAGTGTGAACCAACTGAAAATATGTCATATTCTAGGTTCTTCAAAGTAGCTACCTTTTGCTTTGATTACTGCTTTGCACACTCTTGGCATTCTCTTGATGAGCTTCAAAAGGTAGTCACCTGAAATGGTCTTCCAACAGTCTTGAAGGAGTTCCCAGAGATGCTTAGCACTTGTTGGCCCTTTTGCCTTCACTCTGCGGTCCAGCTCACCCCAAACCATCTTGATTGGGTTCAGGTCTGGTGACTGTGGAGGCCAGGTCATCTGGCGCAGCACCCCATCACTCTCCTTCATGGTCAAATAGCCCTTACACAGCCTGGAGGTGTGTTTGGGGTCATTGTCCTGTTGAAAAATAAATGATGGTCCAACTAAACGCAAACCCGATGGAATAGCATGCTGCTGCAAGATGCTGTGGTAGCCATGCTGGTTCAGTATGCCTTCAATTTTGAATAAATCCCCAACAGTGTCATCAGCAAAGCACCCCCACACCATCACACCACCTCCTCCATGCTTCACGGTGGGAACCAGGCATGTAGAGTCCATCCGTTCGCCTTTTCTGCGTCGCACAAAGACACGGTGGTTGGAACCAAAGATCTCAAATTTGGACTCATCAGACCAAAGCACAGATTTCCACTGGTCTAATGTCCATTCCTTGTGTTCTTTAGCCTAAACAAGTCTCTTCTGCTTGTTGCCTGTCCTTAGCAGTGGTTTCCTAGCAGATATTCTACCATGAAGGCCTGATTCACACAGTATCCTCTTAACAGTTGTTCTAGAGATGTGTCTGCTGCTAGAACTCTGTGTGGCATTGACCTGGTCTCTAATCTGAGCTGCTGTTAACCTGCGACTTCTGAGGCTGGTGACTCGGATGAACTTAGCGCTTGATGGTTTTTGTGACTGCACTTGGGGACACTTTCAAAGTTTTCCCAATTTTTCGGACTGACTGACCTTCATTTCTTAAAGTAATGATGGCCACTCGTTTTTCTTTACTTAGCTGCTTTTTTCTTGCCATAATACAAATTCTAACAGTCTATTCAGTAGGACTATCAGCTGTGTATCCACCTGACTTCTCCACAATGCAACTGATGGTCCCAACCCCATTTATAAGGCAAGAAATCCCACTTATTAATCCTGACAGGGCACACCTGTGAAGTGAAAACCATTTCAGGTGACTACCTCTTGAAGCTCATCAAGAGAATGCCAAGAGTGTGCAAAGCAGTAATCAAAGTGAAAGGTGGCTACTTTAAAGAACCTAGAATATGACATATTTTCAGTTGTTTCACACTTTTTTGTTATGTATATAATTCCACATGTGTTAATTCGTAGTTTTGATGCCTTCAGTGTGAATCTACAATTTTCATAGTCATGAAAATAAAGAAAACTCTTTGAATGAGAAGGTGTGTCCAAACTTTTGGTCTGTACTGTATATATCCTGTTCATTTGCACTGTATTTGTGAAGGTTAATTAATACTGAGAGACTTTTGGGACTTTGAATGAGAAGCTGGTAATTTTCCACAGCTACCATTGGGGTTAAAGAGCATGTTTTGGAGGGAAAAAGCAAGACTTGTTTACCACCAAAACCAGACAGACTGACCTTTTGAATGTCTGGTTTAGCTCTGTTGTTATATCTGAAAACTTGCTTTTGCCTGGAAAAACTGCTCTTTGTCATTGCCATTGAGTATCATTGAAGTTTTAATGTAAGTCTATCTGTTTGTTCTAAGTTTCTCTACTCTATACCTTCCAACAAGGTTCCAGTCTATCTAGTAACTGTATAAAAGGAGAGCGGTCAGAGCCCCTATGCAGTTAGGAAACAGTGCTTGGAAGAGAAGACTCTGTCAGACTATTGCGTAACCAGAAGAAGACGCTGAGACGGGGATACTGTCGCGGTACCTTCTGTGACAGAGGTTAGAAGATCAGAGAGACTGACTGCATGTGAGGTTAACTGACAGTCTCTTGATTCTCGGTGTTGTTTTTTAGGTGCAGCTGGTGCCCATTACTGCTTCCCTATTTAGTTTGGTTTCACACTTCATACCATGCGGTTGATATTCTCTGCTTGGATTTAGAGGAGTTGGTGTGTGGACCTTGCTTGTGTTCCTGCTCATCCATTTCCTATAAGATAAGTTGTACTGCTCTTGTATTTGGTTGTTCCCTTGTGCTTGTTGTTACTAGTAGAGTTAAGCGAACACCTGGATGTTTGGGTTTGAGAAGTTCGGCCGAACTTCCCGGAAATGTTCGGGATCCGAACTCGACCCGAACTTCGCCCCAAACCCGAATCCCATTGATGTCAATGGGGACCCAAACTTTTCGGCACTAAAAAGGCTGTAAAACAGCCCAGGAAAGGGCTAGAGGGCTGCAAAAGGCAGCAAAATGTAGGTAAATCCCCTGCAAACAAATGTGGATAGGGAGATGAATAAAAATTAAAATAAAATAAATAAAAATTAACCAATATCAATTGGAGAGAGGTCCCATAGCAGAGACTCAGGCTTTATGTCACCCACCATTGGAACAGGCCACTGTCAGATATTTAGGCCCGGCACCCAGACAGAGGTCCCATTGTAGAGAATCAAGCTTCATGTCATAGCAGAGAATCAGGCTTCACGTCACCCACCACTGGAAGAGGCCATTGTCAGATATTTAGGCCCCGGCACCCAGACAGAGGAGAGAGGTCCCATAGCAGAGAATCAGGCTTCATGTCATAGCAGGGAATCAGGCTCCATGTTATAGCAGATAATCAGGCTTCACGTCACCCACCACTGGAACAGGCCATTGTCTGATATTTAGGCCCTGGCACCCAGACAGAGGAGAGAGGTCCCATAGCAGAGAATCAGGCTTCATGTCATAGCAGAGAATCAGGCTTCATGTCATAGCAGAGAATCAGGCTTCATGTCACCCACCACTGGAACAGGCCATTGCCAGATATTTAGGCCCCGGCACCCAGACAGAGGAGAGAGGTCCCATTGCAGAGAATCAGGCTTCACGTCACCCACCACTGGAACAGGCCACTGTCAGATATTTAGGCCCCGGCACCCAGAAAGAGGAGATAGGTCCCATTGTAGAGAATCAGGCTTCATGTCATAGCAGAGAATCAGGCTTCATGTCATAGCAGAGAATCGGGCATCATGTCATAGCAGAGAATCAGGCTTCACGTCACCCACCACTGGAACAGGAAATTGTCAGATATTTAGGCCCCGGCACCCAGACAGAGAAGAGAGGTCCCATTGCAGAGAATCAGGCTTCATGTCATAGCAGAGAATCAGGCTTCACGTCACCCACCACTGGAACAGGCCATTGTCAGATATTTAGGCCCCGGCACCCAGACAGAGGAGAGAGGTCCTATTGCAGAGAATCAGGCTTCATGTCACCCACCACTGGAACAGGCCACTGTCAGATATTTAGACCACGGCACCCAGACAGAGGAGAGAGGTCCCATTGCAGAGAATCAGGCTTCATGTCATAGCAGAGAATCAGGCTTCATGTCATAGCAGAGAATAAGGCTTCACGTCACCCACCACTGGAACAGGCCATTGTCAGATATTTAGGCCCCGGCACCCAGAGGAGAGAGGTCCCATAGCAGAGAATCAGGCTTCATGTCATAGCAGCGAATCATGCTTCATGTCACCCACCACTGGAACAGGCCATTGTCAGATATTTTTAGGCCCCAGCACCCAGACAGAGGAGAGAGGTCCCATAGCCGAGATTCAGGCTTCATGTCATAGCAGAGAATCAGGCTTCACGTCACCCAACACTGGAACAGGCCACTGTCAGATATTTTTAGGCCCTGGCACCCAGACAGAGGAGAGAGGTCCCATAGCAGAGATTCAGGCTTCATGTCATAGCAGAGAATCAGGCTTCACGTCACCCAACACTGGAACAGGCCACTGTCAGATATTTTTAGGCCCCGGCACCCAGACAGAGGAGAGGTTCATTCAACTTTGGGTTGCCCCACAATATAATGGTAAAATGAAAATAAAAAGAGGATTGAATGAGGAAGTGCCCTGGAGTACAATATTATATGGTTAAGGGGAGGTAGTTAAAAATGTCTAATCTGCACAAGGGATGGACAGGTCCTGTGGGATCCATGCCTGGTTCATTTTTATGAACGTCAGCTTGTCCACATTGGCTGTAGACAGGCGGCTGCGTTTGTCTGTAATGACGCCCTCTGCCGTGCTGAATACACGTTCAGACAAAACGCTGGCCGCCGAGCAGGCCAGCACCTCCAAGGCATAAAACGCTAGCTCTGGCCACGTGGACAATTTGGAGACCCAGAAGTTGAATGGGGCCGAACCATCAGTCAGTACGTGGAGGGGTGTGCATTAGTGAAATGTTGCCTCCTGCTAACACGTTCTGTATCAGGTGGTGGTGCAGTTAGCTGTGGTGTGTTGACAAAACTTTTCCACATCTCTGCCATGCTAACCCTGCCCTTAGAGGAGCTGGCCGTGACACAGCTGCGTTGGTGACCTCTTGCTCCTCCTCTGCCTTCGCCTTGAGCTTCCACTTGTTCCCATGTGACATTTGGAATGCTCTCAGTAGCGCGTCTACCAACGTGTGCTTGTACTCGCGCATCTTCCTATCACGCTCCAGTGCAGGAAGTAAGGTGGGCACATGTTCTTTGTACCGGGGATCCAGCAGGGTGGCAACCCTGTAGTCTGCATACGTTAAAATGTGGGCAACTCTGCTGTCGTTGCACAGGCACTGCAGCATGTAGTCGCTCATGTGTGCCAGGCTACCCAGAGGTAAGGACAAGCTGTCCTCTGTGGGAGGCGTATCGTCATCGTCCTGCATTTCCCCCTAGCCACGCACCAGTGATGGGCCCGAGCTGCGTTGGGTGCCACCCCGCTGTGAACATGCTTCATCCTCCTCCTCCTCCACCACCTCCTCCTCATCCTCGTCCTCCAGTAGTGGGCCCTGGCTGGCAACATTTGTACCTGGCCTCTGCTGTTGCAAAAAACCTCCCTCTGAGTCACTTCGAAGAGACTGGCCTGAAAGTGCTAAAAATGACCCCTCTTCCTCCTCCTCCTCCTCCTCCTGGGCCACCTCCTCTTCCATCATCGCCCTAAGTGCTTTCTCAAGGAGACATAGAAGTGGTATTGTAACGCTGATAACGGCATCATCGTCACTGGCCATGTTGGTGGAGTACTCGAAACAGCGCAACAGGGCTCACAGGTCTCGCATGGAGGCCCAGTCATTGGTGGTGAAGTGGTGCTGTTCCACAGTGCGACTGACCCGTGCGTGCTGCAGCTGAAACTCCACTATAGCCTGCTGCTGCTCGCACAGTCTATCCAGCACGTGCAAGGTGGAGTTCCACCTGGTGGGCACGTCGCATATGAGGCGGAGAGTGGGAAGGCCGAAGTTACGCTGTAGCGCAGACAGGTGAGCAGCGGCAGGATGTGAACGCCGGAAACGCGCACAGACGGCCTGCACTTTATGCAGCAGCTCTGACATGTAGGGGTAGTTGTGAATGAACTTCTGCACCACCAAATTCAGCACATGCGCCAGGCAAGGGATGTGCGTCAAACCGGCTAGTCCCAGAGCTGCGACGAGATTTCGCCCATTATCGCACACCACCAGGCCGGGCTTGAGGCTCACCGGCAGCAACCACTCGTCGGTCTGTTGTTCAATACCCCCGCCACAACTCCTGCGTTAGGGAGATATAGCGTCCCTGGCCGTGCTTACTGGTCCACGTATCTGTGGTTAGGTGGACCTTGCCACAGATGGCGTTGCGCAGTGCACACTTGATTTTATCGGATACTTGGTTGTGCAGGGAAGGCATGGCTCTCTTGGAGAAGTAGTGGCGGCTGGGAACAACATACTGTGGGACAGCAAGCGACATGAGCTGTTTGAAGCTGTCTGTGTCCACCAGCCTGAATGACAGCATTTTAATAGGCCAGTAGTTTAGAAATGCTGGCATTCAGGGCCAGGGATCGAGGGTGGCTAGGTGGGAATTTACGCTTTCTCTCAAATGTTTGTGAGATGGAGAGCTGAACGCTGCCGTGTGACATGGTTGAGATGCTTGGTGACGGAGGTGGTGGTGTTGGTGGTACATCCTCTGTTTGCTGGGCAGCAGGTGCCAATGTTCCTCCAGAGGCGGAGGAAGAGGCCGAGGCGGCAGCAGCAGAAGAGGTAGCAGGGGGAGCCTGAGTGAGTTCCTTGTTTTTAAGGTGTTTACTCTACTGCAGCTCATGCTTTGCATGCAGGTGCCTGGTCATGCAGGTTGTGCTAAGGTTCGGAACGTTAATGCCTCGCTCCAGGCTCTGATGGCACAGCGTGCAAACCACTCGGGTCTTGTCGTCAGCACATTGTTTGAAGAACTGCCACACAGGGAACTCCTTGAAGTTGCTTTTGGGGTGCTAGGTCCCAGGTGGCGGTGGCCAGTAGCAGGCGGACTCTCTTGGTGGCGGGTGTTCTGCTTTTGCCCACTGCTCCCTCTTTTGCTACGCTGTTGGCTCGGTCTCACCACTGCCTCTCCCTCCGAACTCTGAAAGTCAGTGGCACGACCTTCATTCCATGTGGGGTCTAGGACCTCATCGTCCCCTGCATCGTCTTCCACCCAGTCTTCCTCCCTGACCTCCTGTTCAGTCTGCACACTGCAGAAAGACGCAGCAGTTGGCGCCTGTGTTTCATCATCAGAGATGTGCTGAGGTGGTATTCCCATGTCCTCATCATCAGGAAACATAAGTGGTTGTGCGTCAGTGCATTCTATGTCTTCCACCGCTGGGGAAGGGCTAGGTGGATGCCCTTGGGAAACCCTGCCAGCAGAGTCTTCAAACAGCATAAGAGACTGCTGCATAAGTTGAGGCTCAGACAGTTTCCCTGATATGCATGGGGGTGATGTGACAGACTGATGGGCTTGGTTTTCAGGCGCAATCTGTGCGCTTTCTGCAGAAGACTGGGTGAGAGATAATGTGAACGTGCTGGATCCACTGTCGGCCACCTAATTGACTAATGCCTGTACCTGCTCAGGCCTTACCATCCTTAGAACGGCATTGGGGCCCACCAAATATCGCTGTAAATTCTGGCGTCTACTGGGACCTGAGGTAGTTGGTACACTAGGACGTGTGGCTGTGGCAGAACGGCCACGTCCTCTCCCAGAACCAGAGGGTCCACTAACACCACCACAACCGTTCACAACAATAAGAAAAAAATTATTTGGCCCAATGTATTGAATTCTAATTCAGGCCTTTTTTTACAGGCACCTAACACTATCTGGCTATCTATTTAGACACCGTATTGCACTAATACAGGCACAGCAGTAACGACAGATTTAGCTGAATATAAATTGTAGGCCTAGTATTTAGGCCCTGGATGACAGGTATCCCTTTTACAGACAGAATTAGACTTGGAAATGCACGGTAGCGTGTGAAGTTATTGAAGATGACCCTATCTGCACCTTCAATCTAATATACCCTTTTATGGATAGATTTAAACTTGGCCTGATACAGCAGAAACCACAGATTTAGGGAATTGCTAAGTTGGGAATTGTATTTCAACCCAGAACAAAAACTGTGCTTTGGCGGACACGAAATAAATTGACCAGCCACAGCAGTAACCACAGATTTAGCTGCATATAAATTGTAGGCCTATTATTTAGGCGCTGGATGACAGGTATACGTTTACAGACAGAATTAGACTTGGAAATGCACGGTAGTGTGTGAAGTTATTGAGGATGACCCTACCCGCACCTTCAATCTAATATACCCTTTTATGGATAGATTTAAACTTGGCCTGATACAGCAGAAAACAATGATTTAGGGAATTGCTAAGTTGGGAATTGTATTTTAACCCAGAACAAAAATATATCCTTTGCCACACAGCAGACAGTATTACAATTGGCTAGCCACAGCTGACACACTAGATTTAGGGTACTGCTATTTTGGCAATTGTATTTCACCCCTCAATAAAATAGCAAGCACAGCCAAGCACCTGATGTAGGATATAGCAAAAAAAAAACCACACACTATTGATGGTTAAATGTACTTGGTGGCAGCTTGTGCTGGCGCACCCCAAGACACAAAATGGCCGCCGATCACACCAGTAAAAAGTGACAGAAAAATGCTCTGGGCAGCCTTAAAACAATGAGCAATTAAATAGCAGAGGTTGAATGATACACAGCTGTACATCGATCACTTCAGTAAATGTTTTTGAAGACTAAATCACTCCCTAATCTGGCCCTAACAGCAGCAGCTGCATCCTATCCCTACACTGATCAGAGCAGAGTGACGTGCGGCGCTACGTGACTCCAGCTTAAATAGAGGCTGGGTCACATGCTGCACTGGCCAATCACAGCCATGCCAATAGTAGGCATGGCTGTGATGGCCTCTTGGGGCAAGTAGTATGATGCTTGTTGATTGGCTGCTTTGCAGTCTTTCAAAAAGCGCCAAGAAAGCGCCGAACACCGAACCCGAACCTGGACTTTTACGAAAATGTTCAGGTTCGGGTCCGTGTCACGAACACCCCAAAATTCGGTACGAACCAGAACTATACAGTTCGGGTTCGCTCATCCCTAGTTACTAGGCCTCAAGGAGAAGCTAGTTTGTTCACCTGGGAAGGAACCAGTAGTCTCGTTCCCTTTCACTACCTTTAGGGCATCTCAGGGCTCCTAGGGTTTAGGTTCCGGCGTATGTATTTTCCCACCTTCAGGGTCTATACATACTGCCAGAAGTCAGGGCCAGATATAGGGGTTTCCTAGGAGGTTACCTTTCCCTTCTTCCTAGCCTTGAGGCCTAGTTCTTTGTCCTCTCCCTTCTGTTGTCTTTATGGTGTCCCTCCTCTTCCCATTATTCGTGACATTATCAAACGCCAAATGACCGCCATTTTGTTTGTATCAGTGTGGCAATGGATCCTATTTCTGCACTGATTGGACAACTCCAGGGGTTGTCTCTGGAGGTAGCTGACCTCCGCACGACCCTCTCACAGATCCAGAGACCACAGGCGGCTGGTTCCGACAGGGGGAACCAGGTCTGCCCTTAACCCAAAGTGGATCTTTCGGACAGATTTTCCAGTGGAAGTGACAATTTTAATCGGTTCAGGGAGTCATGCAAATTATATTTTAAACTGTGTCCATGCTCTTCTGCGGACAAGAGGTTTTCCAACATTTCATTAATAGTATCTTTCATCGTCTGGTGGGCAGGTTTGTTGTGCTGTATCTGGATGATATTCAAATTTATTCTCCAGACATTGAAACTCATCAGGATCATGTGAGACAAGTGTTACAGATCCTAAGAGAGAATAAATTGTATGTTAAGATGGAGAAGTGTGTATTTGCAGTTCCGGAAGTGCAATTTCTGGGGTACCTTCTCTCGTCTTCGGGTTTTCGTATGGATCCGGAGAAAGTCTGTGCTGTGTTGGACTGGGATCGACCGAAAATCCCAAAATGCTCATGCGATTTTTGGGGTTCATCAACTACTACCGTACATTTATCTTGAATTACTCGACTGTTCATAAACCTCAGTCTGGTCTGAGGAGGCATTACATGCCTTTTCAGCGGTGAAGGAGTGCCATGTGCATTCTTCTCTAAGAAACTCTTGGCTGCTGAAATAAATTATGACGTAGGCAATAGAGAATTGCTGGCCATTCAGTTGGCTTTTGAGGAATGGCGGCATTGGTTGGAAGGAGCGATGCATCCTATTATGGTAATTACTGATCACAAGAATCTGGCTTACCTGGAGTCGACTAAACGTCTGAACCCAAGGCAGGCCAGATGGTCGTTTGTTGCCAGATTTAAGTTTATTGTTACCTATCGCCCTGGGATTAAAAACGTCAAGGCGGACGCCTTGTCGCGTAGCTTTCCTGGGGGTGGGGGGTGATTTGGAAGATCCTGATTCTATTTTGTCTCAAGGGGTAGTAATATCCGCCCTCTATCCCGATCTCGAAGCAGAGGTGTTGGAGGCCCAGGGAGATGCACCGGATTCTTGTCCTCCGAGAAAGTTGTTTGTTTCTTTGTAATGCCGGCACAAGGTATTCGAGGAACATCACTATACTGTTCTTACAGGACACCCTAAGAGCAGATCCACGGTCGATATCATCTCTTGTAGATTCTGATGGCCGGGATTGCGTAAATGTGTGGAGGGCTATGTTTTCAGCCTGTAGTACTTGTGCATCTGGTAAGGTGACACATACTCGGCCTTCAGGATCTCTGCTTCTGTTGTCCATCCCGTACAGACCGTGGACTCATTTGTCCATGGATTTTATCACTGATTTGCCGAATTCCTCAGGAAAAACTGATTCTGTTGGTTGTTGATCGCTTCAGTAAAATGTCGCACTTTATAGCATTACCAGGGCTACCTAATGCTAAAACTCTTGCACAAGTGTTTGTTGACATAGTGAAGCTACATGGTATTCCCTCTGATGTGGTGTCTAATAGGGGGAATCAGTTTGTTTCTAGATTCTGGAAGGCGTTCTGCTCTCGCTTGGGGGTACAATTGTCCTTCTCTTCTGCCTTTCACCCTCAGTCAAACAGACAGACCGAGCACACTAACCAGAATCTGTTTTGTCTCAGAGAATCAAGGGGAGTGGTCTTTTTTTTTTACTTTTGCCGAGTTCGCCATAAATAACTGTAGGCAGCAGTCGCCGATATATTGAACCTGTTGAACCGTCATCCCTGCCACAACCTCCTTTCATGGTGGACGGTAATCTTGAATTTCAGATCGCCAGGATAGTGGACTCACGAATTCTTCATAGATCCCACCAGTATCTCGTTCACTGGAAGGGTTACGGTCCAGAGGAGTGAATGTAGGTTCCAGCAGCCGACGTTAATGTCAGTCGCCTTGTGAAAGCCTTTTACAGGGCTAATCCTAATAAGATTGGTCATGGGTGTCCGGAGGTCACCCGTAGAAGGGGGGGGGGGGGGGTACTGTCACAGTACCTTCTGACCACACCTCTTTTCAGGTGCAGCTGGCGCCCATTACTGCTTCCCTATTTAGTTTGGTTTCACACTTCATACCATGCGCTTGGATTTAGAAGAGTTGGTGTGTGTACCTTGGTTGTGTTCCTGCTCATCCATTTTCTATAAGATAAGTTGTACTGCTCTTGTATTTGGTTGTTCCCTTGTGCTTGTTGTTATTAGGCCTCAGGGATATGCCGGTTTGTTCACCTGGGAAGGAACCAGTAGTCTCATTCCCTTACCCTACCTTTAGGGCATCTCAGGGCTCCTAGGATTTAGGTTCCGGGGTATGTATTTTCCCACTTTTAGGGTTTATACATATTGACAGGAGTCAGGACCAGATCTAGGGGTTTCCTAGGAGGTGACCTTTTCCTTCTCCCTAGCCTTGAGGCCCTTCTGTTGTCTTTCTGGTGTCCCTCCCTCCTCATTATTCGTGTCAGATACTCTTCCACAAACCCTGGATCACCACCCTTTGACCAGGGTACCAGCCATCTGAAGAGAGAGAGAGAGAGAGAGAAGGACAGCTAGCTCAGGCCTTTCCTTAGAATCAAACCATTCTTCTGCCATGGAGAAGATTGGAGAAGCCAGCCCTATGCGTCCCATGTATTTTGCACCTGAATTCCTCCAGTAAAGAAGCACACTGATTAACTGCAGACCCTGACTCTCTGGACTTGTTTCCCATTGGGGCGCACCACTCCTTACCATCCCTTCTGGAGAGCAGCAACTGGTGGTGACACCTGGATGGTGTCCAGGTGACCCAGCATAACATTGGGGCCACCCCAAACCACTGCAGGTCCAAAATAGAGATGACATGTGAAGGAAATATTTGCATGTATTCTGTGTTTTTGACCCGCTCCTGCTTTTGGCTTGCAAATCATGATGGAATCCTGATGCAAAATGCTGATGTGTGATAGAGGCTTATAGATACTCCAAGGATCTGCTGTGTTTTTCATTTTTCGGTTCTTCTGATGGATCAGATGAAAGGTAAAAAAAAACTGTGATGTCAACAAGGCTAAACAGGGACACTAGTGGTCCCAGAACAGACTGGTGAGGGTGGCAACAGCATGAGGAGTCAACATAGTGGCCCAGTCACACAGTGGGAAGGGTGGCAACAGCATGAGGAGGAGAAGTAATGGACCATATTCCACAATGTGTGTGGAAATCCTGGCTGGTCCATGCCTGATTCATCTTTATAAAGGCTAATCTCTCAACATTTTGTGTTGAAAGGCGAGTTCTGTTTGGGGTAAATATGGTTCATCTATTTTAAAATAATAACTAATAAAGAAATATTTTTATTTTCAGTTAGGGACCCCTACAGGGAATTTAGGGTCTGAATAGACCATAGATGCGTTATTACTAATAATATCCCGAGGGTTCCTAAAAGGGACTTTATTTAATAAATATGCCCCCTGACACAATAAACACTGGCTCTGACGCCACTCTACTGGCCAGGCAGGAAAGCATGTCCAAGGCAAACTCAGTCAGTTGCGGACACAGTTCAAGTTTGGCTGCCCAGTAGTCCAGGGGATCTTTGATCTGGGGTGGCAGGGTGCACTCCAATTATGCCAATACCTGCTGGTCCAGGTTCTGCTCCATGTCCTCCTGCTGGTTGGTTTCTTCAGTAGGCAGGAGAAGAAACATGCTCATCAGGGACTCGAAACTCAAGTTGATGCTGATGGAACTGGTGCTGTCCCTGCCCTCCCTCCTCCAGCAGTCATGGCAGTGGAGCGTGAGCTCAGACGGTTGCCCCAGTCAGAGGATGGGTGATGGCGCACATAGGCAGCGACCAACCAACTTATCATCCCTCATAAGGTGGAAAAAAGGCCCAGTAGTCAGCTTCTAACATGGGGGAGAGCCAGTAGTCATCCCTCTGCTGAATGGTGATACTGCTACTGTCACTACACAAGCAACTCAGCATGCATCTGGACACTTGCGCAAGGGAATCAAGGGCTCCGTGCCTCCTCTTCCACTGCATACTGCCAAGGTCTGTCAGGGTCATCTGCCTGGTCTTTCTCATCGTCCTCCAGCTCCTCATGCTCCTCCTGTTCATCTCCTGTCTCTTACGCATATAAACCACCTATTTCTGTATACAATTTCTGTGCATTAATGTTCTCCTCCTCGTCATCCTCCTCCTCCTCCTCTGCCAGTTCAGCCCCCACAGGATTTAGGTGGCTGTGAAATGTAGGCATCATGTCTCCTGTCCCGTGGCCAGCCAGATTTATCAGCATATGCTCTAGGACGTGGCCTCATCAAAGTGCCTGAGCAAATTGCAGGTGTCACACATGAGCTGCCACTGGCTAACTTCGAAGTTACGCAAGGGAGTACTCCTGTCCACCTGCATCATCAAGAAATCATTCCTCTGCTCATATAATCGGTCCAGCATGTGGAAGGTGGCGTTCCAACATGTGGAAACATCAGATATGAGGCCATGTTGGGGAACATAATTTGAGAATCAAGGCATAACAGAATTGCTTATGTAATGAACAAGGTGGACAACCCACTAACAGTAGAACAAGACAGGTTATTCACCCTGTTTGAGAATCAAGGCGTAATAGAATTATCTATTAAACAAGGTGGACACCCCAATAACAGTAGAAGTAGACAGCTTAATCACCCCAATTTGACAATCAAGGCCTAATAGAACTGCTTATCTATGAAACAAGCTGGAGACCCCAATAACAGTAAAATTAGACAGCTTATTCACCCCAATTTGAGAATCAAGGCGTAATAGAATTGCTTATCTATTAAACAAGGTGGACACCCCAATGACAGTTGAACTAGGCAGCTTATTAACCTCAATTTGAGAATCAAGGCCTAATTAAATTGCTTATCTAGTAAACAAGGTGGACACCCCAATAACAGTAAATTTACAAAGCATATTAACCCCAATTTGAGAATCAAGGCCTAATGGAATTGCTTATCTATTAAACAAGGTGGACATACCAATAACAGCAGAACTGGACCGCTTATTCACCCCAATTTGAAATGAAGTTGTGATAGAAATACTTATCTATTAAACAAGGCGGACACCCCACTAACAATAAGATATCTAGTAGAACTAGATAACTTATTCACACCAATTTGAGAATCAAGGTGTAATACAATTGCTTATCTATTAAACAAGATGAACATCCCAATAACAGTAAAATTAGACAGCTCATTCACCCCAACATAGCCAAGACGGATCCGTCATGAACTCTATTGAAAGTCAATGGAGAACTGATCCATTTTCGATTGTGTCAGAGTTAAATGGATCTGCATTGTGGGTAATGACTGATCCATCTTGCCATGCATCCCATCCCAAGCTTGCTGTGGTTTGCTCTCCGGTATGGGAACGCAACCAAATGGAATGGAATCCATTTTGAAGCATTCCGTTCTGTTCAGTTATGTTTTGTCCCTATTGACAATGAATGGGGACAAAACTGACGTTTTTTTCCGGTATTGAGACCGGTATTGAGACCGGTATTGAGACCGGTATTGAGGTATGACGGATCTCAATACCGGAAAATAGAAACGCTTGTGTGAAAGTAGCCTTAATCAAAGTGCAGAGGGCACATCGATTGCAGAGAGAGCAGAGCCTCTAGGTGTAACAGTAACACTCCAGAGGCTCATTTGCATAAATTAAAACTTATTTTCTTCTCAACAATCCCTTTTTTTCTAATTTATTTTTATTTTCTAATTGTATATTGTTTATTTTATTTCTAGAACATTATTATGGGGGCTGCCATCTTGCCTGAGCTGTTCTTAACAGCATTTACACAGCATTAAAAAAAAATTGCTTAATGGCAGCCCCATGTGTCATAGACACAATGGACAGGAGGGGATCCTATTGACTTACATGGGAGAGTTTTCTCGGCATGCTCTGTGACCTGTGCAGAGGTCATTGTACAAGGAAGGAATAGATAAGATTTGACAATCACCTATTGTGACTGGTGGATCCTGTCTGGATTAGAATGCGTTAACTGCAGTAAAGTGATCTGTACAAACCAAGAAGTGTCACCAATTAATAGATATGGTGGCCAGTGCAAAAACGTCAGGATTTTTGGTTTTAGTTTAAATATAAAAAGTGATATGGAAAAGTAAAAATAACATAATCAAAAATCATTAAAAATATGTTAAACATGAAAAAATTATTTAAACAGCAAGTCATTTTCTGGTGACACATTCCCTTTAAGGGAAGATATCATTTATGTACAAATATATGACAGTACAGAGATCTTTCTAATGATCTTTTATACCAAGACCTGTAACTACGGCTAGAGGGCATCATCTATGTCTAAAGGAAAGAAGGTTTGATCAACACAAAGAGGGTATTCTTAACTGTACAAGCAGTAAATCTATGGAACTCTATGGCAGAGGATATAGTGATGGTTGATTCATTGTATATGTCCAAACCTGGTGCCTTTCTTGAAGATATAGTATGAAAAATGATTGTTACTAAATATCTGGAGATGGAATGTTATTTCTGGGGATTTATTCTGATTGCCCTATTTAAAGTCGGGAAGGAATTTTTCCTCTAATATGGGGTAATTGTCAATCATCTTAGGGGTTTTCACCTTCCTCTAGATAAATAAAGTTAGTTAATAGGCTAGACCAGGGATGTGCAAACTGCGGCTCTCCAGCTGTTGTAAAACTGCAACTCCCAGTATGCCCAGTCTGCCTACAGCTATCAGCCTACAGCAGGTCATGATGGGATTTGTAGTTTTACAATAGCTGGAGAGCCGCAGTTTGCCCATCCCTGGGCTAGACTCAATGTGCCTTAGTCATTTTTGAACCTTTACAGCTTTGTAGGTAACTGTTTTGAGCAAAATACAGGCCTGTATACAAGCAAAGTCATGTTAAAGGAAGTACTTGACTTTTGCACAGGTATTAAAATATCAGAATTTTTTTCTGCCATTCAACTGAAAATAGATACTTGTATGGATAATTTCTAGTTTACTTTCCAAACTAGGGTGCAAAGTTTTCTGGTAACTAATAGGGTTGAGCGAACCCGAACTGTAAAGTTCGGGTTCGTAGCGAACTTTAGTTTTTTTGTACCCGGGCCCGAACGTTTACGAAAATGTTCGAGTACGGGCCCGGGTACAAAAAAACTAATAGGGTTGAGCGAACCCGAACTGTAAAGTTCGGGTTCGTAGCAAACTTTATTTTTTTTGTACCCGGGCCCGAACTCGAACATTTTCGTAAACGTTCGGGCTCGAGTTCGGTGTTTGGCGATTTAATGGCGGTTAATGGCAGGGCAGCCAATCAACAAGAGTTTAACTAGTGTGCCCTTAGAAGCCATCACAGCCATGCCTGCTAATGGCATGGCTGTAATTGGCCAAGTGCAGCATGTGACCCAGCCTCTATATAAGCTGGAGTCAGTAGCGCCGCAGTATTCTGCTCTTACTAGTTGTAGGATAGGATACTGCTGCTGTGAGGGAGAGATTAGGAAAGACTCTGATATCTGCACTTGGTGTGAAGTCAGCGATCTACAGAGTTTGTTGTTTTGGGGGTGCAATGCAACATTTTTGTACCCTGCCCTGAGCCCAGTGATACTAAAAAAAAAGTTTGAATCCGTCTGTTAGTTAGGTGGGTGTCGGCGGCCATTTTGTAGAACAGCAGTGCACCAGCACTGCATATGTGCCAGGGACAATCATTTAATCCTGTTCTTGTAGTTCAGTACATATACCCATTTTTAAAGTGCACCTACAATGCATATGTGCCAGGGGAAGGGAAAATAATACTGTCTGTGAGTTCAGGGACCCAGGGGGTAACATTCCAATTTTTTTCTGTAAAGTACCCCAGTGCTGCATTTCTGTATATTTCTGTTTATTTCTATATATTTTCTTAATATATTTATATATTTATGTATATGTCTTTTCTTTTTTTGAAACAAAATAAGATAAGGATAGAATTTTGTTGGTATTAACGATAATTATGTACCATATTTGTGTGCATATGGTTGCACCCTTATTGGCTATCCCTTTTGTCTTTTCTGTATTTTTATATGTTGAAAATGAAAAAAAAAAAAAAAAAAAAGTGCTTCCTTTGTGAGAGTGAAATATAATCACAGTTAAATCCACCGGTTTCATTTTGGGTAAAAAAAACAAAAAAACTTTTGTTGGGACAATAAAGTATCTTTTTGCTCTGTGCTGCATTTCTGACAGTTCAATAAAACCGCCAAATACTGCAGTTCAATTTTTTGTTGCTATAAAGTATATTTGCAGCCTGTCAGTCAAATAAAACCATTAAATACTGCTGTTACATTTTTGGGCTTCAAATTCCTATTTTTAGGTGTAAAGTACCTGTGAGGCCTGCACATGTGAGAGGCAGGCACATAAATTCAGCAAATCCGTCTGTTCCACTGTAGGGGTAGCATATTCACAATTTTTTATGTTAAAAGCCCATGTGCTTCATTTGTGAGAGTGAAATATAATTGCATGATTTTCCTAACTTGTGACGTAGTCATGATTTTATTAAGGGCACGGAGGCGAGTATTGCTATCTCTTTCTTTACTGAATCAACCAATAGCGGCAAAGAAAACATATCCATCACAAGTAACCATGGTGACAAGTCCCTCCCCTGTGTGACCCAGTATAATAGTCCTGGTCCCTTTAGACTCTTCCTCTTTCTTTGAAGATGACACCTCTTCGGGACTGTTGAATGGATAAGAAGCAATCTCTAACCGAAGATGAACTGCGATGTAACCTCAACAGAACATGAACTTTCCAAACTGAAGAACGAAGCTGGAGAAAAAACACAACTCCCGATTTCAGGCTCCACATGATGGTGACCCTTCATCCTGTGAACACAGAACAAAAGGAACAATCAGGCATGCATTACTGTTAGTAGCGTAGATAAGGTACAAAACCGCACAAACTGCATACAAAGAACAGGCATCCTGCTGAAGAATAAATAGGCAGTACGAGTATAAATAACATACTAGAACATAGGTAAAGCGTGCAGAAAAAAGGGGAAGGGAATAAACCGGGGGGGGGGGGGGGGGGGACAATACTCACCTCTGTGTCCTTAATAAAATCATGACTTACGTCACAAGTTATGAAAATCATGCAATTTTATTACATGACACGGAGGCTCCTATTGTGAGTTTAAAGCTGACTCGGACCAATCAGCCAAGCGCATAATGTCTTCCAACCGCGCTCCTGCAACTGCCATAGAGGTCGCCGAAGCCCCTAATGTGGAGTGCGCAGTGAAAAAGTATCCACTCCCGCTAAGGTCATAGTCCACTTTACCCATCTGGCCAGAGTGACACTGGTGACAGGAGCAAAGGGACGATGGTACGAGAGAAAGAGGACACACTGAGGAGCGATGCGAAGATGTGCGAGACTCATACTCCCGCAGACAGGCGACAGGGCAGAGAGCCAGGAACATCAGGGAAACTGGGGTACGACACAGAACGAATGTTGGTTTTGGTATGATGCAAACACAACGCCCTCTGGGGTAAAGGACCGCGTGTTGTAGTCCAAAGCTCAGATGTCTGAGACTCTCTTGCAAGAGATCAAGCAGAAAAGAGAGTCCAACTTAGCCGAAAGTTGCCACAAGGAAAGGTCCGAGTTCGACGGCCAAGATGAAAACAAAGACAAGACCAAAGAAACGTGCCAGGTAGTGGAAAAACGGGGTCTAGGTGGTCGAAAAGATGGGAGCCTCGAAGGAGGCAACACACCAAAGGTTGCTGACCGACGGGGCACCCATCAAACCCTCGGTGAGAGGACGAGATGGCTGACCTAAACAAATTGATTGCGCGATAAGCTTTCCCGTCCTCAAATAACGAGGTGAGAAACTGAAGAATCTCAGTCACAGGCGCCGAAACGGGATCCACGTGCCTAGCCAAGCACCAGTCAGCCCAAGATTTCTAGGGTGCCCGATAGGAGCGTCTGGTGCCGCGAGCCCATGCTTCCTCCAAAAGGCGTCTAGTTGAGTCCGAAACTCCCGGGATGCCCCGAAACCCTGCAGGCTAAGAGCTGCAGAGACTCTTCTAGAACGAGAGGGTGTTGCAGACCCGACGGGCCTAGTAAGAGGTCTGGGAAGACTGGGAGAAGGAGCGGATACTGGACCAAGCATTCTAGCAACTGGGGAAACCACGACTGAGTGGTCCAAAATGGGACTAACAAGACCAGTTCAACCCTCTGCTGCTGCAGACCTGGGCTAAAACTCGAGGAATCATCGCGAATGGGGGAAACGCAAACATGAGATGGCCAGCCCAGTCCTGAAGAAAAGCGTTGACTGCTTCTGCATCTGGGTCCGGGCTCCAGCTGTAGAATCTGGGAACCTGGGTGTTCAAACAGGACACAAAGAGATCTATATAAAACGGTCCCCAAAGAGATGATATGGTAGAAAAAAACGTCACGTCTAATTTCCAATCGCTGGTGTCGGAAAAAGAAAACGAGAACTCCAGTCCGCGTGAGTGTTGTGAAGGCCGGGAAGATACTCCGTGACCACGGTGATGTTTCTGGCCAGACAAAAATTCCAGAAATCCTTCGCCAGATGGGATAACGCAGTCGAATGTGTCCCCCCATGGCGCTGACATACCTCACCACCGAGATATTGTCCATTCTCAGTCTGATGCAGGCTTTGGCCATCCCGATTGTAAAACTCCAAATCGCGAAAGATCCTGCAAGGAGTTCCAAGGAGTTCATGTGTAGACCGGACTCCTCCAGTGGACCAGAGTCCTCCTGAAGCATACTCCGTTGCAATAGGCGCCCCAACCTAGCAGGGTGGCGACCGACTCCACCGTGAAATCCGGACGAGAACCAAAGATCGCCATGGCGTTCCAGGCCGTCAAGTTGTGGATCCACCACGTCAACTCGTCCCTGGTCTCTGTATCCAATGAGATCAAGTCTACATAGGATGTACCCTAGCGAAGGTGGGCGATCTTGAGACCCTGCATGGCTCGGTAGTGTAAAGGGGCCGGAAAAACTGCCTGGATCGAGGAGGAGAGAAGACCTATAATGCGAGCCAAGTGACGTAATGAAATATGAGGAAGAGAAAGAGTGTGACGGAGTTCCTTGCGTATAGTACGGACCTTGGAAGGCAGAAGACAGAGTGTCTCTGTGGTTGAGTCGATCGTGAACCCTAAGAACTCCATGGATCGGGACGGTACTAAGCAAGACTTCTCCAGATTGAGGAGGAAGCCCAGGCGAGACAAAAGGTCCATTGTCCAGCTCAAATGTTTCAGAAGGATCGATCGGTCCTGGGCCACGAGAAGGATATCGTCCAGATAAATAATCAGACAAATCCCTCGACTGCGGAAGCAGGACATGACGGGGTGTAACAGCTTGGTGAAGCACCAAGGTGCCGAAGACAGACCGAAAGGGAGACATGTGAACCTCCACCTCTCTGTCTTCCATAGGAAACAAAGCAGATCCCTGGATGGTTCTGATATCGGTACAGTCAGATAGGCATCCTTTAGGTCCAATTTGACCATCCAATCGTCGTGGAGGAGCATGTCCCTGAGGAGGTGAATGCCCTCCATTTTGAAGTGGCGATAACGAAAGCTCTGTAGGAGAAGGAGCCTCGACCCGAGCCACCGGTCTGGTAAGCTGACCGGCCGGACAGACGGCCCCTAGAGCTGCCGGCCCTGGCGGAGGCCCGTCCCTGAAAGACTCATCTCATGGATGATTAAGCCTTGTCTAGGGCGGTGAAAGCACCCACAAAACTACTAAGATCTTTTATAAAAGAATCTTCGAAAATGAGGCCCTGGGCGTCCTTACCCGCCTCTGTTAAAGCCAAATTGGAGAGCTTGGGCTCAATTTTAACAATGATTGCCTTCCTTCTCTTAATAGAGAGGGAAGTGTTGACATAGCCCGTAATGCATACTGCCCGCTGAACCCAACCATGGAGCTCCTGTGGATCCACCAACGTATTTTGGGCCCTGGCAGATTCTCCCATTTCAAAAATCTTGGTCAATGGACCTAGAATGTCTAAGAGTTTATCTTGGCAGGCCTTTAAGGCTGATTCAAGACCCTTACGGGGGTTCCAACCCGACTTAGCCAGGAATTGGGACATCTTGGGGTCCACAATTGGGGTCTCACAGACCTTGTTCAGAATTATGGGTCTGGAGCACTCTGCCCTCAATTTATTGCGAGCCTCTTTGCTGAGAGGCTGGCGTATACGGGCCTCCAGGTACTCGGCAATATGATCGGATGGGAGCCATTCCGCAGAGCTCGGATGGTGGAGAGGGTTGAAGAGTGGCTCTCCAGAAGGATCTAATAATGAAACCGAGGAGTCCAAAGGGACCTCCGCAGGGGTGGCAATGGGTATAGCCGGAGAGGAAGATCGCACACATGGGTCCGCCTCCATCATCTTTAGTTCCTCCTCTGAACTATCTATAGTTTTTTGTCTGAGCCTCCTCCTCTGATCCGAGATCGGACTCAGAATCAGTATCATGTTGCGCTCTGGCACATTTCCACTGCCTCGCTTTTTCTGCCTGGCGGGCATAGGCTCTCTTGCGCGAATGAGGCGCGCCATCTTGGGTGGAAGACTTCACACCAGCGACCTTATTTCTGGAGGCTTGTAGTTCAGAGGTAGTTGTGCGAGAACCCAGAGGCCTGGGACGGCCTTGGGTCCTGGATAAGGATGGATGGGCCATAAGGGCCTCAGAAATGGAATGGGATATGGCTGTGGACATAGATCCCATAGCCGCTTGAATTGTGACAGCAACATAGCGCTGGAGCGCCAATGTCTGTGCATAATCCATTATGGAGCCTGAATCCTGGCCATGGGGAAGATCCTCCATGTCTTCAGGAATTGGGGGGTTAATGGGCAGATTATCTTCCGACATCTCTGCTGACTCTGGGTAATCACCCAGGCTAAATTGGGGAGTATGACCCTAAAATGATGGGTAGGCCGGAGAGAAAACACTGCTCCCAAGAGCGAATACCCCTAAATGCCCTAAATCTAGCAGGTATGGACAGGGAGGCCTGTCTAACTGACCAGAGTCTCCTGGGGCCAGGTCCGAAGCAGGGCGAGCAGGACAGAAGCCGGAGCACTATGGAAGATGGCGGCCGAAATCTCACGATATTTCGGCCAGGACTGTGACAAGCGGGAGGCTGGCGGGAGCAGAAGACTCTCGTCACTATGAGGATGAAGAAGGGATGGCGGCCGAAGCCTAAAGAAGAGGCAGACACTAGGAAGCAAACGCTGCTAGAATATATATATAGGGTATAGACCTAGAATATATAAAAATATCTAAAAAAGGATTAACTTGGTAAGGAAAACTGCGCAGGTCAAACCAAAAGCACAATTCCACACAAAAAGGAATAGGCAAAAGGATTAACCTGGCAAAGATACAAAATACAATTCCGCACAGAAAGGAGTACTTAACTGGGTGGCAGCAGCAAAGAAAGAGGAAGAGTCTAAAGGGACCAGGACTATTATACTGGGTCACATAGGGGAGGGACTTGTCACTATGTTTTACCATTTTTGCCGTATGCAAACCCCTGCTCTACATAGGTGACAGGGACCTAAATTTTGTAAAATCGTCTGTTCCATTGGTGGGTGACATTTTACCATTTTTGCCGTATACAAACCCCTTCTCTGCATAGGTGACAGGGACCTAAATTTCTAAAATTCGTCTGTTACATTGATGGTTGACATTAACCCATTTTTGCCGGTGAAAAACCCCTCCTCTGCATTGCTGACAGGGAACTAAATTTAGTAAAAACGTCTGTTACTGATCGGAAGATGCGCTCAGTGGGGCTCAGTGGAAGCACAAGGCGAAGGCTGAGGAGGAGAAAGAGGTCACCTCCAGCACTTCAGAAGGCAGGGTTAGCATGGCCAAAATATGGAAAAGTTTTGTCAGCACGCCACAACAACCAGCATCACCAGCTGATATGGAACGTCTTAGCAGGAGGCAGCATTTCAGCAACATGGTGGAGCAGTATGTGTGCACACGCCTACATGTACTGACTGACTGATGGGTCTGCCCCGTTTCAACTTTTGGGGCTCCAAATTGGGCACATGGCCTGAGCTTGCCCTTAACGCCATGGAGGTGCTGGCCTGCCCTGCAGCCAGTGTATTGTCTGAACCTTTTTTTAGCACGGCAGGAGGGGGTTATCACAGACAAGCCCAGCCGCCTGTCCACAGCCAATGTGGACAAACTCACGTTCATTAAAATGAACCAGGCAGGGATCCCACGGGACTTGTCTGTACCTTGTGCTGAATAGACATGTATACCGGCCTCTCCCAGCCATTGTACTCCAGCGCACTTTCTCTTTGTTTTATTTTTTATATTTCCCAATTTTTGGGGGTCTACCCAAATAAAATAAAATAAAAAAATAAAAAACAAAAACCAGTGTTGGCTACCTCCTCCACCGCAGCTTCCACTTACACCACCACATCCACCGCCTCCTCAACCTCCTACTCCATATGGACCTCGTTCTCCTAGATCAAGATTATTATTTTTAATTTTTACATATTTTATGTTATTTTAAGTCATTTCCCATTTTTAAGTCATTATCCACATTTTTTGCAGAGCTCTTGCCATGCTCTTAACCACATTTTTCTGCCTTTTGCAGCCCTCTAGCTCTTTCCATTACTTTTTAGAGCCATTTTAGTGCTCCAAAGTTCGGGTCCCCATTAACTTCAATGGGGTTCGGGGTCAAGTTCGGGTCCCAAACTCGAACTTTTTTGTGAAGTTTGGCTGAACCCGTCGACCCCGAACTTCCAGGTGTCTGCTCAACTCTAGTAACCAATGTTACCTTTACGATTGAATCATATAAGTATTGATTACAGGGAAGACCCTATTGTGAGGTTTGGCTGTTCTGTCCTATAAAGGTACAAGTACAAGTGTAAAATTTGCAAAATATATTTTTTGTGTAAATACTGTAAATGCTTATGTGTGAATTAATCTTTATAATACTAGGCAATAACACAAACCAGGGTAAGTAGTCATGGTTTTGCATGTGCCAGTATTTGAGTTCACCTATTTATTATATCAACTTATGCCTTTAGTCTTAACCATAACCTTATGCCTTATGCCTTTAGTCTTAACCATAACCAGATACGGCCCGTCCTCTAGTCCCGGCGTACCTATGAGAGAAGCATACCCTACTAATTTCCAGTTCATTCTGCTCAAATTTGCTCTTCAACAGATGATATTACTTGTTGTATACACTGTTCCAGTTGATGACTTCACTTGCCGCTCACACATTTCTGCGATGTGATATTTATGTTGAATCCGACATATCGTATCTATCTACCCCTTCTTGATATTATGTTTCGTTATGCTGTTAATACTTACCCTCATAATGTACCAATTGTACTGAATCATGGTCATTATATTTTGGATACATTTTCAAAAAATGTCTCTTTCTATGTTTTATCATATATAGTTTCAAAAGAAGGCCTGCGCGAAACCTTATAAGATATGAATATTGCCACAAGTCAAATAAAAACCTGAAACATCATAATTGCAAACCAAACAAGCTGTAGTTTTATACTTTATTGAGAACGGGGTTGGAACCCCTGGAGGTTGCTGACCCCTGCTGTGGATTATGCAGAATTAGACCTCATGCACATAGCTGTATTATGGTTCTGTTTTATACTAGGCCATTAAAGGGCACCCATAGAGATGCATGAATCCTTACTGTGCCCTTGTATGTCTCTGATTACATATGGAAGCATACAGAGGTTATTTGTGCCATTTGTGCAAAGGTATTTTCTCCTTATTCTGGGTGATATTTGAATATATATATATATATATATATATATATAGTTAAGGCTGCAGCGCAGCCTGTAATTGTGGGAGGGGCGTGCAGTACTTAGGCCAGCACTCACCTCCTCTCCAGCCTGACGTTCCACCGGCGTGCAGTACGCTCCGGTCCTCAGCTGTGGCCTCCTCACTTCCGGGTCCGCCCCTCAGCTTTCTCCTGCTGCGTCTCCAGCGTCGGCCTTCTTTCGCTCCCGGCATCTCAAGGTATGTCTAGCGCAGCTCCTGCCTGCCACCTCACGCTGCCTGGGTGAATCGGCCGCCAGGGTCTCGCTTCTAGTGTTGATCACGAATATTCGAGTTGCGAATTTTAATCGCGAATATCGGCACTTCGAGAATTCGCGAATATTTTGAATATCGCAAAATATATTCGTAATTGCGAATATTCGATTTTTGCGAAAATACTAGTTCATCCGAATTTTTATGCGAAAATTTGTATGCAAATGTTATGCAAATTTTCGCAATCAAGAAAATAATGCCTGGAGATCATGAATTCGCGAATTCTCGAATACATGGCGAATATTCGTCCAAAATATTCACGAAATATCGCAAATTCGAATATTGCCCCTGCCGCTCATCACTACTCGCTTCCCGCGTCTGTCTGGTCTGAATGCCTGTCCCTTACCCTCCCTCATCTTTTTCTGTCTGCCCCCTCTGTCCACTGGGGCTTGGTCTTTTCTCTGCTTCCCTGGAGGTACTTGCGCATTTCTGGGGCTATTGTCGCGCGTTCCCATAGTCTGGTGGGGCGCACAACAATAAACGCACGCTTGTTCTGAGGCTGCACCTGTTGGACGCCTGCGGCTTGCGCCTACAGAACACAACATGAATGCTCAGGTCCTAACCCATCGAGCGGCCCGCCTGCCTGCGGGGAGTTGAGGCTTGGTCCGCACCTGCATTCTGCCTGTTCCAGTTTTATCAATCTGCAGGTAGGTGCTGGTTCAGGCGCTTAATCCACCATTTTTTCGTCCCCCAGCTGCAGCATGTTTTTCCTCCAGCCACTGCAGAGTCTTGTTCCATGCTCCGAGTATGTCGGCCTCCGC